>NW_019525500.1:1109643-1121310 GCF_002814215.2 Seriola lalandi dorsalis
GTGGGTGGGGGGGATCAGTGTCAGTCTGTACAGTTTCGAGTTTTTTTTAATGAGATCAATGCTTTCCTCCCTGCATCCTCACATGGCCCTGGTAGAAGAAGGTGTGTTTATCGGTGTGTATTTGAGTGTGTGTTTGTGTGTGTGTATGGATGGGGCTGCAGGGACCTTGGCCAGATAAATCTTTAATCATGTGCATGCTCTCATGTTTCATTTAATTGCCCCCCTAAATCCATAAAAGGATGATGGCATTGTAGTTTAGAAACACGTAATGTGTGTGTGTGTGTGTGTGTGTGTGTGTGTTTGTGTGTGTGTGTGTGTGTGTTTTCCAGAGAGAGAGAGAGAGAGAGTACAGATGTGATTGTCCTTATTTTACAGTACATGTAGGTCACTTAATGTGTGGTCTTGTATATGGCAGCAGACATCACATCTCTTTTTACCATGCTCCATATGTTTCTGTGTTTCTGCATCTCATGGCTCAGCTTTCTTTTCCATGTATGTTTGCCTCATACATATACTACACATATGCTGTGTAAGGCAGTGATTTTGCATTTTTGTTTTGCATTTTAATTAGGGATGGGTACGAGTACTCGAGTACTCATTGTTGACGTCATTATTTGAGTAGCGTTTCACTACTCGGGCACCTGCGCACACGTTGTTTTTGGCTACAGTAGTTCAACTCAGTTGGCATTATGTTCACCATGGCAACCGTGAACAGGAAAAGTAAGTCTGGAAATAAAAAAAGATGACAGTAACGTGCAGTGCAAGATATGTGGCGTTAAACTTGCATATCATGTTCTCCGACAGCCAGACATTATAGGCTTGTCAAGTAATCGAGTACTCGTTCATAAGGTAATGAGAGTACTCAAATATTGAAATTACTGGAAATGCCCATCCCTAACTTAAATGTATATCCCTTTCCTGTATGTGTGTTAGTATTTCAGGGAGAACTCCTGTTTTCATGACCTGCTCTATTTTCCATCCCATTGTTTGTGTGTGTGTGTGTGTGTGTGTGTGTGTGTTACATCATATTATCTTATATAGATATAGAGACAATATATTTTACACATTCAGGCAAAAATAATCCTTTGTTTTTAAGACGTACATGTACATATGTGGGAGGGAGGCTCAATTCCTGGGTTGGTTTTTCCTAAATCTTAAAATTTCTTCTCTCTCACTCTCCCTCCGTCTCTTTCCTTCCCCTTCATTTTAAATCCTTCTCTGTCTCATCCCTTTCTCCCTGGTGCATGCTTTTTAATCAACATCAAGAAGTGTGCAGAGGAGGTAAAGCTGTTCATGTGTGGAAGCATCATGATTGTGCTGTTTCTTTTGGGCTATAAGGAGAGAGGGCTAGGGACACAGATGTTTACATTTGTTTGTATAGGTTTGATGGAAAGTGTAGCATTGGTTGTGTGTGTGTTTGTTTGTGTGTGTGTGTGTGTGTGTCTGTCTGTGTGTACTGTATGTGGCTTTGTGTGTGTGATTTCTCTGGTTATCAGCCGCTCCAGCCCTAACACACAGCTCCCTAAAATCAATCTAACATCTGTGCAGCAATAGAAATAGATCCATTGATTGATTAAACTGATTAATGGGGCTGTTTGCTGCTGCACTCAGTAATGACACAAACTGTAGCTGTGTTAGTGAGACTTTCTTTGTGTGTATGTCTTTTTTTCTGTGTCTATCTCTGTATTTGCCATCATAAAGAACCATTTGTTATTGCAGATATATGAATTATTGCCAAGCTTGCTTCTTAAGATTTAATTTTTTTTGGCACAGATGCTCACGTTAAGCACGAGAGAGTCTGTTTGGGGAGCTGTGCAGACCGTGTGAGGTATTTTAAAGCAGCATTTAATGGCATTTAGAGAGCGTCATGCTTCCGTTCTTTGAGGTTTATCCGTTTTAAACAAAATGAAGAAGTTTTTCTTTGAACAGGACTCTTTAACTTCTGTTAAACTCCTTCACTGCTATGAGTGGAGCAGGCGGTAGAGGATGTCCTCTGTGTGTAGTAAGCAGAAGAAAATGTGTGGTTTGTGTCACTTTGTGTTGTTCTGAATGTGAATGTTTTATATGACTGGAGGAGGAAGACATGGGTGGAAATCAATAACAGTCACCAACAGGAAATCAAGTTGGCAGTTTTATCTACTGGTCTGCTTTGGTAGTTCTGGATGTTCCTGTTCTATAATGTGTGTGGCTTTGTAGGCGTGTCCTCGTGTTCCTTATGTATGTTACTCTCTGTACGGACTGAGTCATTGAAATCAATTACAGTGATCAGGTTTAGCAGGTTGGACCATGTTGTGCACCCTGTTGTTAACTGTTATGTTACTTCCTGTTGTGAAACGCTGTACACCAAAATCCATCACAATATTGACTAATATCAACGAGTCTACATTGTAAGACTGAATTTAAAAAAAAAAAAAAAAAAAAAAAAAAAAGAAGCTTAAGTTGAAAAATGCTGTAAAGTTATGTGTATAAAGCCAAGGGCAAAGTCTGTTTATTTGCATTTCTTGTGAGCCTTTTCATTCTGTGAATCCTGCATCATTTATAACTGTGTGTTTCTGTGTGTGACTCGGGTGCGACTGTGTGTGTGTGTGTGTGTGTGACTGCTGCCGACTGTTAGTGTCACCATGATGAAGAGACTATAGATTGGTGTGCTGGTTAATGAGTCTCTCTATGTGTATGTGCCTACATATGCTTCAGAGGTGCTCAAATGATGAAGAGTTCCCTGCCGTGTGTGTGTGTGTGTGTGTGTGTGTGTGTGTGTGTGTGTGTGTGTGTGTTAGAGCACATTGCAGAGTGTGTTCCCAGAGATGGTCATTAGCTGTGAGGCACTGTAAAGCCAGTGACCCCACAGTCAGAAATGGAAGAGCCTGACCATTCGCTGTTCACCCTGCAGACCCCAGACTTCTGTACTAATGGACTAAAGCAGCCATTGATGAGGGAGGGAGAGACACATGGGGCAAGAATACACACACACACACACACAAACACACGCACACTCACACGGCTCCCTGTTCATCTCCACCCTGATCCAGGAAGCTTTACTTGGCTTTGGACAATAAGACATAGTTTGAGTGTGTTTGTGTGTTACTGTGTCAGAGAGTTTTTATTAGCTGAGTCTTAAAGGCGTGAAAGCTCTAATATAAAGAAACCATGAGTATGTAATTACACATAGACACATCCATTTTGCTACACAGCTTTTTTTGTGCATCTGTGCTGAAATATTCATATTGACAAACTGTCTTCATTTTCACCAGACTGCACAGTGCAATCGGTAATCAACTTCCTCTGCGAGCGATGCTTTTATTTTGGTGATTGTGAGAACAATGGGGTTTTTCGTCATGACAGCTAAATGAAGTCACGTCCCTGAGCTTGTAATAAGCAGGCCATACATTTGCAGGTAGCACCGAGGGTAATTCTAACGGCGTGGAACGTTTTAGACGGCGTACGCTTCGGTGAAAGTTGACCAGGACTCGTGGGGAATGATCGAAGAACATAATCCGTTTTCTCCAAATCAGCCCAACTAACCGAGGAAGCATGGTAATGAGAAGATGATTAGATTTTCTTTTCTGCTGCTCTGCTTCTCTCCCCCTCTCTCCCGTCTCTCCCTGACTCCCTCTCATGCCCATGGCCACTGTGGATTTGTTAAACAGTTTGTTTACCTCTTGCTTGGGTTTCTTGAATTTTGATTCTTATTGTTACTCCATCCCCGTTTCAGTATTCTGTTCATGTCCACGTCTTTTTTTTCTGGTTTCTTCACTCTTCTAACTTTATTGGCCGTTTTCTGAGAAGTGTAAAGATGCATCTGAAATTTCACATAAATCATACTACAACTCAATTTTTTTCTACTTCAATTTTTCATCTTTACTTCTGCTTCCAGCTTTTCAACTGTCAGGTTTTTTTATAGTTTCTATTATAAATATTAAAGATCCAGTATTTTAGACTTTTCCGGTGTCTGAAGTATTGATATCCATAGGAAGATATATTTGTGGTTTTAAGAACCAAAATCCATCTCAATTTAGTTTTATATCGAGCTCTCTCAGGCTGCTCTCTGGAGCTCTCGTAACAATGGGTTGGTGAGCCATTCTCTTCTGATTGGCTGACTGTTTTCTGAGTGATCCAATGAAAGCACAGTTCAGGTAAATGCTCAGAGAAACAGAATCCTGCCAGGTTGGGTTGGGTCCGGGTGGGCAGGGGTTGGCGCATAGCTGAGAGACTGTGTTGATGTGACATCACAAAGTTCAGGAAGTCCTGACGGCTTGTTTTAAGGCTCTGTTTCTGAATACTGTGCATTTGTGTGCATTTCTATGTGGACTGAGCGCTCTGATACTTTCACATTATTGATATAGAACCTACACCTACTTTATAATCAAAAAAGACATGCAAATCTCACTTTATACAATATGGGAGCTTTTCAAGACTAGATTATTATTCAAAAACCTAATAAAAAATCAAAATACTGGATTTTTTCAACTGATGAAAATGATTTGAGTTTATCAATCTCTTTACTTTCCTCTGCATTACTGGGTTCTATTTGGAGACATGTATATTACATAAGCAGGGGAAGCTGAATGGGAAGATTGGAGACATAACACATAACAATAGAGACAAACTGAATTTTAAAGGACATTTACTATTTAAAATGTCCATTTAAGTCTCCAGTAGATTGCTTTCATTCCACTGCTTGGTTAGGAGAAACAGAATGACACAGTCACACATACACTTGTGCACACATGGAAGAGGCCCAGTATGTGTCCGTATGATGCTGCATTTGGGTGCTCTCGGTCTGGGTGCACCTGCTGCTTTGGAAAAAGAATGATGGATCCAAGAGGTGGAGGCAGTGTTTCAATGGACTGACTCAGCTGTGTATGTGTGTGTGAGAGTCACTGTCTGTCGGTCTGTCTGTGCTTGAGGCTAAAGGGAATGGGAGAGCCAGTAAGCCACAGATCAATTTCCTTTTTTATTGTGGCGGAGTGGAGACTTGAGATGCATGGCCTCCTGTGACCCAGATTCATTCCTCTTTTCTCCTCCTGCTACTTCTCATTGACACAGTGGCATAACATCAGAAGAAAGAGGAAGAGATGAAAGAACGGGAGAGGAGCAGAGAGAGCGAATGGGTGAGGGAGGAAGGCGAGGGACAGTGTGTTGAATTGGAGCTGATAATGAAAAAGAAAGAAATAAATGAAGTTCAGGCGTTATTGAAAGGACAATGTGAGCACTGCACCTGGGTGCGGAGAGTTACACATGGAAGCGTCACTGTCCTGCATATAAAGAATGTATCTGGAAAGTGAGCGGGGGATGCGGTACAGAAATACAGCGATATAGAGAGCTGAGAAAGAAAGAATAATTAATTCCAAAGTGAGCGTCAGAGACGGGGCAGAAGAGTGGAAGAGAAGGGAGGAGGAAGATGAACTGAAGTCATGAGAGAAGTGATGGAGACAGAGCTACATCACCCAGGAGAGAGGGTCTCTAGCAAGCATACAGCTATTATGCAATGCTAGTTATCACTATAAACAGCCTCTATCTGCCGTGCTTCCTCCTCTGCTGTTTGAAAGAGGCTCACATGTTGCAGGTGGTGATCTGACATAAGGCGCTGTGCGCTCTGAGTAGCAACAGTCTTCATTGCTGTTTAATGCTATTTGGCCCTTACCTTTGATGCTATGGAGTGTCGTCAGGTCTGAGAGTATAATTTCAAGGCGCACAGAACAGTCTGTTCAAGCTGCACCGTGTGGCCTGCATGCACTGCAGCATGGACTTGAATTATAAATGTGCGGATACAATATTGTATAAAACCTCATTCAAAGCTGAAATCTATAATAGTTTTAAATTATAAACAATATATTGTAATTGTCCATCTGTATAGCAGACTCAAAGACATTGTCACTGCATACCAACAATAATGGGGTGAAACAGCTTCATGAATGCGACACTATAGTACTTTATCTTTGCCACATATTTTAAATATAGTCAGTATTATCTTAATAGACTCTGCTAATTGTAGGCACTATGTTTTCTGTCCTCGGGGGATGTGGCTAAGAGTGACAAGTTATAATTCAAACAGTGTGGCTCACAGTTGCAGGCAGGATTGAAGTGTACCGGCTCGGTGTATCAGACAGGGTTTGAGGCGGCCACAGCACATTCTGACTGACTTTCCCAAAATCTGACAAAGGCGACTGCCTGGTAGCAGAAGTGCTCGCAGAAACGGCACAGACAAGGGTGTCTACTTGCCCTGTCCGTACCTTCTGTGGCTGCCATCTGTTTCCCCTTCCTCCTCTTTTACAATTTATAATTCAGTTGATAATTTACATTTATTGTTAATTCTGACATTTTTGTTTCGAGGTTCTGGTGGCTGCATTCGAGCCCATACTTACCAAAGTAATTTACATAGCATTAAAAATTCTTTGCACAGGCGTTTGGTTTGCTTTGGCCCACTATGGACTTTTGCTGATTTGGCTCAGTTTGGTTTTCTAACACCCGGGCACATCCTGCCAATGCACTTGCACAGATCTTGAGTCTGTCTAGTTCAACAGGACCCCCACCACCACCCCACCCCACCCCCAAATCCCCAAAAAATTCTTGGGAGGTGTGAAGGTTATCGCATCCAAAAGTGACTTTCTGCCACCGCCATGTGAACTGCTGCTATGGGAGCCCATCTGTCACACAGAGAGGGAGCGCCATTTACACACAGAGACCCACGCACATACACACAATGTCGTGCTGAGGTAGGGGAAATGGCTGATTATCCCCTATGAGAGCGTGAGTGTGTATGCAGCGAAGCAATGCAAGGGCATAGCGTGCAGCTCAGTCTCCAGCTTTGTCTGAATTGAGAAAAAACTAGAGTAGCAACTGTCATCAGGTACACACACACACACACACACACACACACACACACACACACAGACAGACACACACGCATACTGTATTGACTAGGCCTTATATAGAAGACACCCACCAATTTGCACACCTAGACAGTATTTTTCTCAAAGAAAATGGACAGTAAAGATGCACGCACAAGCAGATTTTATCCACACACACACACACACACACACACACACACACACACACTACATCCTGGTCTTTCTTTCTCTCTTTGTCTGTGTAAATCTGAGGGGTTTTGCTGCTGCCTGGCTCTTGTGGTTTGGATGTGATTGTGGGCTCTTGTTTCAGATTGGACAGGATTTCACTGAGCCTTCTAGGATTCGTCCTCCTAATAAGTAACATATAGCTTGTATATCTTTGTGTGTGTGTGTGTGTGTGTGTGTGTGTGTGTGTACTTCAGTACGTCAGTGTGAACACCAAATGCAATTTGTCAAATAGAGTCCTCACGCACAAACGCGTGTGTGATGGGGAGGGGTGGGTGGGTGTAGTGACACTAAATATATTAATCAGTTAAGATATCAAGATGAACTATGTTCCAAACACCCTCTTTGTCCTCATGTCTCTGTTACACACATGCTCATGCACAGAACACGCATAGCTCTGCGCCCTCAAAGCACACACACACACACACACACACACACACACACACACACACACACACACACGCGCGCTCTAAAGCCAGCAAACCATGTAGCACATTATTAAAAGCCCACTGACCTCCATCTAAAGAGGCCTAAATCTGAATTATACTGCTGATGAGAAAACACTCATCCTTCACTTTGTGGTTGTCACCTCATTAAACATCCTCTCTGAGGCTTCACACACCTCTCTTTGTTGAATTGTGGAGGGAAATGTCTTGATACTAAGGATATGGATGAAGACTGATTCTGATATGGATACTTGCTGATATTGAGTACAAATGATGCAGTGCTCTTTCTTTCATTTTGAAATCTGAATACCTGTGTAGATCATTCTTTTATGTTTGGGGTAAAATGAAACTGTAACTCCCTCTTAAGTAACCATCCAAGTGGAGACAGAGTACACTAATATTCTGTGCAAATGTCAACTATGTTAAAACCCGATGCCGGCCTCATCCTAAACCTGATACGTTCATGAGAAGGGGTTCTGCATTCATCTCAGACTCGGTTTATGTTAAGAGACAGATTGTGGCAACGATTAAAGATTGTAAAAGATTGCTTGCATGGTTAAAGGTCATGGTTTACCTCTGTAATGTGATGTGTTTTCTTTTAAAACATGATAGTGAGGGAGTGATCCATTAGTAATGGCAGGAGAAGTGTTTTGATTTGATACTGTCACGGCATGGGTAGGACTGTACGGTTCAGTAATTTGTTGTTAGGTCTGGTGCTTTTAATCAGGACTAAGTCTCTTTGCGACACATTTCATCTACTCCTGCGTCTCTCTCTGGCGTCAAGTGTTCATGGGTGCTCATGGACCTTTGTTGAAGTCACAAGCTTTATTTTGCCCAACCATCCACCCTGACCTGACCCTGAAAGCTTTTGGCACTGTAACACCATCACACAGTATTTTCACTACTGTGTTTTTTTTTTGTTGTTTTTTTTTCAGGAAAATGTTCAGGGAATTTTGAACATAGGACCAGTGCTGATGTTTTCTTTTTTTCTTTTTATTTCTGATTAGGAATTCACAAAACTGAGCCCCTAGTGTGTATTTGTTGCTCAGTCAAAGCACATGTTAATGGAACCATAAGAGATATGTGTGTGTCTGTGAAGGACAGGTTAACACACAAATAAATAAAAAAATAAATAAAAAAACACACACACACACATGCATGTCAATGTATGTTAACAAAAGTGTCGGGCTCACCAATGAGTCACCGTCCTCCTCCACACATTCATATTCTTGCTTTCCCTGCTCACCCACCATCTATCACCACCTGTCTGTCCTCCTCTCAGCTTGTTGTGTTCCAGCTTGGCAGACATATCCGGGTTGTGTTGGAGCTACATGTGGGCACAATTCAGCCCTGCAGGTCATTGAATAGTGGCAGTGTCAATCATGCTCAGCTGAGCTGGTGCTTGTTCGCCTCAAAAATTATACTGCAACTGGGGACAACACATATTAAAAGTTGTGTTTATTTATTTTCTTATTATATATGATTAAGTATGGAATTGACTGCACTTTGCTCCACGTAGGAAACTAAGCAGTGTGAAATTTAAGATGTCTGAATATCCAGCAGTGTAGTGATAGTGCCCTCGCAGCCCCTTAAATGGCCCTTAAAGGAATACTTCAGTATTTTGGGAAATATTCTTGTTTGTCAAGAAGTAGCTTCAACATGTTTCCACCGCTAAACTCTCGAATTTTACTTTTCGCATTTCTGGGTTAAACAAACCATTAACTTATTTTGGATTGAGCCAGGCTAGCTGCTTCCCCCCGCCTTCAGTATTTATGCTACGCTAGGCTAAACAAATTCCAGCTGTGTACTCGAAGGAATTCTGGGAAATACACTGATTCACTTTGTTACCATAAGAAGATTAATAATATTTCAATAGTGTAGAGTTTCTATAGTGTGCTCACATGAGCTTGATATCAGTCTCACCAGGTCTCATAAAGAAAACAAATTTATCAAGATGTTGAACTCTTCCTTTGAAGCTCTCTACTCTCTACACCTGTCTCAAGGATTCGGTGTCCTCTCTGCTAAACTTTCCCAGCCTGATTTTTTGACTTCTTTTTGACACCGAATGATTTTGTTCTCTCTTCATCATTCGCTTAACCCCTCTTCCTTTGAGAGACACACACACACACACACACACACACACACACGGGCACGCACACACACACACACACACACACACACACACACACACACACAGGCACACGCAAAAACTCCAGATCCGAAGGTTCTGCTTATCCCATCTAACTTTGTCTCTCCCTCATATGGGACTCCCTGTATGACTGCCCTTCCCAGCCTTCCCTTGTTATCTCTGCTGCTCTGTCCCTCTCTGTCTCTGTCTCTCCCTCTCTCCCTCTCTCCCTCTTCCTTGTCTGATTTGGTTTTCATTAAGTCTTATTCTTGTTTGGGCTCCAGCGTGTCACACGCTGCTCATTGTGTAGGATCGATGTGTCGGCCGTCTCCTCCCCAAGCTTGGCCCTTATCAGTCCAGACAAACCACAGGCCCTCTAATGAGGGCCGCCCTTCTTTCCATGTTAATTCGGCACCGGCTACAGCCTATTGGAATTCAACTCATTGTCTTCCATGCAATTCAATGAGGCCCTCGGACCTAGAGAGGAATAGGTGTGTAAGGTTGTAGCGTGGCTTCATTCATATCATTAAGAAGACATTAGTTTAGATAACTCAGGAAAACCCAATTTTCTCCCAATGTGGTGAAATCTAGCCGTCACAATAGGCAAACACTGAAAATGACAAGGTGTACTCTGAAAGCATCTTCCTGTGTCCTTGAGAGGTTGGTGTTCTGGGTGGTGTTTAATTGCTCATGACTGTCCTGCATTAATGCTAAAGAGCAAATTACTACTGAGGGTGTTAACTAAAACATATTTGGATCCATATAATCAGCTTTATGCTGGAATTATGTGAAATTAAATATATATATTCAATCATACATACTCTCATACTCTGTTAATCAATGACTAACCAATCAGTGACAAGTAATTTAGACAAGTCTGTTTGTGTTTCTCCTGTGGAAACTGGATGGCTTGTAGCAGTTTTTAGCCCTTGGCAATGATCTGTGTCTCAGTGGCCACACTCTGACATGTAGGTAGTGCATAGATATAAGGGAATGTTGCCTTTAAGTGCTGTTAGAAATGTTGTATTCATAAACTGGTCCAACAGAGGAAGAGAGAAAAAGCAACTGGGACTTCATTTGTAATTCTTAGTTTCTAGAGGTTTGATGTTAAGGATGGAGGAGTACAGTAGATTCTGTTTCCACATTTGAGCAATCTGCATAAATGTTAATTAAATCAATTCACATGTTTTGCACACATTTTCCTTTTCGCTCTGTTGCTGTTGCACAAAGTATCACCACAAAAAAATCATATTTCATGACTATAGTCTTTGTCATCATATTGAGGCGACGTCTCAAAGGCCCTGGAAGTCTGTTCTCTCAATCAGCTTCCTAAATTTTACATGAAAACATTTTCTACCATCATTTCTTTTTTTTCTTTTTTTTTTTTTTGTCTATGGTCTTCTGACTGGTTTGAAGCAGGCAGGACTCAATTGGAAAAAAAAAAAAAAGGTGCTGTGACTCATCTCTGTGCATCGACGTGGATGTAGCAACATCAGAATCCAAGCTTATGAGCAGCACCTGAAAGTAGAATCTCTCAAACCGGGGTATATTCTCTGAATCAGCAGGCAGAAAGTTCTTACTATGTGTAACTCCAGATGTCACAAGAATGCTTTGAAAGGGTGCTGGAGTTATGTGAAGATGAATGTGAGGACAACAGGAAAAAAAAATATGAAAGTCGGCGAGATGAGAATATGAGAGGAGAGCAGATGAGGGGACAAGACAAAGAGGTAGAGCTGCGCATTGGACAGAAGAATAGTGAGTGTATAGTAGTAGCGGTACTTAAAGTAGTTAGGAGGAAAGCGATTGTGGCAGAGTGAAAGGCACTCACTGGATTGCCGGGGATGCACAGGGCTGCCAATATTCACCACTGGACTGGTTGTGAATATAAATTCTTTTAAATATATGCAGTCTGGATTTCCAGCCACATGTACGGTTAGATTTCCATGATGATAAGTTGAATCTTTAAATCTTGTGTGCATGATGTTATATCACTACATCAAATTATATAATGAATCTA
>NW_019525500.1:1121751-1180412 GCF_002814215.2 Seriola lalandi dorsalis
CATATTAATTACAACTTCATAAGGTGATGTTACCCCCAAGTGGGATTTTGCTTTAAAATAACAGAATGTATTCAAAGATGGCCACCACAAGTTCCAGGTTTCTCTACTCTTCCAAACAAGTATCCAAAACCCAAAGATTCAGTTTAGAATAATGTAAAAGCAGTAAATCCTTACATTGAGGAGGCTGGCAGCAGTGACCGTTTAATGGCTTAAACGAACAATGAATTATTTTTCATTGCATTGACTAATCGGTTCATTCACTAATATCTATTTCTAATATATATGTACACACACATTGTCCCGGCTTAGTACAACCCAATAAGGAAAACAAACATACATCATTAATCACTAATAATTCTCAGAGCTCTCTCAGATCGATCATGTGTAACCTGGCAGCACAGCAGCAGGAAAATGATCTTAAATGAACATTATATATTAGTTTCCCTGAATCTGTGCAATTTAATTGGAAGTTATAAAAGTGACTCAACAGTGCAGGGTGCAAGGTCTCAGCTCGCATCTTATGTAGCCACTTAAAGGACAATTTTAATGAGACTCAAAAGGTTGTGTGAGTCATTTTGTTTTAGACTCTTATCAAATGTGCATCAATCTGTCCGTTAGAATTTTTATGCACAACATGGCGTGTTTCCTGCAGAGTGCGTCAGGAGTGCTACACGGCAGCTCAGCCACTGACAAACAGCTGAACTGAACTTTCCAGTGCAATAATAGCAGGCTTTATGATGGGGATTAATGGACATGTGTTGTGTTAATGATGATTGTTAATCTTCACCCTGCTCTCCCATCCCCAACACATACACAACCACGTGCACAGTCACACGTACTTTACACCCCCCCCTCCGTGTCTAATCACGGGGTATCAGTATGTAGAGATTAGGACACACACACACACACTAATCATGGGGTGTCAGATGGTCTATGTGGGGTCTCTCTCTCACTCACTAATCCTGGGGTGTCAGTCAGCGAATGAGTCAGTGTAGGTTTTTGGATCAGTGATATTCAAACATCCAGGAAACTGTTGATTAAAGACACAGTGATGATCTGTACATGATGGGGAGGAAGGAGCTGATCTAGATGCAAAGACAAAAACAGTGTGCTGATAATCATCATAATGAGAGCGCTGTCTGTGTCGGAGGATTCTCTCAGATCTGAACAATTTCTCAAGTTTTTTTTTTTTTTTTTCTTTCTCCTTTTCCTGAGGGACCCAGTGTAGGATTGTTAGAAGTGAGATTGTTCGGAGTGGTTCATTGCTCTCTGCACCCCCAGTGCACATAGCACCACATCCCCTCCTTGCCCCGTACCTTTTGATGATCCGCTCATCCAGTTAATACATTCTGACCTCTATTATTACGTCTGACGCACCACTCAGCAACTTTTTTATCCTTTAACCCTGCGGTGGGGGCCATCTTCATCTCTGTTTCTCTTCTCCTCTTCCTTTTGCCGCCGTGCACACTTCTCTTTGCCCACTCGATTGTAGCGCAATTGTTGTCGATTTATGATGCTTCTTATTATAGACACTCCCTTCAGGGCTGGGTAAAAAGGTTACACATGCATGCTTGGTCTTTTCCATCTGCAATCCCGGGACACCGTGGCTGCAATCAGCATATAGTAAAAAATCTGACATTTTCCTTGATGCAGACTGATGAGTTGAGTAGCTAAAAGCGATTACCTCTTATCGGTTCCCCTTTATTAAATCTGTTCCAGTCAATTAAGATGTGAGTAGGGCAAACAGAGGCTACAACTCAACATCAGAGAGATTCTCCTGATTTTTATGCATTCACATTTCATTTTTTTTAAAAATTTTTTTAGCATTCCTTGTAATGTACCTAATTGCCATCATGGATATTGGTGAATCCTGTCATCATTGCTCATGTTTTTCTGAGTATGAAAAACCGATCACAATTCACACAGGATAAAATCGACCTTCGACTCTTGCAGTTGATCCTCTCTCTTCCTTAGAAAACCACTGGTTTGTTGTTTGCTGACTCTTTTGAATCAGGCTTCTTCCACCAGAGGATGTGATCTTTCAAGAGCAGACTGTGCTTAGCATTGCTAAAATTAAAAAAAGAGAAAGTTTCACTAATAATCGGCTAATACAATTTTGAATACAAATTTTATTCCTAAGAATGTTCTTTAAAGTCTGGCGCCGGCATGGTCTGCAGTGCTGACTCCTGCAGAACTAGTCCCGGGTTCCTCCTCCGGTCCTGGGAGGAGGTGATCAGTCAAGGTCGTAGTGAGAGCTCCTATACCTCTCCTGCATGGCTAAACACCCAGGCCCTCTCTGGTTGGCTCATATTTGTCCTCTGCATCACCAAAATCCAATTATGCTTGTCCTTGATGAATGGCGGGAGGGCTTTGGGCGAAGGGATCCGCCCCAAATTCATATTCAGTGATTTAATAAATGTATACTCATGCATAATGATACTCATCTTTGAGAGAAGATCGACATTAAAACGTGAGTGGTGTAAATTTATTTGAGTAGTTTATCCCAATATTGTCAATGAACAGGCGTTGTTTGGACAAAGGACGCTTAGTGATTAGTCATCACTGTATGGAATATTACATTAACACACCTTGTATGGAAACAGCTTGATCAGATGTTTTTCATTATACAGTAAGCTGTCAAAATCCTCTTAGATGTAGCTAATTCACCATTGTTCATTTTTTTTTAACTCTCCTGGTTATGAAACAAACTCCTATTTAAATTTCTCTCTTGAAATGTGAGTTCCCTTTGCCTGTTTTTTTTTCTTTTTTTCTTTTTTGTCTTTTTTAATGTTTGCTCCTCTTGTGTTTTCATTCATTCTCCTGCCTGTCTTGGCCAGTTGAAAAAGATCCTGGGACTTGGTTCTTGTTAAATAAATTTAAAAAAATGAAATGAGCTTGACTTTTATATGAAAAAGTGCTCAGTGACAACAAGTGGCCATTTGACTTTTGTTTCAGCTCAGCTGCTGTCTGTTTTCAATGAGAGATTACCTGAGAAAAATGAGAATTGTGATTGAATGAGGATTTCTCTTTTCGCGAACAGGAAAACAGAAACCAGCTGCTGAAATGTCAGCTGGAGAAACTTGGAGAAAACTGACAGACACACACTATTACACACAGGTGGTGATACACGCACAGGCACTCATAGGCAAGCCAGGCCTTTGTGTATCCTCAGAGGCTGCTAATGATGCTGTACGGGGACGTGTTGATGGAGCTCTCCCTAAGGAGAAAGTGAGAGTCAGTGTCTTTTGTGTGTGTGGCAGAGACAGAGAGAGATGGAGCCTTTAGTGTGTCAAGTGAAAATGTCTGCATCCTTGTGTGTCGCTCTCTGTTGAACCACCATTATACAACTTAGTGAGAGAGAGAGAGAGAGAGAGAGAAAGAAGAAGAAGTGTGTCTCTCTCTCTCTCTCTTAAGCTCTTTATTTTTCCACTTCCTTCCTATCTGTCTAGGGTCAAAGCTGTTATGACTTGGCCCTGAAGCTTTAAAGTACTTCAAATATCTACAGTGAAGAGAAGAAAAAGTGAAATGAAAAAATGGAAAAAAAAAAAAAGATGAAATCTTGATTTCATAACATGGAAAGTTTTCCAAAAAAAAAAAAAGAAAAAAAAAGTAGACGGATGCTGACATGAAGTTAATTTTTTCCTTCAAACTTTGGTGAGATGGGGGAGTTATTTTTAAGACTGTTTTGGCCTAGAAAGCAGCATCATGGAAAAAATATGTAGTTGCATTTCTGAGGATTAAAATCAGTGTATAAATGCTGAAACACCTTTGAATAAGAACCCAGTCAACCCACTTAATTTATTCTACATCATCAGCTCCTGAAATCTGCATGAATCAGTACTTCAAGCCAGTTGTCAGTAAACTCCTGATGTTAACTGTGTTGTTGACACATGTTTCATCAGTGAAACTGATAGGAAACCATTTAAGTCATCCAGCTCTATGAACCGCATCGCTAATGTTATTTTTCTTGGACTTGTTTCTGTCACTGACTTGACTCCCATGAAGCTTTAACCTCTAGGTACCATTTATGGGATGCTGACAAGAAAATCAAGCTTTTCTTATGTATTAAAACATTTAGTTCAGTCGGAAATATCAACGTAGCTCAGACATAAAACTCCAGGAACATGTTTCAGCTTCTGAGAGACGGTTGAAAGGAACTGTGTATAAGAACGCCCACTGACAGCGACAAGTTAGTTACACGTAACATTCAGGAAAACACAGGTAGATGACTGCCGCTCTGTCTGCTGAGTCTTGTTCAATTTAAGCTATTATTCTATCACAATGGCGGGTCCATTACAACAGAGGTGTCTCTTGGACAATTAAACGCTCCCTAAAGACCATTTACACAAATTGCATTTGCCTGACGAGTAAATTATTAGCACTCGATAGGTGGCAGTAAAACGATTATTTTCTTTAAATGAAATCATAAAGTTTTAGTGTTCAAAGAGAATAATTGACCTCATTGATTTCCTACATCTTTCATTCACAACAGCAGCGAGAGTCATGAAACTGCAAGAACAAACTTCAAACAGAAAGCTCACCAATTCAAAAGAGACTGACAGACTGTAAACAGATCTAAAACCATCAGTAGATTTATAGATTCTTTTGTAAAGAGGAAAGTTAATCAATGACTGTTTTGATAACGGCTTAATGTCACAGGTGAAGTCCAATTACCAATCATTTTCTAAACAAAGCTTTTCTAATGTGAAGATGTAGCTGCTTTTCCCTCATGTATACAGTGTCATTATATGTTCAACATCAGTTTTCAGTTGCTGGTCAATCAAAATGAGCCCAATCAATCATTGAACTGGTACGTTGTGATTGATTCGATTATCACAGAGATGACCTGTCCATGTATTTAGATGTGAAGATCACAGAATAATTGGATGCAAAGGTCACAAGCAGGACTCAAACTCTAGATGTTGCATATCCATCATCTCCATATCTGTTCAGCCGATGAGTGGTGTTGATATGATACATTGTTATGAATTTAGCTTGATTTTTATTTTATTGACTCTACTTGACAACGAGAATCCATTTATACAGAAGGATGGAGCCAGAAAAACAGCTGCCTTATTATGATTTAGAGCCTGTGTCATGCCCCTCATCTTGTCTGGCAGTAGTTTTTTATATGATACTGAATATGAATATATATGAATATTACCTGTGCTTGCATCATGCTGGATGAAATGGCTTTGTGAGCCTGTGATGTGGCCCAGGTGCAGCCAAACACACACATGATGTTGCAGCAGTGAGGACAGTGGGATGCTAAATCACAGGGCTCTCATCCATGGAAGCAGCACCACAGGAGCTGCATGTGCCACCATTATGCAGCTAGAACCAGTAGAAACGGCTCTCCCCGATGAGGTTTGCCAATGCTGTATGGAACATTTGAAGTCAGTGTTGTAGAACATAAGCTTGTGAGGTGTTATAGTATTGCTCCTCAAAGTATCACTCGAAATGGGATTGTTTATTCAGGGGACATGTAAACTGTAAGATAAAGCCTGAATGTTTCAGGCCAGATGCCCCTGGCAGGGCCATTGAAATTAAATGAAGTGAAAAGAAACTTTTCCTCAGTAACCCATTCAACATAAGTCTCCAACACTTGCTGATGCTCTGTTTTATAACGCTTTGATAATCCCCTCTCTCCCTCTATCTCATTTTGAGTGTACTGGCCAAATGACCTCTGTGGAGAGTATTGATTTGAATGGGAATGCCCGCTTGAGCCTCTCTAAATCTTTGGGCTTGCCATCCGTGGAAGAAAATAACACGCTGTTCTGTCGCTTGCTGTGAAAATGTCATTACACCAGCTGTCTCAAGCCCGATGCCCACCACAGCCACTCAGCTGGCTGCTGAAACTCAGTAACACACACACTAACACACAGAGTGACACAGAGCTGTATCGTGGGAGGATTTCTAATAAGATGTTATGCTGATATTCCCACCATCTCCAGTAAGTGGAGTCATAATGATAAATAATCTGTAATAATATAAAAATATGTATTTGGGTTTCAGTTTTGGTAGAGGAGCTCAGCATCTGCTGCTGGTAGATAGAGATGTCTGGTCCATATAAACTACCACATTTGCTTAATATGACTAATGGATTAGATTAGGCCAGGATGATATGCATGTACTGTATCTACGTGTGTGTGTGTGTGTGTGTGTGTGTGTGTCTCTTTATGAGATGAGGTGGAGCAAAGTGAGAGATTTTGTTTGTAAGCATTTTTATTCCCTAAACAGTGTGTATGTGTGTGTGTGTGTGTGTGTGTGTGTGTGTGTGCAATAAATCTGCATTAATTAAACGTGAGAAAAAAAGTTTTGGCAGAGAAAATGAGATATGTGCTTTATTAAGGTAGAAGAAATTCAGGCCTCATCTTTTTCTTCTTTTACTTCCAACAACTGCACGGGTGAATTTATAACATAATGCTTTTTTTTTATTGCAAGAATCACAATTTAAGCTTCGTCTCAGAGGGGTTTTACTTGATTAACAAATTTGAAATTAGACTGAATATAAGGAGGATGTTGCACTGTTTCAGACAACTTAGGTGGAAGTATTTTGGTCGTGAGGGTGTTATGAAAATACATGTAACCCTCACTTTGTCCAACATTTGAAGAATAATTAAAGGGGCTATTTGGCAAGTTTTCACTGCCACCAAATGTGGTTTCTTGTCAGGAGCGTGTGGAGGGGATTGTGTTTTGACAAGAGCTTCCGCTGTCGTTGCCTTTGCAGTACAAGAGGTTATAATATGCCCTCTGTGCAGGGATATGTCTTTAGGGCAGATTGGAGGCTACAATGAGTCGCTATCGGAAAATGATGAGGCGGGCTGGGGCTAGCTGGTTAGCCGGCCAACTTCAGTAGAAGTTTTCGTTGGCGTTGCTTTCCACCGCTGGAGGTAGCTCTTGGCAGGTAAAGGAATGAAGTTTGAAGCTGAACTTGCAACATTTCTTCTAGACTGGTAAGTAAATAGCAGTTAATGCTAATGTCAGCTTTGTAGCGATAGCAAAACTTATAAAGAGCTCCTTTTTTGTCACTACATAGAAAACAAGCTGCAAAGTGCACTCCAGTTCAACCTGATGCATCACAATGTACCTTCTTTTAGCAAACTAAAAAGATCAGTATCAAGTTCAGTCCACTACACTCTATACGGAACTAGACTAATGTTAGACCTAATAGACATAAAAATACAACTTCGAAACTATCTTTTAAGACGGCAAACAAGCACATTTTATCCAAAACGTCATCCTTTATCACATGAATTTGTGTGTGTGTTTTAAAATAAAACCAAATCTTAGTAACACAGTTTCTATCTCCTACCCCTCGGGGCCGTTCTGACCTGATGAGTTCTGACGTTCAAAGAGCAGTGAAGATTTTAGATCAGTTTTCACTTGCCATTGTACAGCGGAGTATAGCAGAAAATACAGAGAGAAATGTTTTAGATGAGAGCATAATGGACCGTGAACCAGACTTACACTCACAACATCATGAGCAGATGTAGTGTAAATCCATCTGGACTGCTGAACCTCAGGCTTCCCTTTATGTCTTTTTTTTTTTCTTCCTTGAGGCAATGATTCCTCAGGCGATTTAGAGATGACAGCATCTACAATCCTCAGAAGCTGGGGGCCAGAGCAGTGAGCAAGGCTTTATGCACGATCGCCTTTGTTAGCCACTGTTACAGTAGGTGTGTGTGTGTGTGTGTTGGTGTGTGTGTGTGTGTGTGTGTAAGTGTAAGGGGGTGCCCTGGAGATGTCACATGCTGTGGGCTTATCTGCTCTCAGCTCCTTTCGCTTTCATCCCGCTTCTCCTTATCATTGCATGGACTGTTTTCACTTTGACTTGCTTTATCAATATTGTGTGATGTGAAAAATATCAGAAAGCTACATTTCAAAGGATAATTCTGGTTTTATTACGACTTATATCTCTGTCTTTTATAAAAAAAAATAGCCATTGTGTCCATCAATAATTTCTAGCATTACACTCAACAGCTCTGCTGCAGCATCGCATCAGCTACCAGCTCCTTCAGAAGTCAAATGATCAGCTTTGTAAATTGCTTCCTCCCCACACCGTTCTGATGTCGTATTAAGAGAGGCTGTGTCCGAACTTTTCTGTATCATTTCAAAAACTGACAATCGCCTTCATACCCACTTCATGCTGTGGCTGGAAGCTGTGCAGAGGTGAGGAAGGAGCCAGGGGTTGAACTCATTTCAGTCTATTCTGTCACCTTTCATGTGAATGACTGGGTGCAAGCCCTCCAGGAGAATCCCTTCCAGGAGAGATGGTCTGAAAATGTCTGCTCTTATCTCCATTTTAAATGGTATCGCCACTGTCTCTATGACGGCTGGGTTTTCACTGGACCTTCAGGTGTTGCAGGTAGAGGGATAAATTGCAGTGTAAAAGCCTCAACTTTACAGTGATGTAGGTAAAAAACTAATAACTACAATAACTAAATAGACTAAATATAGTAAAAAATATAAAGAGAATAAAATAAAAAAAAAAAATAGAATAGTGACTGAAGATGGTTGGACAATATGTTATATAAACTAGTTCTGTTTGAGCAAAACCCAGCCCTCAGAAGTTGTCATGGGACAAGAAACCTGAGCCGTCACATATGGGCTTTGAACAAACACCCAAGTTCGCCACTTTTTTTTTTTTTATAGGGAAACATCAATCCAATTTTTTCTCTCCTAATACCAAACACTTCAACTCAGAGAATCTGCTAATACCAAGTATTGATCCTAGTGCTCTGTTTTTCCCTAATTTACAATCTGCACACCTCGCTGCTTTAAATGAGTCGGTGACGCACTGTGATTGAATTCATGTAACTGAAAGCAGAAACACTTTTTTTGTCAATAACATTGACAAACAGTCTGTAATTTCTGTGCTTTAAAAATATTTATGCGCTGATACCGAGCCGGTGTATTAGATTGGTGCATTCCCACTTATTTGAAAGATAAAATAACAGCCTATAGGACCATTAATCATCCCAACTGTTTGTTTTAAACTGACTGACTGTGACTAACTTCCTGGTTCAAACTTGACCTGCCCTAGTTGTGCACGCACAGTTCTCCTGTGCAGTTATAAATTATTAAATATTATTAATCTGGCTAAGCTGCTGCCATGGTAATAGTCTTTGTTGCATTCATGTCGGGGTGAATTAGTGCGTGCGGAATTACAAAACGTTTGAGGTGAGATTTTGCAATACACCAGAATTATGTAAGAAAACACATGCAAATTGCATCAGAAATTTTGCCAATCGCGTTTTGGACTGAAGGAATTAATGACTTTCTACATCTTCTGATCAGGAACTTTGTAGCAAATGGCTCAAATTGGGACTTGTCTTACTGTATGAATATGTATCTGAAATGTAATGCATTAATGGTGCCCCACATGCATTTGTATGCTGTCTGTTCTCGTAATATACAAACTGAAGAAGCCAAGCCCCAGAGGACGCCTCGCTGGCAGGATAACTGTGATTATGTTATGAAAACTCTACATTTATGAAATCTAAATATAAGTGCAGCAAATACAGAAGGCAGTTAAAAGCTTTCTGTGGCTAATGGGTTTCAAGAGATGGGAAGAAATGCAGGTCACAGTGCCACCCCTCCTTTCCGCTCCTCTCCTTGCCCCAATTACCCAAGTGTGGTCTGCCATAATGACTTATCACCAAGCCTGTGGAGAGGGAGGGTGTATGGAGAAGAGGGGGAGTGACAGAGAGAGAGAGGGGGAGAGGATGAGAGGGTGATGAGGTGTAAATGATTTCTATCTCACTGCCATAGTGCTTGTTACCCATCCTACCTCTCACCCACTTTCCTCATCCTACACGCCTGTGGAGTCAGCGGGGGGGTTTCCTTTCGCTGCTTGAGGGCTGTGTTCGCTCCATGAGATGTAACACATCCATAGTCTCGGTATTAGTTGAATCGCAGGAGCTACCATCGCTGCCTTCATGGATCCAATGTGAAAGCTCACCTCCTGCCCCGTCTTTGCCCCTTGTCTGATCTCGACTTCCCTTTCCATCCTCTAGGCTTCTGGGTGCACCTCACCTCGCTCGTTTTTCTCATTTTTATCCTCAGCCATGTTCTACTTCCGCTCTTCTTCTTCTGCTCTTCTTCTATTGTCTCTGATTTGTCTTATTTCCAGCCCCCCCTTTATATTCCTCTCCACCTCTTTCACCTACTCTTTAGTCATCTGACATAATTAAGAACACCACATTTGAGTATTCCACATGTTTAAACTGGCATCGTTGACAGTATTCAATGTGGAAGGTCCAATGTGTAGAATTGTCAGGAGCTGGTCATCAGTCTTGTGAATGAAGTCATCGGTGTGTAAATAACATCTCACTACTACGTTAAAGACACATGCCTGAAACCCACACGCCATTCCAGTTGCACACACTTGCACGCTCACATATCTTTAGGGCACATTTAACTCCTTGTTTCCTGTGGAATGCTGCCATTTGTTGGCTAAGTGCTCCTTTGTTCAGCAGCAATTAATTATGAAAAGGGATCAATTGAATTGTTTGGCTTCCCCACTGCAGGCAAAGTGAAGCCATACCTCTAATTGTCATGACTTTCCTAAAGCCCTACAGGGAAATTCAACTTCCGTTTTTGTAGAGTACAGTCGTTACTGATTGTTCGTCCTGTGTGTATTCAAGTAGTCGAAAGTAGGAGTAAAAGTTTTATTTTATTTATTTATTAATGTATATTTTCAAGTGTCTTTGGTGATATACTGCATAAGGGCGATTCACAGGAGACAGGTTGAAATGTCAACACTGGTCCTTACGCTAAGTACAATGCAGCTAGGCAGCATTTTGTCCTCAGACTCCACCTGCCCTCCCTCTGTGACACACAGGGTTTCAGTTACAGGCAAGTGCAGTCTCCAAGCCAAGATAACCCTCATGACATAACCAGGTTCTTTATATATACAAAATCTCCCTCCAGAACTAGATCAAACCACTGTTTTCACAGGCTAACTTGTAAAGTGATGTGTTAAATCGGTGGAGTGTCACTTTAAGATGAAGGTGCACTTCAGATAGTTTATATGTGGGAGACTTCCACACATCCCTCTGCATTACGAGGCCCCCCACACATTCAAACCTGCATTTCCAGCAGTAAACTGCCACAGCCATGACTCTCAAGTCACACCACTGCAAGGTAAATTTTATATGGTGCTTTCAGCTGTTATTTAAGCACCTTGGGTCCATTAAACTGGCGGCTTGAAAACACTGAAACATGAAACATTCTGCTCTCAGTTGTCAGAATCACACTCAAAATGAATGGCTGTTGATTTGTGTCAGAGCTTACCGTGCATTTTATTTTAAGGACAGTGCAAGCTATCTAATTAAAGATGAACTTTATGTATAGATTTTATGTATTAAATAATGATCTGACATACATTATGGTTTCAGTTACAGAGGTAAGTTTAATGGCTGTACAGTAGTGCATTTCTTCAGTGCACTGTGAGCTTGGTATATTAGTTGCATTATGTTACAGATTTATAATTCCAGTGGCTGTAAAGTGGCATTGTTTGCCAAGCTGGCATCTACCTTTCCACTACAAGTCTGTGAACATTTTGACGAGTAACATCAGTGTGTTTATAGATGTGACAAGAGTGCTCCTGGTCACTTAATGGCAGCACTTATGGTGTGTCTGCACATTACCACCTTGGAAGAATAGCTCTTTAGACATCTGTTAAAGAGAGCTGTCACTCGGGCGACAGAGCTGGACCCGAGATCGCTGTAATAATGATGAACGATGCACCTGGACCGGCCTTTCAGTCTGTATTATTTGACACACCCCAACAGCGTCTGGATATTTCGACATGAGGACATCACTTAGTCTGTGCCATCTGATATGATGATATTCAGAGTGTCAGTCTGCACTCATCCATGCATGGATTCATTTATTTGCAGAGCAGCTCTGTTGAAATATTAGCATACTCTTCACCCGCTGTGTGGCCGTGAAGAAGAGGCTTTAGTCATAGTCCAGCCACAGAAGGCGGTCTGCGCCTGAAAGTGTTTGTTGGGTGGGAAGGACTGAGCTGCAAATCTCTTGCCTTCGGTGCTGCTTCTGATGCATGAAGCTCTTGAAACCCAGGTGTTTCCCCCTCGTTGGATGAACTGAAGGTTTGCTCTGTCCCTCTGAAAACAACCTCAACAATTACATCATTATGGGTACCTTTAATAGGATATGATTTTTACTTTTGTACTCTTTCATGCTATCATCTTTAAAACCAGTGTAGGTATAATGGGTAGACTTTTCTCCACCTTCTTTATCCGATTTAATAAGAGTGGATGAATTACTTGCACAATGACGATTCAGAGGTTCTACATCCGCTAACATCCTGTCTCTATAATCCCACCCTTTATTACCATAACCACCATTATCACTGGTGGCACAGTAGCACCAGGTCACCTCAGTCAGAAGGTCCTGGGTTCAAACCCGGCCACGCTTGCTGGTGCATTTCTGTTGTAGGTTGTCATGTTCTCCCGTACTCGCTTAGCTTTCCCTCATCCACGAATGTCAGTGTGTTTATGCGTGTCAGCCCTGTGGTTTACTGGCTATACCTCTCCAGAAGGTACCACGTCTGTTGCTCCATGCGTGCTGGGATAAGCTCCAGCTGGATGCAACCCTGAAGAGGATAAGTAGGTGTAGAAAATGGATGGAATGTAATATTCCCATTACGTCAGAGTTTGTGATCCTTTCAGACCATGCGTCCCGTGTTCCAGGAGAGAGAAATGGCAGACGTGTTGATCCCACTGGTTCTCAGTTTTTGGATTATGGCCGCGACCAAGGATTATTTTCATTAATCTTAATTACTTTCTCAACTAATTGGTTTATAAAACATCGGAAAATTATCAAAAAAATGTCTGTTACAGTTTCCTAGAGCCCAAGGCGATGTTATGTAACGTCTTGTTTGGTCTAACCAACAGTCTGAAACAGATATTCCGATTTACGATGATGTTAAGACAAGAACACGCAGCGGATTCTCACACTGAAGAAGCTGGAACCTTCAAATTTCCTTCGAACCTTCAAAACCATCACTCAGTTGAATCCAGTCAGAGGTTGCGCTATGATCTCTCAAAGTGTGATCCACCCCCTCAATGTATCTGTTGGTGTTTTCCCCATTCCATGAGCGGTATATGCTTATGTGACCTTTGCTAGCTAAATGCACCACACCACACCAAAATAATAATAGCAATTTGAAAATTAGCCCTGGTAAGTAGCCATTGTGGCTCCTATAATTTACAGCTGACATCTCAACCAGACCAGAGTTGTGACTGTCAGGGTCTTTTCTGCTTCAGTGGGAGTTGATAAAAAAAATTCCTCCTTTCGCCCACACACACCTCAACCTGATCCCCTCTTCTGGTGACAGTGTTGACTCATGGCTTTCTTTGCTTCATTACTCTCTTAGTGACGGCAGCTTTTTTAGGTGCAGCATTTCAGGCTGAATTTTGAATCCTTCAGGCTTTTAAGCCAAGTTTTGAATCCTCATCCCACCTCTGTTCATTTGCTACATTTCCATCACTGAAGATGCTCTGACCTTTTTTCCTTCACCTAAAATGTTGCATAATCCTGTCACCTGTGAAACCCACCACTCAATGACAAAAAATTAGCTGGATTTTATCTGTGTTATTTTTGAAGTCAGCTTTTCAGGGAACAGGTTTTCGTCTGTTTTTACAAGAAATCTTTCCTAGATGGTGACTTTTCCCAGGCCTTACAAGACAAGGATCTGTAAACAGCGCAAGAGCAGCTGAAGTGGTGGGCAGTCCTGTTCGTCAATGGGCAGACCACAATGACTCTGGCACACAGGACGGTGGAGGGTTTCTTTCTTTCTCTCTTCCCTGAATGTCTTTCTTGCTTTCTCATTATATTCTGACTCTCTCCCTACTTTTCACTCCTCTCTCTTCCCCCTCCTCCTCCTCCTCCTTCCTCCTTTCTAACTGGGAATGGAGGCTTATGAAGCCAATGACCCCAATACCAGTTCACCAGGGATGAAGAGAGGAACGGCAGCAAATGAAACACAAAGACCTCCCTGCCCTGCTGAAACCCCACACTGTAGCACACAGGATGGACTTGCAGACAATATGTGCTTACATCTCCCAGCACACCTGTGGTCCTCTTTAAAAAGCATGTCTGTGTGCCTTTACTTAGAGTTTTGAAGTTTTTGTATGTGGGAGTGTTTGTATTTGTGTGCAAAACACACACTTTTCTGTGTGTGTTCGGGCATTTTTGTGTATTTGGGCGATGTTCCCTTTCACATCCAGCCACTGCCTACACAGTGTTTTCTGCTTTCAAAGCCCAGTGGGAGTTTTTAAAAGGTGAGCAGATCAGCACAGACACAGTGTTCGAGCAGGCTCGACATTCTTCTCTCCTTAAGTAAGAATATTTCTGTGTTGAACATTAGGTGTCTGTGGCCACCGACACTCGGTAGAACAATGGTAATTACACTGATTAGCTGAAACTGTTCCATGTACTAACTTCCATATGAACAGTCACCCAGAACTCTCAGTCCCACACTGCAGCTTTAATTTCACTCCCACTTGCACACACAGAGAATGAGTGTGGGTGGTGTGTGTGTGATTCCTGAAAAGATCAAAGTATGCTAAGCAAGTTCGGAGAGACACAGGAAAATGTGTAATTCTCAATTTAGCTACAAAAGGCCAGGGGATAGCTGCAAAGAGCTCTCGTCGTGACCTTCGACTTTGTACTTGGCAGAGTGATTAGAAACAGCCCCTTATTTTTAGCAATGGACAAAAGGTAAAATGGATAAAAAAAAAAAAAAGAAGCAGCTGACTGAACCTGGAAGGAAGACATTGGTTAAAATACCATATTTGGAATTCAGAGTTTAGCTGATTATTTTTTCCACATTAAAAGCAACTTGAAGTCTGAGTGATTACTCCCTCTCTCTCTCTCTCTCTCACACACACACACACACACACACACACACACACACACACACACACACACACTGTGAGCTGCAGTAATGAAATCCTTTTCTGTCAGAAGGGCTTAGACCTGTTTCAGACGGTTTCCTTTTATATTCCTCTTTAATAAAAACAGGATTACTGCGTCCCAGCCACGGCGTACAGCTATGATATAAGGCATGGCACTGACAGACAGTTACATATGGGGCTGACTTCTTACCTCTGTGGTACAAGCTTCCAGAACAAGAGAAAATCTCCCCAGTATTGATTTGTCTATCAGGAATCCGTCTTCAAAGGGGTTGCCTTCTATTCTTAACTTATATGAAGTACAATTTTTAGCTTAGGATAAACCAAGCACCTTTAACCGAGTATTTAATGCTCACCTTCAGCCGAAACTTCACCTAAGACAGTGCATGGAGTGCTAGTAGCTAAAAAGGTATAGGGCATACTAAATATGTACATACACAGGGACTAATATCCTCTCACGGTCTCTCACAAGGCCCCCAACGTTTGTAGCATTGAACTACTAAATTGTTGACAATTTAGTAATTCAACAATTAGTATATGAAGCAATTAGTCAATCAACAGAAGAAAATTTTGCAGCTATTTTGATAGTCAATCAATTAAGAGTCATTTTTAAGAAAAAATGCCAAGGGTGAGAGTGTTGGTCCGACAAACCAAGACATTTGCTGATGTCACCTTGGGGCGTGTTATTGACGGCCTAATGAAAACAGTTGTTTACCAGCCCCAGACATCTTTCATGTTTGTTACAGAAGGCTGAATTTGCAGCTAGCCAGTCATGATAGGGGCCTAGGCTCTGACAAGATGATTGAAGACCTCTTTGTAAACCTGTTATTATTGGTGCATGCAATATGTCAAAAGCAGTATTTGAAACATATTCAGGATGAATCGTGAAACAACAAAAAAAAAAAAACTGCATATATCTGAATTTAAATGATTTTGTCTAATACATAAGAGGCCAATTTACATATGTAGTTTTCCTTGTATCATCTCCATGGTGAATTAACATTGTGTCAGTGGAGATTTGTGCCATTATACATACATGAGCATCATGCTGCGAAAAACATTTTAGGAAAAAAAATGTGGAGCAAAACAACCAGTGAATGATTTGTTTTGTTTTGTGAAAAACAACTTTAAGTTCTGTGTCATTTCACGTCCCTACCAAGAAAAAGACCACGGCAGCCCATCATGCATATGCATTATTCAGCCCCACTATACACAGCAGTTACAAAATTCATTGTAATACCAACTCCAGGTAAATGCATTATTGATGATATTTAATGATGTTGAATTAGCATACGGGAAAGACTTGTGCCGCGCCTTGAGCACTCTCACTTGCATAACATTGGAATATTTTTGCCAGACGCCCCCTGTGTTGTGATGAGGAATGTGTTTATGCACTTTCATTTCCACGAGAGTAAAGTAAAGTGCCCTAAGGCAGAGGGGAAAGCACAGAGAGAAGGCACACTTGGATATGCAGGGACTGTCATTGTGTGTGCGGATTGTGCGAGTTACACATACAATTTAGTAATTGTATGTGTGTGTTCATGTGAGCTTGTGTCGTTTTTTTTTTTAACAATCTATGTCAACACGCTTACGCAGTCTAGACCTACATTTTCAAATCATGCATTCTGCTCACTGTACCATACGTCACCATATCTGTCCAATTTATTTTGACGTTTTTATTGTATTTCCCATTTTGTATCCTATTAATAGGAGCTGTTCCAGTGACCTAATTTACAAACGGCCACCATTAAAGTTTGATGTCATACTTTACTTGTTTGACAATGTTCTTTGACAAGACACCATGTGCAAGTCATCCTATTTTTATGTTACGTGTGAGCGTGAAAGCTTGCATCCGTGCGCCTGACTGTTCTTGATGGTTGATCGTACATTTACACAGTTTCCCTGATTTATTTTTGGCACAGTGGTTTTCATTTCAGACCTTGGTGAAGCTATTCTTGCATCCCAAGTCTGGCATGTTTTCTCGTTTTAGCTGTAATTTTGCCAGAGGAAACAAGACGATGGGAGATCAGAGCCGTATCCTTGTTTGCCTCTCCCTTCTCCGCTCGTCTTTTGTTCTCCGTTCATTCAGGGCTTTGTAGAGGAGGAAAGGAGACAGTAGGTGTACAGTAAAAATCTGGCAAAAGAGGAAATTAGGAGACGTTATCGCCTACTGATCTTGATACAACACAAATTGGTTTTTCTAGGATACAGTACCTGCAACATACCCCCTTTCTCTCTTCCCTCTCCCCCTCACCCCCCCCATGATCTCCTCCCTTTTGTATTGTATCTCTAATCAACGCTCTTCCCCTGCCCCCTCTCTTCTCCTCCCTTTTCCCCTTCTCTTCTCCGCCGCTCTCCTCTGAGACACCCATAAACAGAGAGCATATATCGCTGTCACTGCTCATTTCTTCACCCACCCATAAAGCACGCTGATGGCTCATCCGTTTCCCTGCCAGATAATGTTGTCTTTGTTCATTTCTACCTGCGCGTGAGATGTGTATATTACCGGCTGCCATTTTTTTTCTTCTTGATTGCTGAAACGATGGCACATTAACATTATTAATGAGGTGGGGGAGACGGGTAGCCGATGAATTAGGATGGATGAATATCCAGAACATATGAAAAAGAGGGTCTAGAAAGAAAAATGCTTTTTATGTTTACTGTACATGCCTCTGAACGTACCTTGCAAACATTTTAAGTAGAGGATGCACCAAAGTTGAAAAAGACTTTAAGATGGCAAAATGAAAAAGACAATATCATATACATATATATATATATATTGTATATCACATAAAGAAGACGTTTTTCTTGGACTTGTTTGGTATATATTCCTGAATATATTTATGATTTTTCTTCAGATTGGCCAATCTAGCTGGTTGATTTACTGTTCAAATGCAGTTGGTAAAAGTGAAAAGGACTTCAGCATATGATCCACTGCTCAGATTACACGTACAGATCGAGTCATTAAAAGTTGCTCTATGTAAATATTTAATTTTAAAAGTTGAGTTGCCGCTAACGAGCCCATTGTTAACCATTAAACAGCTAGCCCTGCAGATACACTGTACAGTGCATTAGTGTCAAAAGCAGCTACAGTACGTTTTGTTTTTAGAATTACATCAGAATGGTGCTGGATGCTGATGAAAGTGTTGAGAGTGAATCACAGTAGGAAAGTTGCGGACCAGAAAGCCCAAAACAAGGAGCTGAAAGACGCCAACATGCTTCAGTAAAGCTGAAGGAAACAGCAGAGTTGGGGCTGAAATTCTCCCTTTCACACCACGCATGGAGATTTCATTCATCGTTAATTGAAAAACGTTAATTAGAGCAGCGTCGATTTGTAGCCTTTAGAGGTGGTGATGAATGTTTTTCAAGGCTACAGAGGGTGGTGTGTGCTGTTTTATTTTTTTTTACCATGTGTTGGAATCACTGTGTTTCTCTCTGCATGGAACCTAAGTGAGAAGGGTTTTGTGGGGACTGTAGGTAGACACACCACACACACACACACACACACACACACACACACACTCATATAAACTGACACTGATCTCTGCTGACGGGCACCACAATGCCAAGGCAAGGTCACGGCAGTTCTCTCTCCTGCCATCAGCCTCCTGGGCATGCAGTGTTCAAAGGCTTATGCGCCTGTCGGTCTCTCTGTTGCTGGCTCTGTTTCCACTGCATCTCTTCCTTCTTTTTTCTCACTTTCTGGTACAAAAATATTGAAAAAAACAAAAAAAACGCTTGATGTTACATTGGGAATACTGTGCTTGATCATTTTACTGTAGTGCTAGATGATCTGGTGATTAAATGCTGACTAGCTGTGTTAGGATCTGTAGGTGAAAGCAGGCTAATGACTAAGCTCTTAACGGCTTGATTTAGCTGTGCAGTGGAAATCAGGCTATTGTAAGTTCCTCTTTCTGAATCTATTCCAGGTTGTGTTTTTATTAAAAGAGGGATGATGATAACGATGACTCCCGACTAGTCCTCAGGGACCTAGTGGCCTACTAACAGCTGCCTACGCTCACACACACACACACACACATTTAAACGCTTGTGTATCCAAACACACTGAAAAACATTTCCCTTACACTAATATACCACAGAGCTGTTCTGACCTTAATCTGGGTTTCTGCTGGCTGCAGCGTGTCACAACACCTTTCATGTGCATACAGCTGTGACAAGTGTTTGAATTTGTGTATGCTGATGAGCTCTCTTACATCACTTTTTTATATAAGCATGTGAAACAGTGTACATTACCACGTGTATGTATGCAGCTCTGTTCCTGGCACAGCAGCACATGTTCAGAACCTCAGAAATTAGTCCTTTTCCACCTCCCTCAAAAATCCTCTCCAACCGAACCAAACCTCCAGTCACTTCTAGAGCGCTGTCAGGCTCAAGAACCATCTAAATATCGCATTAAGTGAAATAATAGAGGAATTATCCTATAATGTACCTTGTCACAGGAATGGAAAGGGGATTTGTAATACACATCTAATCTCTTCACCTCTGAAATAATTGGACTTCCACCTTCAGATCATCCCATCAGAGATGCAGGGAGATTACCATTCACTGTAGACATGGATGGGAAGTGAATGAGGGATTGGGGTGTACACTGGGAATCTTCTAACAAGGCAAATACATGGACAGAGAGATTAGTTTTCAACTGCAGAGATCATTGATGACATGAATGCTTTGCTATAACTGAAGTTTACGGGGAAGCTGCAGACGTTGAGGTTTGAAATTGGTAGTTTGCTACATCAGTAAATGAAATGCATTGAAATGGAGATTTTTTTGTTCTTGAAACTGATTTCAAGCAATGAATATTAACTTTATTGTACATTTGAGCTGCAAATTGTGGATTAAGACTTTTTTTTATTCCAATGTAAATGTTCTTAAAGGAGCTATTTTTAAATTTTGCTATAGCTAGCTAATGTTAGTATTAACAGATGTTAACTTAGTAGCCTAGAAGACATATTGTGAGTTCAGCATCAAACTTCATTCCTTTACTCACAGAGAGCTGTCTCTGTTAGTGGAAAGCAACAGCAATCTTAACCCATTTCTATCACTTCTTTTCTTCCACTGAAGTTGGCACGCTAACCATCTCGTCACTTTACAATAGCGACTCACTCTCTCTCTCTCTGCTCAGAGAGCGTATTATGATGTCTTATAATAATATTATAATAAAGAAGTTCTTGACAAGCAACAATCACACAAGAAACCAGTGGCACAAAACTTACATATAGCACCTTTAAGTCAACACAGTAGACAAACTAAGTCTTTTTTTAGTGTAGAAACAGGCAAAGTTACAAGTTAGAATATTGTTTAAAACTTTCAGTTTTTACTGAACTTTTTATTGAACAGACGTTTTGTAAAAAAAAAACCACCCATGGATTGCAGAAAGAGTTTCTCAAGTGCCCTAGACTCAGATGAAGTTTTATTGTGCACAGGTATAAAGGAGTGATGTGTCTCACTTCTGAGTGATGTGAAATTGCCTCTTGATTCCCTCAGTGCCATCTGGAAAAGCAGGTAGAGGCACCTATGGACATCTTTTTTAAAAGAGTGCTTTAAAATTTTATTTACACGTTCACTGCAATGTCACTTATACGCGGTTTTAGAAAGGCAATTTTCTAAAAGGCTATTCGGTGTTATTTAACCCCGGTGAAGTAAAATATAGATGAAATGTATTTTCTATCTGCTCTGGAACGTTAGACTCAGGTTACAACAAGGCCTGTGTCATTTGGAAAAATTACCGCCATTTCTCACCTTGGTAGGCACAGTTCCCGCTCGGGTCTGTCTGCCGATATCAAACACAAGTCTCATCCATTTATTAATGAAATATTAGATTATAGTTTAGGGTGAGACGAACCATATCTGTGTACATCTGATTGTACCTTCTACCTTGGAACATACTGTTAAGTTTGGTGTTTTTTTCATTCCTGACTGAAATAGATCAAATGTCTTTGATCTGCAGTTGGATTGTAGTGCCAGTTGTAAATTGGGTTGAAATTGCCTTTCAGATCAGCAATGATCTCTGTAGCCTAAATGGAGATAGTCATTAGACACCAGAATGTAGCATATTAAATGATGAAAGATGGAGAGGAACACAGCATTGGCGCAGGACAGAGAAGGTGGCAGCTTATACATACCCCCCGAACACACACACACACACACACACACACACACACATACTCACATATATAGTACAGAGGGAGGAGAGGCTGTTATGGTGGGCTTCCATCCATTCCCTGCCCAGTACTGGCAAGAACAGAAGGCACCACACACTTACATACACACACACACACACATGCACCCACACAGTCATGCCCCCTAATAACCTCTCTGCTCTGTGAATCTGCTCACACACAGATTGGACTCCTGAGTCTGGTTCCTGGCTTCAGTCACTGTGCAAATTGAAGCCTTCAGGAATCCCATTGTAGCTGGCCAAAATGAATTAGACACAAAGTGTGTGTGCGCACGAGTGTGTGTGTGTGTGTGTGTGTGTGATGGTACTTCATGTGCAATATGTGGTTTGTGTGGGATGAAGGGATAGGATGCTAACTTTCTGCTGCCCCAGCGGATTTCCATACTCTCAGCATATGGAGGTTTTTGCCCCTTGTACTTCATTCCCACTGTGTGCACATTACACAGGGCTGTGAGTCCGAGCTGCTGTTAAAGCAAATACTCTTTGCTGATTGAGTGAAGAACAAAAGGGAACCTCTTCTATTGTTCAGGATCAGGTGGAAAATTCATGCTCAGTGTTTTATTATATATCAGTTTGATATAAAGCGGCTGGACATTCTGCAGAGATATGTGACACAAATGTGATGGCAGACTTTGAGATAGGATTCGACCTCATTCCGTCATGAATATCGACACAGTTTAGTCCATTGCCATGGAACTTCTCTGGAAACTCACTCTACAGCTGAACAAAGCACACAGAACAACCAAGGACGGGACACTTAACAGTAGCTATTAAATCGCCGCAGAGGAAGGGCATTACCGCCGAGTGGAGCTGCTGCTGGAGTGTCCTGGTGTCTGAGCAGGTGAAGGCGCAATGCTGTGTGCTCATTACCACATGGATTTAAATGATAATGAGATCTAACTCAAGGGTTTGACCAACTGTGCTTTTTTACAGGAAGCACAAATTGTCTGCGAAGACTCAGTGCCTTGAAGTGAAATAATTAATTTTTAACCTGAATCCATAATTTTAAATCGCCATCCAAAATATGCAGTCAACTTTGGATTTCCCTGAGAATTTGCTATTGTTCAGAAGTTGGGAAAGCAACTAAAACATTTCATCTATCATTTGAAAATAAGACTGTACATCCAAACCCATATCAATCTGAATTCTTCTAGACAGACTGGCAGCTCTTTAGGGCAGGGTAGTTCACCCCATGTTTTTTCACTGGAACAGGTAAGTTCAGGGATACCGCGCCTATAAATGTAGAAATAATTCCCCCAAATAGCTCAGTGTTTAAAAACTGAATTTTATTGGGAGGTTTACAGGCTATTTTTATGTAGCTGTGGCCAGGGAGCCAACATTTTGTCTAACGTTCGATATTTATCAAAACATGTTTAATACAACAGTCAAAGGTGATGTAGCGGAGCCGGCTAATAGCGTCTCTTGTTATATATGTTCAGTCTGGTATCTGCACTTATGTTGATGTATGTGCCCAGTTATGGAGCGACTTGATGATGACACCATTGTTGAGGATCTTTTATTGCGATGTTACAGTGTAATACTGACAAAAGAGAAATAAATCCAGGTTTTGTGGCTTTGAGAATGTCCTCCATTTTTTTTAATTAGCTTGATGGGAGCCATTACATGCACTCACTGGAGCTTGAGAACAGTAAAAGCATCTTTGGTAGCTTTGCTGTGAATTGCTCAAGAGCACATTGAAAAGGGATTTAAAATATGGAAAATGCATGAAAACATTAATTTCTTATTCCTAGAAAAAAAAAAAAAAAAACCTAAACCAGGACGGGAAATTCAGAGGAGTTTTGTTTTGGTTTGGGGTTATTTTATTGGTCATGCTTAGAAGAAGAAGAAAAAGAAAAAGTGGTTAACAGGACTGTTATTGGTCCTTTGTCCGGCAGGGCTGACTGGAAAGAACAACTGCTTCTCAGGTTGAGCGGTCTGATCCACATCGCTTCACCGATGTTGATGGGAATGATTTTCATGAAGGCTAGACGGTTGTATCGCCACTTCAATCAATAAGCCATTAGCAACCAAAGAAGCAGATGGTGTCAACGTTTGTCCCCGAGCCCTCACCCTCAACCCCTGGCCGTTAGGTTTTCATTTTGTTAACTCTCTCACCTCTTGTGTAGATGTGTCCTGGACCCAGACAGGTTGAACTTAGCACCAGAGCCTCCTCAGAGCTTTGTTCGGGATGTGCCTTCACCGACGCGCTTTTGCAAACATGGCAGTGAGTCGTGAAATGAGATTTCTCTGCTATCATTACCGGACTGAGGAAAAAAAAAAAAAAGCCACATCTCACTCTGAGTGAATGCCTCGCTGCTCTCCCCCTTTGCGTCTTCTCAGCACAAGCATGTCTAACCATCACTAAGACGGATCGATAGAGCTGAGCTCCGTAAGCTGCCTGCCGCCAATACAGGAAATACTGTATGCTGTAATGAGATGGGGATATTAAGCAGTTAAAGAGGATGGTTTTAGCTAAGCAGCTGTAGTATGCGATTAGCGTAATAAAAAAAAGCTTTGTTTGCATAAGTTTTACAAGAAGAGAGCCTTTGATCTCCTTAAGGGGCTGCTGGGTAGAATAAAGGCATGAGAGACTGTATCTCTTCCGTCCTGTGAAAAGTGTTCCCTGTGAGCTCAGGGTTCGTGAGATTTCTGCTGATGTGACATTGTAGCCGGCAAGCTATTGAGCTCCATTGTTTCCACATTGTTTGATTGATTCTTCTTTCTTTCAAAATAGGCAACTTACATAAAATCACAGGATTGCTTTGTATGAAGAAATCAGTCTGTAGCATCCATTGTTTTCTCAGTTTGTTTCTCAGAGGACACTGGTTTTAACTTTTCAGTGATTTTTTTATTGATGTTCTGTCTTCTTCTCATTGTTAAGTAGCCCACAAGCGCATAGAAACTTTTAGGGGAGTGTTTGGTTGACATTCTGTATTGAACTGCTATAAATGATTCTGTTGGATCCCCATATGAAACCATAAAATCCACTGTTTTCGCTACGGGAAGAAATTCTTTTGAAGCCAGATCTCAATCAATTGAACATCACATCAGTGCATCAGCAACAGTCTTTGAACGCATCATCCTCACCTTGCTTGTCTTTTTTGAGGAGGATGAAAGTGTATGAAAAAAATACATTTTGGATAATTTAGCAGTGTTCCCCATGTACCCATATATTTGCCAAAGGGCATGTTTTAACATCAAAGGGCCAGCTGTCAGCCTTGAAGGGTTTATAGTGATGGCAGATGACTGTGAATTGAGTGACTTCCAAGACCTGATCAAAGATCAGCTCTAACATTTGGAGACAGTTTGGCACTTTTCTGACTATCCAAGGTCTATAAAGGCCATGCAATCTGCTTGTTAGAGCATCAAATTGTTTTTTAACAATGAAAACCCATATATTTTTTTCCTAGGATGAAAACAAGCATTGAAATAAGCATCTGCAAAACCTGTAAAGTCTCCAGTTTTTCATATACGCTTCTAATAAAAGCCACGTTTTGGGTGAAAATTGTGTCCCTTCAAACCATTCCAACCCCTGAAGGTGTTTGCATTGTGACAGCATTGATACCATCTTGGCCGCTGTAGAGGTCAGTGTAGCCATTGTCCATGTGGTGCCAGGTGCTTCCTGTTGCTCTTGCAGAATAACAGGCTGTGGTACCATGCCAAGCTATGCCATGCTGTTGCCTCTGACCTGGTAAACTCCCCTGGGCTCCCAGTCCTTTCTGCCTGATCATCCATGGTGGATCAGTCTTTGGGTAATTAACAGCAGCTTTGGAGAGCTTTTTGGAGAGGCTGATTCATTTAGGTCTCACAGGGGTTTTATATGAATTTGGCTTTCAAAGGGTTAGCGGTGAAAAAAAAAGAAAAAAAGATAGCCTTTCATGGAGCTAAATGTCTGCATCATTTGTCATAAGCTGTGTCGTTTGACTCCAAAAAGCTTTAAATGTAGATGCTGGACAAAGCTTGTTTACAAGATTATGAGAGATTTCACCGGGCTTTTGAAAGTCACGTTTTAGATGACCGATGTACTCAGAATCAATTTCACTTGTGTGTTTTGTGGAAGCGATAATGATGATAATACATTATGTGACTTCACATTCATTTGGCTGACACCTTTGCCCTCAGCAACTTCCAATAAGTGAATTCAAACTTCATACAAACAAGAGCTAGATATCAAAAATTCTAAATGCATCCCCCTGCAAATAAACATTGAAAGCGTGTTCAGTGCTACAGCACAAGTGCTTAGAGTTGATATAAAACTGTTTTACGTGGTAATATAATCTTTATTACCAGCAAAGTAGCACATTAGTGGCTAAACAAATCCTAACTGTATTGTTATTCCTACTCTGTCTTGCGATCACATAGCCAGATGATTGCTCTGAAATCACTTCAGACACCTGTGCAAAGCTCCTATCAAGGCAATACTCAGTAGGTTAACTTGCATTCAAGGAGCAATGCAGGAATTTGCCATCACTGGCAATGTGAGTACTTTTTTCAAAGAGATGGTTATATTGACACTGAGCAGAATTACACCACAATTAACCCCAGTTTCTTTGTTGTGAATCTTTAATAGTGAATTGCTCACATGTTTAACTCATGAAGAAAAAGGCGCTTTCATCTCTTTGTTGTAAGGCTGCAGAAGTGGACTAGTGGTTGACACACCAGGTACGATATGAAAGATTAATGGTGAACATCAAAAACCTTTGTCTGTTGTGTAGAATCTTTCATCTTTCTGTCTCAACAATGGCTGATAAAAAAGCTGGTAAAGCAAACTCTATTAAACCAGTTATTTCAGTTTGTGTTCCTTTTTATTTTTATTTTAAACATGAAATATAAAAAATACTTATTGGGAATATCAACTGGAAGTTTTCATAATTTAGCCACAGTATAGGTGTCCTGTTGTACAAGCAGAACATTAAAGGTCAGTAGTAACAGCCATTGATTTAAAATGAGGTGATGTAACGTTTGTTGAACTGTGACCTTGTGACAAATAAAGGTACAGTCTGTTACAGAGTGTGAAAGTAGCACAAGTATAGAAGAGTAATGAATTCAGCAGACTGACTCAGTGATTTGACATAGCATGATGCCTATTGGTCCAAGTAAATCCCTGTATTTAGTGAACTGACAAAGGGTGCATATATTCATATTTTTAGGAGGAAGATTCAGTTATTTCTTCTTTAAAATGTTAAATAGAATTATTTCTATTTTTTTAAATAATTTTTTAATTTAAAGCAGATATTTGTCATATAGTGACAATAAAAGAGCTATTTTTAAGTTTTGCTAGTGCTACAATGCTAGCTTTAGCATTAACAGCTGTTCACTTAGCAGATTAGAAGAAACATTGCGAGTTCAGCATCAAACTTCATTCCTTTAATCATCAAGAGTTGTCTCCAGTGGAAAGCAGTGCAAACTCTTGTTTCTATCACTTTTTTTAGTTAGCACGCTAACCAGTTAGCCCTGGCCCGTATCTCATCACTTTCGAATAGCAACTCACCGTAGCTTCCAAACTGCCCTGAAGGTGTAGCACTGCTCAGGGGGGCATATTATAACCTCTTATAACAATGACTGAAGCTTTTGTCAAGTGAAAATCATCACCACCACTCGCTCCCGGCAAGAAACCACGTCCGGCGGCAAAGATAACTTACAAATAGCCCCTTTAAACCAGAGAGAAAGCTATTCGGTGCAGCCCATCAAATGGAAGAATCCTTCTATGGGAGTACCTTCCCAACAACACAGTCTGTCCGCCTCTCTCTACTCTCCTGCCTCTTTCTGTTTAACTGCCAAACTCTGCGTGTCAGTGTCAGCAGCCCTCCGTGTCACTCTCTGAGGAATATTATAGCCTCGTTGACAGGAGTTTAACTCAGTAATTTTTAGGGCAGCTTGAATTGAAACAATCCTGATTGCATTAGCACACTGATATTTAAACCGTCATCTTTGTGATGGAACCAGTTTGGTGCATTTTTTTTTTTCGTATTTGTTCCGTTGTGTCAAAATGTTGTACAATATGTCCGCCTCTTGGAGTGTTGCTGGCAGCATGGGGGTATAAACTATTAAAGAGTATGAATGGACCATACATTGCTGCTCACGTTTTCAGGTGACATTTAATTATTCTAAATTAAGATAATTTATATACAATCATATATTGAGATAGCTCATAACATAACAGTTCAACTCTTCTCCTTTTTATAAAAATCAATTTTCCTCATGAATGTCTATATCCACTGCCATAAGTATGTGTTTATCCCTTGAGTGTTTGCAGTAGGGTTAGTATGTTTGCTTTCCTGCTCAGTTTCTGTGAACTGTGTCTTCTGTTTGTGCAATGTATGTGCACAAGTTTCTGCTGCGCCAGCCTGCATTCACACGTCTGCACCTCTCAGCAGACGTCTCTGCCTCTCAGTGTGCTCCTAGATCGATTTAATTGCAGCAGAATATTTACAAAGCAAAACAAGCAATTCGGGCAGCTATACCAAACCATCTAAAGCACTTAGCTATCAGCCAGTATTCCCTCCAGAAGTGCTCCAATGTTAACATACACATGCACACAATGGCTGTGAGTATATTTGTAGAGCAACATAGGGAAATACAAGAACAGAGCGTCTTTAAATTGTTGTAATCCAGAGAGGACTGAACCAACAACTGTGCGTCTGCAGTGAATTAGATTGTATCAAAATGCTGCTGTTTTGTGTTGTTCTCAATGGGATGTGATTTTAAAGTCTTTTTTTTCTACACAGCTTTTACCCCTGTAGTTGAATCCCCTCACTTACCATGCCTCAGTCTCTTCATTTTCTCCTCGGTTTGATTCAATAAGTGAACAGAAGGAGAGACCTTTTCTTTTTCTCTTTTTTTTTTTTTTTTTTTACAGTGCTCAACAGAAGAGTTCTTGCCGGCTTCTCTGGATAAACTACTCTCTCCATAGTTTCAATCAGGTGTAATGAGACCATTTGTCTCACAGCGCTGCATAAGAACAGCGCTTATCTCTGTTTGCCATTAAGAGGTGCTTATTGCACCAGGAACAGCCCACTGTCATTAATACCTGTCGCATGGCTATACAAAGTTCTACCAACTCAGCCTCTCTTTCAACTCTTTCTTTTATGTTGTAGTTCAGAATAAATTGATAGACAGGTCGGCCACTTTGCTTGCTCCTTGTTCATTTTTAATTTCTTTAATTCAATACGAGAAGGCTTTCAATATTTTATATCACTCAGGACTTCAGAGGAATATATTGGCACTCCCACCAGCGGTGTCTGGAATTGATGTTCATGTCTGATCTACTTCATTTGCTCTCACTTGGTCTCATTCAACTTTCTCTTCCTCTTTCTCTTTCACTCTCACCATCTCTTCCTCTTTCTTTTCTTATCACCCTCCCCACACACACACACACACACACACACCTCTCTATTCCAGGGGTTGAGATCAGCAGAAATAAGAGAAAAGCCCCTGCATGGATGGAGAGATTCATTATCTTCTCCTCCTGCCGTGCAAATTGCCCTGTCTCCGTTCACATCTGATCAGTAGATAATTGGATAGTTCCTTATCTTAGAGACCTCTTCACCTTTTCACAAAGAACTTTTGATTTTTTGCTGCACTCCTCACTATCATCAAGTCCCAACTCCGTCTCTTGTGCTGGGGTTTAAGCCACTGCTCCCTAAGCTTCCCTATTACTAAATAGCTTCAATATTACTCCTGATGAAAAAAAAAAAAAAAAAAAACCCAATAAAAATATGTTCTGTTTTCCATTTTGGATCTAGGCCCAGAGCTGTAGAGTGAGTGAACCAGAAACCCTCTTCAGGACCAAAGAATACAGATGCCCTCAGGCGGCGCCGTCAGGGCTTTTACACTTGTAACTTCTGCTGCCTGCTTTTGTCAGCAGCAGCCATTACTGCCCAGACGTGACTTGTCCAGCATTCGAAAGCTACATCCCATACACCTTGTTTGTGCTCGCCTGCCAAATAGTTGTTGGGGGTTGTGTGTGTATGTGTGGGAGTCTAGCCTAAATGATGGGGAGGAGGCTTTTGTAAAGTCCAAGGCCCATGTTGGGGACAGAAAGGGGGGGACAGCATTAATCTAAGAGTTCAAGCCTATAGTTGTCACCCTGTGCGGGGTGGGGTGGGGGGGTGAGGAGGGCTGAGACACTGACTTAAAGGCCTTAAGTCTGAACAATGGGTACCCTGTGTTTCGGACAAAAACCCAGTTCACAGTTCAATCCGCCACATCCTTTTCTTTCACTCTTGTCTCATCACATCCATCTTTTTTTCACCAAGTGTCCACTTTTGACTCTTCACCTCCACAGCACAAGATCTACCTTTTTATGCAGCTCCTTTTATAGGAGCCATTTCTTTTTAGGATGAGCTGAGTGATCTAGTGATTTTTTTTTTTTTTTTTTGTCAGAGGCGTTGTAGCAAAGACAGACAAAAGCTAGTTTCCCACATGTGTTTTCAGTTTTCTATTTAGATGTCATGTTTGAATAAACTGCCTCTACATGCAGGCGAAATCAGCTCAGGCAATTTGACACATTGCTGTCACGTTGTAGAAAAAAATGACACATAACAAATTAATGTGACATTAACATTTTAGAGCATCCAAACAGCCATTGCCAAAAAGATCCACCTTTGTGTAATGAGCTTCATTTGTGAAAGTGACTAAAAACGATAGAGCTGTGCCTTGAATAAGAATGTCCAGCAAATGTTTGTAGTAGGTGTTAGATTAGCACGAGAAGGAACCTGAAATGAAAATATGGGCAAAAGAATCCTGTTAAGCAAAAACAGTCACTGTTTAATGTTTTATTTAGGACATTTATGCAAAATACAACGTTTCAGTGCACAACTTTCTACAGAGTGAAGAAAGCCAGTGGAGCACAGAGCTCCTATTTCTAGGCTGCTAACAGCTGTAGTCAATATTACGTCAACAGAACCAGTGACTTCTCATTGGCTAGCAACAGTTAAGCAGCAAATAAAGCAAATTACACAGATGTCCTATGTAAGTATGGCTCTTTGGTAGACTTATTTTATAGCTTGTGAGGCCTCTGAAAGATACTGAAGACACAGAAATAGCAAGAAAAGAGAGACAAAGCTCTGAAATGGGGCCAAATATGAATCAGGTTTATGAGTTAGGTTGAAGAAATCGCAGACAATAAGCTTCTACATCTACATGGAACAGGTTAGTGAATGCTAGCTCATATCTGGCTGTAAAAGCAGTTCAATATTTTAAGAAAACTGCAAATCAAAATGTCCCCACAATGGATGCGTTAAACATAGGACTAACTGCAGGGCTTTTTCTAGGGCGCTGTGATGGACTGATGCAAACAAGATTTAAAGAGTGGAAAAAGCCTTTTTTCCTTTTGTTCCTCCTAATGAAATTAAACCATTCGTTCGGCTGGTCATGTTAAAGCCACGCTTTAATAATCCAACAAGTGCATTTCCGCTTTCATTCATCGCATAATTTCTTCATTGACTAAAAGATTTTCCCCCTCAAGAGAGCATAAACATGTCAGTGTGAGGCCAGTTTGATCAGATTTGCTGTTTACATTTAACTCTTCTAATTTGGTCCGATTTTACACGGTGGTACTGTGATGGAAATGCAGCTTGTGAGAGAGAAAAGACGACTACGCTGAATGAGCGAGAGTCATAATGGGAAGGAGAGAGGGGGAGATCACCTCCAGGTCTGTCAGCGAGGGATTATTCTCCCTTCTGTTAAATCAAAATTCCATTTCTGTTCCGCTTTCTCCAGGTTTGGATGCTCCCTCTGGCCCCTGATGCCTCCCAGTAATGCAATTAAGATCCATAAGCTTTTCCCAGGAATAAAGGGGCTGAAAGAGGGATTGTTCCATGCTTCACTGAAGTTGGGAAAATCTGTGTGTGTGTGTGTGTGTGTGTGTGTGTGTGAGGATGGATCGATAGAGGGGCGGAGCAAAAGAAAGTAATAACAGTCATCTCCTTGCTCGCCTCTCGACCATTCTTCGCAAACATACATGAAGAAAGAGTTTGAGTTGTATTCTGCACCTTCTAAGACAAACACACAAACACACACACACACACACACACACACACACTTGCAGTCATTACTCTCTTGCTGCCACCTCCACTCTCATTGTGAAGCTATTGTGTTGCCATAGTGTTGGCGTGACGTTTTGAACAAAACTTCAACCATTCAAGCGTTTCCCTCTCAGCCAATTCAAAGCCATCATGTCTGCCAGTGCAGCAGATTCCTGGTTAGTTCACTAAACTAAAAAACTGTATCCTGAGCATGTTGCAACTGTACTTCAGTTGAGAGATGTTTGTGTGAGTTTTCTGCTAAGCGGAACATTTCACTGCGGTTTTTGGATTAGTGATGCTTTGGTAATTGAAAGTGAATGAGGAGGAAATGGGGCCTAATGAGCCGCGTTCCCTCGGGTCAAGAAGAGATGGCGGAGCGATATGCCAGGGTACCCAAGCTTGTTTTAAGGTCACTCGGATACGCACCTCATCTGCCGGAGTTCATGCACAAACATGGAGACTGAGGCGATGTTAAGTTTTCTTCACATTTTACCTTCACTGACGCTGAATATCACCTCGTAAATTGCTTTCTGAAATGAAGTTATTAAGTTCAGGTGTTACCTGGTTTTACCATTTTCTGCACATACATTGTTTTTATATGTGGAAGGTTTTTTAGAAGAAGTGGCAGCAAATAGAGCTGTTTCTGTTACCTAACAGGCAGCATCCTCCACCTCTCTGTCTCACATACAGTAAACCAGACTCCACTCCATTTCACACTCAAATCTTTGTCATACCTTTCAGCCTTTTACTACTGAGCAACGGGAAAAATTATAAAAGGATATAAAGTCAGCTTTTACCTTATAGGTCACAATTTAATGCAGTTAGTGGCTTGTTTAAAGTGTGCTGGAAACACGGTCACAAACACTGTGGTGGAACTGTTTTTGATCGGGGATGCAATTGGATTTTCCTCCAATCTGTTGCCGTTGCATGCTCTGCCCCGGATTCGTCACATCACCGCCGTTGTTAGTTGTGTTGTACATTCCGTGATGGCGTGGGCAGTGCCTAAGCAGCGTTGTGGTGCGACTGAGAAGATAATTGGCTTTTCACTGAAGCAGTTTTATGCTGATGCAATTGAACCAGTGCACGGCGTAAAGGTTAGGGTGATATCAGGCCCCATACAAATGAGAACAGGACGATACACACTGAGGCAGATGTCAAAGCCAATCTCTTCTTTTAGTCTAACCAGCGTGTGTGTGTGTGTGTGTGTGTGTGTGTGTGTGTGTGTGTGTGTGGCACAGAGGTTTGTGTACTCTGCTGAGAGAGTTAGTGGAACAACTGAAAACAGTCAGTGGGGTGTTAAGTACGGACACAAATAAGCAACTTGAATGCTCAATTCTAAGTACATGCATGTTCAAATCGGCACCGAAGCCAGTGTCCACACATGCATGCACTGCACACGTGCACACTAATGCTGAAACTGCTTGATTAATCCACAGAAAGCAACAATTTTGATATCTGCTTATTATTTCAAATGATTAATCAAGCTAATACCCCAAACATTAGCGCAGCTTTTTCTGCTGGAAATAGCAGTTTGACAGAAAAATATGACTTTCTGGAAATCTTCTGGACTTTTCAGCTGGATAACATGGAATATAAATATGGAATTTCTTTTTTTAATGCGGTCGTATGACTGAAATTCCATCCCAGTGTTATGTGATAATAGCTGAACCTATGAGATGTGGCTGAAAGCATATTTTTTTTTGTCAAAGAGCAGTGAGGAAATTTGTAGGACATTGAAATCTTTCACGACTTTCTTAATCAAACAATTAATGAAACACCAAACAGTTCATTTAAAATAATTATGAAATGAATTGATATTGAAAACAATCATACAGTACATACATATGCAAACATACTGACACTGCCATTTGGTTCACACCCTCAGAGACCATCACAACACCCATCTCTCTCATTAGTGTAGTGTCTGTTTTCCCCTCCTTATGATACGTTCAATAATTCAAACCGTCGCCTTCCCTCTCAGCTGCTTTATGTGTGATTGTGTGTTGCTACGCTCAGCTCTCTGCCAGTGAGCTACGATGCTGTGGCCTTTGGTTGTAGTGAAGGAAATCAACTGTGGCAGAGCTGTAAATTATTCCTCTGGAGGGCTAAAGGGGCCAGAGACCGCGCTCGCTCCCGTCCGCCATACCTTTATCAGGACCCCATTGGTTCCTATGGGCCCCTTATCCGTCAGGTCTGAAAGGCCCCAGCCAAGCAATATTAGTGACATGCACCACAAAAAGAGGTTGTTTAGGGTGCAGGGAGAGAGAGAGAGAGAGAGAGAGAGAGAGAGAGAGAGAGAGAGAGAAGATGGACAGAACCGGGAGAGAGACAAAGGGAAGGGAGGGGAAGAGGGGGAGGTGGGGGGGGGGCTGTTGGGAATACTCCAGAGCGCTGTTATGTGTTAAATAAAGTTAAGGATGGAGGAGTGTCTAGTGATCCTCACCAATTTTATATTTTCACTCCAACATGAATTAGATTTTGTCAGTGTTTGTTTCTTTGTGTCATCAGCCATATTTGATGTTATTTGATGACTTCTGGATTTAATTTGACTGAGCTGGGTCAGAGTGCAGCGTACTGTTTCAAAGAAACATCTTGATGTATAGTATTTGAATGTATTGCTTAAAATGTGATATATTATCATTACAAAAGTGAATTTTCTGTCATTTTTGTAGCACTAATTGGAACAGTATCAGAAGCTTTATAGGTCAGAATATAACAGAAGTAAATCAGAACTGAATTAATGAGTTGATTAGTCAATTTAGAGAAAATAAGTCATTAACAATTTGATGTTCAAGTAATTGTTTGAGTCATTTATCAGTCGGTTTACAGCCTTTATATTGGACTTTAATGCCTGCTTTTCTCTGGAAACGCTCACTTTTTCAAAACTTCGCATGCTTTGTTGCTGCTTTCACAACAACAACATTTCACAATCTTATTCTTCCTGTGAAAAAATGGCTGATCAGTTTGAGGCAAATTTTTACTGTACCAAAGCATTAAAGAAGATCTTAACCGCACCTTAAAGAGAATGAAAGGGAGGCCTTCTCTTTGGTTCGCTGTCTCGTACTTTAACACTGTGCAGCGTTGTAAATGCGATCTTTTAAGCTTTGTTTACATGGTAGACAGGCCTCTGCTGTCTCGTCCCCCTCACCCTCACTCCTTCACTGCCTGAAAGAGGACTTCCTTGCATTCTGATCGTGGGCCTGTCTGTTAGTACGGACTCTAAAGAATACTAATCAGGAAAGCTGTCTCCGTATGCAGACTCCATTCAGTCAGGGATGGTAGAAAATAACAGCAGGCATATGATAAATTGGTCGTCCCATATTGCTCAAACTCAAACTTTCCCAGAGATAGTAATGTACCTCCAGCAAGTAACTCAGCAGTGTGAGGTTTCATTTAGACTGAGAGTCAGCACTGGTTGTTTTATCAATACCGAGGCAAGGGAGAGGAAGAGAAAATGGAAAGATAAAAGGGGGAAGTTGTTGGTGGACAATAAGGGCAGTGAGGAAGAGAATAGAAAGCAGAGAGGCACTTAAATGAAACTGAACTTTGTTAATTTCTTCAGTGCAGTTTCATGCTCAGGCAGAAATACAAAACAAAGCGATAAGCCCTCTGCTTTTCTAAGGTTTCACGTTCGCTTTCCAACATCAACTTGAACATCAATGTTGAACACAGATAAATTACAGAGAACACATGTGAACATCAGCCTGCCTCTTGTTAACTGTGATGTTGCCTCATCATGTGCAAAACACAAGCTGTTGCTGTCTGCCTCATTTGCCTAATCTTTTTTTTTTTTTGTTGTTTTTTTATTGTGAAACACCAGAAACTGGGACCCAAATGCATTTGAGGAACTTCCTGGAACTCTTTAGTCCTTGGGACTATTTGGTTGAAAAGGTCTATTAGTTACACACATGGCTCTGTGCTGCTGGCCCCTGCAGCATCCTGCATCTTTCTGTTGGTCCACTTTACATTTCTAAAACCGCACCTTGTGGAGGACATACATCACAGTGCCCGCTGATTGCAATCTGCTGAAGCAACTGAGAGGGGAAGTATTGCTTACAGCCAGTACACCATATGATGAACTTCAGTGTGGGCCTGCAAATTTACAGCTTTCTTTAAGATTTTTCCAAACTTTGATAGTTGAAATAAAGGTAAAATCGGTCATTTGTACTACAAGGTAGACACTATTCCGCTCACTTGCTCATCCTTCACCCCCAGAAAGAATCCATGTGTAAAGCTTAGATCAGTTTACCAGCTAGCCATGGCTTTGGGTGGTCAAACGGGTTCAACAAAACCCCCCTAGAGCCTGGCACAAGCTGTACAGAACACACACACACACGGAGGTATTAGAAAACATCATCGCCATCCAGGGGTAGTTTCCAGAAATGCTAATGTGGTGTATTTGAATTGTTTGCTCTTCCTGCATTTTTAAAAGCACACAGATTGCATTTAGAATATTGAAAGAAGTCCTGCATAAGGTTAAAGCCCTTCTGTTATTACACTGAGCCAGAGAAGCTCAGGCCACCTTCCCCTCTCTGTAGCTGGCGGCAAAAACATGGAAGGAGAGGAGGAAGAGAGAAGAAAATAAAGGGAGGCAGCACCTGAAATATTAAGGCCTCTCATCTCTTTTACATATATACACACACTTAGGCATGCAACCACGTGCTTTCTTTGTCTGTCTTTCCTACACATAGAAACACCCTTCTGCCTTACCTGTAAGGGCGTCTGGGACGAGGCTGATCAGGTCTATATACCCCTCCGGCAGGGATGTCTTTGATGGCTGTTGCCCAGCCTAATTTGAAGCAGGGCTCATGGCAAGCTCCCCTGTGGGATACTGGATCAAAAAAAAAAAAAACAGTCAGTGGAAAGAAAGCTGGGCCTGGAGGTGTGTGTGTGTGTGTGTGTGTGTGTGTGTGTGTGTGTGTGTGTGTGTGTGTGTGTGTGTGTGTGTTACTATGGATGCACATGCCCAGTATGTGTGTAAATGTCACTGTGTTGTGAGTATGTGAGTGGATGTGTGGGCTCACCTTGCTGTTCGTCTAAGAACTGCCAGTTGCAAACAGTGAAAGGGGACAGAGGACGGGGGTGTTACTGACAGTTCTAGCCAAGGAGCCAGCATTTCCATTTTGTTCGCTGGAAGCCAAGTGTGAAACTTTCATGAAGAGCAATTTGCATCTCTGGATGGCTATGAAGAGCTTGGCTTTGTTCGCTACCACCGAAAAGCCGTGCCCGCACACTGCTGGCTCCGAAACCCTGCCCACCCCACCACCAACCGGCACCCACCCTCTGCCCTTCACCCTCCGCCCTCCTGGCACCACTTTTTTTGCTGCTTCGGCCAGCGGCAATTGCACCATTGTGTTGTGTGGCCAAGAGCACCTGCTGGGGGCCCTTTCATCAAGCCCCCCTGGGGTTTTTCAAAGCAATCAAAGGGCACCCACCACCCACCCCCAGCCTCAGCACACACACATATGTAAAACCAGACAGATAGGTGATAGAGATAGAAATCCTGAAAACATTCTTGTGGAAATATGTCAAACACTCTTCACCTCGGTTTTTCTTAGACAGGAGGAGTGGGCAAAAGGTAAAAGGCAAATTTACTTAGATGATACATAAAGTATTCCACATTGACAATTTAGCGTGATCAGAAAAGTTCCCCACTGTCCTGTTTTTTAAAACAGTCGACAGTCGTCCCTTGTGAAACAGGGAAATGGTTAATGAAGGGGGCTGTTGTGAGAGACAGTGGAACAGGATAGAGGACATGGTCGTTTGGGATGTGTGTGTGTGTGTGTGTGTGTGTGAGTGTGAGTGTGAGTGTGTGTGTGTGTGTGTGTGTGTGTGTAGTAATGGTGCTGAGAGGCGAGTGTCTTGGTTGTATTTGTATTCCAGTGGCCCGGGGTATCCGTGGATACACCTAGGTGACTGGGAAGCATGCAGAAGGAGGAAGTGGGAGAGCGGTTACTTCACAAACGTGCCCCTGATACCCACGATGATTAAAAAAGACCCACACAGTGAGAGGTAACTTTAGGTCACTTCTGACCAAAACATGCTCATCTGTGGCTACATTCCCATTGATATGTTTTGTGAAACTGTTTTGCAGATGGTTTTGTGCTTCGGATAGATGACAGCCGTTAAAAGAAGGTGTTTAATTCGACACACTTCCTGAATTATTTATATTGAAAGCATTGTTGAAAATAAGATGAAAAAAACATTGCAAATTCCCATAAGACAGGAATTTGAAGAGAATGAGGGTCTCTATTTTTTCAGATGTTGAATTAGCAGATGCCTACAGATACCAAAGAAGCAATTAGTAACATTTTACTAGCTCTTTGAACAGAAAAAGTTATATATGTGTGTTTGCAAGTACTGATGATCAATAACAAGCACTCTTCTCTTAATTCAGTGGCTGCTGGAATTTAAGCTTTGTAAACAGGCAACATTGACTTTATTTACTGGAAATGCACCTGAGTCCCCTGAACTGGCCACTGTGTGCTCTGCACGTTTAGTGCATTTTACTGTATACCATACTGAGTTGAAAGGCATTACAAGCTTTGGACTGTAATAAAAATGTTCAGTATTGATGTTGGACTAGTAAGAAACATGAGGTGTTGCTAAGTTTACCTGAGTACGGCAAGTTAACTAGCTAATATTAATAATTGATTATAGCAAAGCACTGCTTTGCATTAGCCAGGACTTTACAAACGTTTAGTTTTTGTCTCGTCTTATAGTCGTTTGTCACTTTATACAGATATTAAAAACACAGATGACACCTAAAATTTGAGCTATGCAACGTTTAGCTTTTACTGCTAGCTTGAAGGCTCCATTACAATGAAAAGTGCATTTCTTTATGGTTTGTATCACTTGGATACTCAATAATAGTTGCCAAAATTCAAGTTTAACGACAGTGAACAGTTAGCATTGTTACATCATTCCGCCGTATCGTTTGTTAATCTTTATGTTTGAGAGTCAAATCCTGATATGCTGTAATGTGAATTAAGTTACCCCATGCCACTCCCAGCACCCGCCCTATTCAAAGTGGAGACATCATGAGATTATACCAACCAGACGAGCTCATTTGGCCAGCTTACAGAGTATGATGATTCATAAGCTGCAACAAAGGCTGTGTCAAACGATTCCCCCCACATCCCTTTCTTTCTTCCCTCCTAATGTTCCCAAATCAAGGAGCTTTGTAGGCCAATGAAAAGAGCTTAGTCATTGTGTAATTTCATTCATGCAGTCGATGATGATGGGACATGTAGGCCTTAAAGGGATTAGCTGAAAAAACATGATTACTTTGACAGTGTAAACCTGCTTCAGACATTAGGGGTGGAGCTCTAAAGAGGAAGCTCTGGCGTTAGTGAGTCACGGCGCTGACCGAGTCGCCTGCGGCCCTGTGGTGGCAAAGTTGTTAAAAGTTTGTTACTCATACGTGAGGCAACAGTGATGCCAATTCACATTCATGTGTAACTGCTTCTGCTTTCTATTTCCCCTAATCATTTTGCAATGCTTTCCGTATGTAATCAGTTTTTTTTTTTTCCCCTTTTCTGTGTTAAATTTACACTTTCACTTTCCTGTTCATCTACACTGTCAACTAAAGGTATAAAATGCCCCAAAAAAAGCTTCCTTAAAATTAATTTGTGGTGATTGGTGGGAAGCAGAGGGGATGAGAACATAAGGTTGAAAATAGATAGAGACGTCTAGCCTTGCTGACTTTGTGCTTAACATTACTCATAACACCTCCATGAACAAAGGACAGGAAATAGATCATTTAAATAATCATTATCTCGTAAAAAGAAACAAAACCAGTTATTATCCATGAAGTCCATCTGGGACATTGACATCTTTAAACCATCTTTAAAAAAAAGAAAGGATTTTGACATTTTGTTATTCACTTTGCATTACCTTGATGTTTGTTCATTTGCTCTAAGGTGGAACTGCAGTCAAATAAAGTGTATTCATTTTTCAAGTGGTAAGAAAATTGCTTACAGTTCTGGCATCATTGTCATGTTGGAGAGGTGCAGTGAGAGAAAGGAATAAGCTGTGTTACTGAAACAAATTGTGTCAGTGTTAACTGTCATATGGATATGTCTTGTGTCTTAACCTGAAACTTGCTATCTGCATTACTATTTCTGACACACACCCACACACACACACACACACACACACACACACACACACACACACACACTGTATCTATCTATCACTATTCTATTACAGCCTCAAACTCAGATATTTTTATCACATTGAGGCTTCTCCCAGTCGGGGTTTTGCCATTCACGCCGAACTTAGGCCACAGTCCTTTCATCCAGGTCCATCCAGTAGGTGTTTTTTTATTTATTTTTCTAATCAGTGATCACAAACAAAGCAGACAAAGGAAGGGACAACTGGCTGTTTGCCAAAGGGAAAAGGAGGCGGGAGGAAGGGAGAGAAGGAGGGAGGGAGCGAGCGAGCGTGTGACAGTGGCAGAAAAGGGAAGGGTGGAGAGGAGGAGTGGATAAGGAACGTAGAACGAATGAGCGTGGCAGGAGAGACAAAAGACGTGAGGCTGTGTACAGTGTTTTGTTTTGCTGAGAACGCAGCAGAACACAGAGAGAGGCAGGGTCAGTGTGTCACAAAAAATAATCGCATTCCACCATCGCCTCTGGAAGCTCTAAGCAATGCAAAACAGCACACTGGGATCCTTTTTTTTTTTTTTCCCTTTGTCACCTTGGCAAATATTAGCTCCCCTCTCTTCCTTTCTGGGGCTCTTTCTTGCTTCAAAGCGGCAGCGATTTGTGATTGAAATGAATTCTTTTTGCTTGTCAGCAGCGGGAGAAATTTGTCCCTCTCTTTTGTCTGCGCGATGCTCGGCAGGCTTTGTTGGGAGTCCCCGCCGCACCCCTCTTCCTCTCACCCCTCCCCAGGCACTCCCTCTGGCGAGTGCTGATTTTTGATAATAAGCCCAGAAGTAATTTGTCATGTGGACCGGCCAGCGGTGCGCGGCATGTGTGCGGTTTGGGACTTGAATGGCGATGGTGGAAGTGCAGGGCCACGAGAGGGGAATTACGAGGCTCACAGCGAGCATCGATTCATACAGCCAGCGGGAACGTTGTTTTGCTAGTCAAAGCCTTTTTCTGTTTTGTTTTTTGGGGGGGTGGGGTTGCTGAAACCTCGCCGCTTTCCACTTGTTAGTCAGTCGCTCACCAGAAAAGTAATCACAGAACAGAGTTTATGAATTTTTCTTTTGCCACTCGAGGGTGGCCGCTACACGACTGCGACAATTTGGGTTTGGAGGTGTGATTGCCACTGATTTTAATTGAATTGGTAGGATCATCAAGGTTATTAATAATTTTTGTTGATTATAAAAAATGAGTCGATAAATGGATTAACAACCGCATTTAGATGAACTTTTACAGTCGTCAGCACACATTTGTAGTTTTGAGAAGCTGGATTCAGTAGCCACCTCTCTTCATGCTGCCTTTCACAAAGCATGTTGAGTATAAGCGTACACACACACGGAGCACATATCACTGTGCATTGTGTGTGCTTGTGTGTCTGCTGGTTACAAAGAGGTTGGCCTAACTGAGGTTTCATATACTGTACATCCCCTCCCCCCATGCATCACACAGGTTTTATGGCCCCAGTGGGACATTTATGCTACAGTATATGTGTATGAGTAGGTGAGGTGTGTGTGTGTGTGTGTGTGTGTGTGTGTGTGTGTACACAGTGCAAGGAATCTCCTGATGTCTGGAGGCAGTTGTTGTGTTGAGGTCATTTTAATGTTCTTTTTTTACAACATAATTTTAGCATCTTCACGTCACTGTTGTGAGTTGGAAAGGAAAGGAAAGCTGTTCATGTATTTTTGTTTCTGGAGCTGCTTAATCATTTACATTATCCAACAGAATCTGTGCCACTGAGTACAGTCTCCAATAAAATCTAAAGATATTTATGATCCTACAGTGTGCATTCAGTGGACTGATTTGCCCCTTCAACTCCTCAGCTCTGTGCAGCCGCTTCCTGTTTTTTCTTTGCCCATGATGACATCAGTCAAACAGCATTGACAGCACCCTGGTGAATGCAGAGCCATATAGTCTTTGCATGCGGGGGGGGGGACTAAAGGATTGATGGCTGATATCATTAAAACGATGACCCTGTCTAGGAAAGTGAGTGTCTGATAGTCTGATGAGATTGGAGTGTCGGGGTGGGACATGGGGGAGGGGATGAGGCGTGTGTGTGTGTGTGCGCGCACGCTCAAGTGTGTATGGAAGTAACAGGGCTAGTGTTACTGTCAGAGTGTTTAATAAATCAATGCAGGTCAAGTCTGAGAGCCGGATGTCACCCAGATGGCCTGTTGTTAGGGGGATTTGTAGTGTGTGTGTGTGTCAGCTCCTACTCATGTGCAGTGGTAGTTTAGCAGCACTGAGGTTTTCTCTGTGCATATGTCACTTCTAATGAGAAGTAGTAAAGCAGATGGATATGACCTCATAGTCTCCAGACATCTTGAAAAATAATACCATCACACACACACACACACACACACACACACACACACACACACACACACACACACACACATGCCCATACAGTGTTATTGCACACCTATTAAAATGCCCCATGTGCCCCTCACACACACCACATGTGCCTTTTGCGGTCTGTTTTATCTAGTCTTAGTCTGTGGGTGTTGTTTGTAATGACCCTATTGAAACAGGTCTTAAAACAATCATGCTCAGCTAAATGCTAATAATTATGTTATTTTGCATCATTACATTCAATTTGGTAATAATTAATACAATTTTATAAATCTGAGTACAAAAAAATACAACATAATATCCAAAACTTCATGTAGAAAAAATGTTTTGCATTTCTTCTCAGTGGTTCTCTTTTTAAATATAGTTGCTGTTTATTCTAACTTGTGATGAAACCGTATGATTCAGTCCAGTCCTGCGGCAGTTTGGTTTGGACTGGATGTTGACGAGAGAGGTTTTCTATTTCTGGGAAAGTCCTATTTATAAAGTCCTATTATAACTGACAGCTATTTATATGGAAATGTTTTCTATCACAGGTGTAGGACAGCACCAGTTATGATTTCCCTATGAGGGACAGAATGAGTACGATGTGACAACCTGGATTGAAATGGTACTCGGATCATTTAAAAGTCTGACGCCATCATTTGAAGAACTGACCCGCTTCATGTAGTAAAAAAAACAAAACAAAAACCAGTCTGTCCGGTGTGTTTCTCCCTCTCCACTTCCTCCCACAATGGCCCCCTTTTTTTCCTTTTTTTTTTTTGAGCTGCTACTTAATTAGCAGTCTCTGAAGCTAACACGGCGCGGCGTACAAAGTGACTGCTCTCTGATCTCCGTGACGAGATATCCGCTCACCCTCACCACAACAAATACTCTCATGTTTGTTTGTCTCAGCTGCTAGATAAAAGCACTTCTAGGCACATGACATCCAAAAAGAGAAGGAGAGTAGGAGGAAAGAAAGAAAAGAAAGGAAATATGAAGAGGAAAGAAGACGAGGGAGGATTGTGTTGATAGGGGACAATCAATTTTGATTTCAAAATCGATTTTGATTTTTGGAGGAATTTCTCAAGTCTGTGTGTTGACAGCGGACTTGTGGACCCTGTCTTTGATCATCACCTATACGCCCTGTGTCTTTATTTCTTCTTTCTTCGTTTTCGTCGTCTTCTATTGTCATGCTTGTTCCCCTCCACTTCTAAGCTGCTTTGCAGAGCTGTAATACCTTGCTTATGTGAGGGGGAGTGAGGGTCGGGGACCCGGGATGTGACAGGATTTGGGAGGTCTTAGGCTTTGGCATGTGACCGATGCAGACGGCGTTATTCTGGGAGCTAAAATCCAGGGATCTGCGAAGAAGACAGAGCCAAGAGGACGATGGCATAACAATAACCAGTGTGATTTTTTTCTTTTTTTTTTCTTCAACCATCCAAATGAATAGAGGAATACAGTTTTTTACTAAACTGGCCAACTTCTGTATTAATGTAAACTTCACAGACATAAATCGTAGTCTGCAGAGCCCTTGCAGATGTTGTACTTAGTGTCACAGTAGAGGAATTTCAGACTTAATATCCAGAAGAAGCAAAAAGCTGAGAAATCATCACTCCAAGATGGTTCCATGCAAATTTAGCAAGGCTCAAGACTGGCGGCGTCGTGGAGTATCAGGTCATTTTATGTGCAGCATTTGATGCCTGTAGCACCCACTGGACCGATCACACGGGCTGCAGAAGAAGTCGGAGTACGGTGGCTGAGAATGTGCTAAAATTGCTACTTCTCTAGAGGTGTCACACACTGATTCTGTGAAAACCTAAACATTAGTTTTTCAGCCAGAGACAGGTTGAGTGAGGCTGAGTTCCAGGTGATGCCTTTCCTTGCTTTGCCTGTATTCAGTCATCTCTGAATAATGATCAGGTTGGTTCAATAGTGATGCACCTTCACGTGGTAGCAGGTAACAGGCGAAGGAAACGTCCACTAGGACAAACAGAAATTAAGCAATCATTTTAGAGCGCTAATATTTGGTCATGGAGTCAGGCAAACATGACTGACTCCGAGGGCATGCATTTAATTATTCTTGCCAGTGTTAGCAAAGAAAGAGCGGGCTGCAGGGTGAACTGGGTGTTTGAAATGTGTGTGTTTCCTGCACTGATTCTTTGTGTGTATGCATTTAAGTTTGCGCAATTAGGTAACGCTGTTTTGCCAGCGATTAGAAAGTTAATGGTAAAATAATTCAAAATGTATATCATTATTCCGCGCCACAGCCTCTTAATCCCCATCACAGCAAAGTGATTCATACAAAGGCTCTTCACATTTCTCTGAAAGCTGAGGAGACAGACAAAAGTGGTGCAATCTGTGTCGAAGAGATGAAGACCAGAGGTATGAACAGATTGATGAGCCCACACAGACACACTCAGGAGAAAGATGAACCTCTGTGAAGTAGTTTCATATGTTCAGCAGCGTTACCTTCACAAAGCGTCTCAGTTGCCTGGATATTATTTTGTACCGCTTTGGAGTCGGGCCTTTTGAAAACCTCTGGATATGAGTGCTGCAACACGCTGTGTTGCTTTGTTTTTGCACAATTCTTCATTTGTCAAATTAAAGGAAGCCATTTATTTCTCTAAAGCACGGCGGCACCTGCTTGTACCACCCTTCAAGTGGGTGGAAAGTGAAGGATTTCACTGTTGATAGACTGCTTTATTGGTCCCAGAGAGAGAGATTGTGTCATTATAGCAGTTGAGAACGTAGAATAAAAATGAAGAATATAGAACAAAAACCCCAGTTCACACAGGTATTTCAAGCTGTTTGTATAGGGCGGTAAAATAAACTCAGAAAAAACCCTTTAACATATAATGTACATTTGTTGTGAGGCATACAGCTATAAAAAAGTGCTAAACGGACATAATTTATTATTATATAGTTATTTATACTGTAATATCTTGGCATATTCTACATTAAAGGGTATGAATGAAGCCGCATGAACAAGGTACAGTGTGGCAGGAAGGTGTACAGTCTTATAACATGAGGTATAAAACATAGTAAAAACCAAAACAAAACAGTTTGAAACACAATGAAACAAACATGACAGTACAGTATAGGAAGTGTATAGTATATAAAGCCTATTATTTAATGCCCATAGTGAAGTTTCCATTCAGTCCACCACCCAAACATGCATTGAAAGTATGGACAAAGTCAGCTCTCTGGATCAGTTCATTCTCACTGAACATGAATATAAGTTATCAGGATCTCAGTTTTCATAAAGTTTGCCACCACCTCTTTCATCTTCAACACATTGAGCCCAGGGTGAATCCTCCCTCTCCACATGACGCAACTGTCAACCAGGTCTCTGTGCTCCGACTCCCGCTCGCCTCTGGTCCACCTCATCTATGATTCACTCGTGGTTTTGTCTCAAGAAATCGGGGAATCTACATCTTGCCTTATAGGCCTGACTCTGCCGTGTTCAGAGAGGAGATCATGAAATGCTAACAAGCGCCTTTGAACCTGTAGGTGGTATTTGATGTGCTGCGAGGAGCATAATATAAGTGTATTTGATCTGGCCAGCTGTCTGGACTGCCGGTCCATGAGTTTCCTTCACATCTCCAGCCTTTGTAGTGTGCGCACATCTGATTCTCACAACCATGTACACACACACACACACACACACACACACACACACACACCTACCTACCTACCTGTGAGCATGCATTCAAATGCAGGTGCAAATAAACATTCATAGAGTTTTGGCACCTTCGCTTTAAACTCAAATATATTTATTAAAGTACATACTCGTTCACCTCTGATGATGATCACTGATCCCAGCCACAGATTAGTTTCGATGGTCTGGCTTTCAAGAGTTTGGGAAACTTTATATTTGGCAGCTGTAAAAGTTCAGCTGCCCTTTCTGTTGCCCTTTTTATTTTCAATCAATCAGTGGGTGAATCATGTGTTCATTATTTCTTTGGTTCTCCGCTTTGTGGGTGGACTACACACACAGCCTGTAGGTATTGAAGTTAGCCGAATCAAAAAGTCAGAAAGTTTGAAAACGAAATGCTACATCACACTCCTCCCCACTGTCCATTACCTACAGTTAGTGTTATTTTCAGCTGCACTGTGCTCTTGTTGTATTATGGGCCCCTCTCCACAATATCTCTCTGTCTCCAAATAATTATTGGGAAACTGGACAGGCCTTTAATCTCCTCAAAAGACCAATATTATACTTGTCTACTTTTCTCCATCCCTCCCTCTGTTTGTTGCTCACGTTCAAACACACACACACACACACACATGATATTCATGAAGTGTTCCCCCACTCCCTCGTAGTTGTGTTTCAACCTCTGCTCACTGATTAACGGCCGCTTTCCCTCCACTGACACGCTTCGTTCTTTAGCTCTTTAGCCGATCACAACAATGTGGAAGACCATCTATTTCCTCTCCTCTTTCTCCCACAGTCTTGCTCTCTCTCTCTCTCTCTCTCTCTCTCTCTCTCTCCCTCTCCATCTCTCTCCATTGCCTCTTGCTCTCTCCTCGGTCTGTCTCAACATTTTTCTCCTTTTGCTCCTGTTACTCGCTTCCTCTTTCCCGCCTCCTCTTTAGAGTGAACAGCCGGAGACATGGTGTACTATTTTTTCTCCTCTTCTTTTCCGTGCTGTTTGTTTTTTAATGCATGATGTTTCAGGAAGTGTGTGTGTGCACAACACCTGGCTGTGCAGAGCCTACAGTCACAGTCTCCAGATTAACAGCTTTAACTTTAAAAGAAAAATTCTATATTGTGTCATTTAGACTTCAGTAGGGTTTCATGTAATTCTCAGAATAATGCAAATAAAAGTGAATGTAAAAAAGTAAAAGTGAATAAAAATAAATGAGCAAGAGGTTGTTTAAATCATTTTAAACACTCTATAGCATCATCTGACTTTGGTAGAATTTGGACTATTAAATGCTAATAGGTGAAAACACATACACACACATCCAGCATTAAGTGTGATGTAATGGTAATGAAAATACCCGAGCAGTGCAAGATGGTTACCGCAGCAGAGTCAGTTTGGGCTTTTCTCCATTTTCTCTCCTTGGTAGTGTGTTGACTTCTGACTGGGTTATTTTTAACCACATGTCTCTGGCTTACTGTAATCATATGCTGCGGTCAGGATGAATCTTGTTGTTTGTTCTGGGTAGAAGTTTGGTCAGAGTTGGTTTGGAAGGATTTTGGTTTGAATTAGTGAGATTTAGCAAACAGGAAAGTGCTATTTTGCTGAATTTCTGCATATTTTTTTTTTTTGATAGCTGAGTACCAACATTCAGGTGCATTTAGACAAAGATAGAGTCAAATACATGCGGGTAAACACATATTTTATTAAAGATACAAGCTCATGAATATTTTTGCATGTCACAAAGAGGAGGAGAGAAGAAAGAGATTACTTACAGGAACTTCCGATGATGATTCTCTGTCACTTGCACACATAAAGCTGCACAGAGGTGCGCTAAACACAAACAGCCGGTGTCTGTTGTTACAGCAAACACATCTACTGTCAGTCTGGGAACACATCCATTTGCTTTTGGGGGCCAATAAACACTCCGGCGGGGGATAGTAGTCTCGAACAGAGAAAGACATGGAAATTCTTTCTTTATCTGAATTCACACTGTCAAAATTAAAATTAAGCAGAGGTCCAAAAATGTAGTAAAAATACGTTGTCATTTATATCTGACAGTCTGATTGTGCCAGATCAAAAGCTTGTGAATGATGGATGCTTATTAGTTTTTTTTCTCTTGAGCTCAGAGCCTGAGCAGATTAAAAGGTGTCACTGTGTCTGACTGTGCTGTGGTAAATAATCTCTCTCCAGCACCGCTGTCTGCTTGCGGCCATTGTTATTGGAGCAAATCAACATTTCAGGGGCTGCAGTCAACAGATCCTAATTACAGGTGACACAGTTCCCTCAGTGATTATTGTGCTGTTGGATGTTTTATTTCCATTTCCCTTTCACTCCGTGCGTGTGTATGCATGTGTGTAATGGAGTGTGTAAATTGAATGAATTGGAGGAAGGCGCTGACCTTCACCTGTTCCCAGGTCAAACAATAGCGTCCCAAATCATGTTGTCAGGAGTGTGTGGGAAAGAATCCTAAGAGGTGTGTGTGTGTGTGTGTGTGTGTGTGTGTGTGTGTGTGTGTGTGTGTGTGTGTGTGTGTGTGTGTGGGGTGGGGGGGTGGAGTGGAGGCCATATGAGCATCACTAGGTCATCTTAGTCACTTATTGATCATGGTGGTCCTCGGAGCGTGACATTAGTTGAATGTCAGTGGAAGATTAACACAGTATGTCTATAGACAGCAGCACCAGCAGCCCATTTAATCCTGAATGTGTGTGTGGCGGCCCCGCCCACATGGTCACTCTCATGCATTACTTTAATGGTTTGACCCTGCATGACCCTGTAAAGGTCTGATATTCATGTAGAGACCGTAGGACTGATCATGCAAATTTTACAGTCGGTTAAAGTGTTGAGTGTGACACGTCCACTGATGTTAATTAATTAATATTTTTTCCCATAAGAATAAATGAATAAAGCAGTGGTTCCCAACCTTTTCCAACTCATAGCCCACTTGAAAATCTCAAAAATGTTGGTGGCCCGCATCCGACCCCGTAACAATATGGGGGCCAAATAATGCGCCCTCAGGGCACTTTTTATTTAAATGATAACGATCAAACATTCAGGACTGATCAGGAGGCAGGAGAATCTCAATTTTTCTTTTTTTGTTTGACGGGTGAGAGATCGTTTGTCGATTCACCATCTGTCTCTTGACTTTTTCCTTTTAATTCTTCTTGTTGCTAACCGGCTATTGATACTCCAGTTTTTGCCATCGATGTAATCTTTTCACGCGCAATCAAACTGAGATATCAAACGCACATACGACACAACACGCAAGTTCCTATCATTAGCTCGTCACAGTGATAGGCCTCAATAGGAGAAAAAAAAAAACACTACACTATATAGATGTGTGTGTGTGTGTGTGCGTTTTAATGATAACAGTTTTTCACCAAAATTGTACTGTTTGCAAATGATCTATTGGCCACTTGTAATACCTTAATGGCCCACAGGTTGAGAACCACTGGAGTAAAGAGAGTGAATGAGTAGAGCAAATGAACAAAATAAATCTTAGTACGAATAAATACCATTGTACATGTGTCGCTCAAAGAACAGTTCTGCACCCTGTGAATCATGAAGCTAGGAAATCCTTGGCTAAGGCGCAAGTGAAGTGGAGTGATGGATAAAATATGAGAATCTGACGGTCCAATGGAAAAGTGTACAAAGTTGAATCTGCTTGTGAGGAAGCTCGAGCTCTTCAGGTCTTTCTGTTACTTCACATGAATATTAATCACTTTCTTGGGATGGAGGACAAAAATAAAATAATGTGCTTCAACTCCAGAAGGATGGGTTGTGGGAAGGTAAAGGTGTGTGTGTGTGTGTGTGTGTGTGTGTGTGTGTGGATATGCACAGCATGCGCATCTGGTTGCCTATTGTTTGTCTCCTCCACAATCACTCTCACACCTCATAAGGCAGATTTAGGCTGTTCCATATGGATGACACTCACATATGACAGGACCTGCTGCATCAGAATGTAAATGGGAGCGGCTGTTTGTGTGCATCAGCAACTCTTGAAGAGAGAGCGAGAGAGAGAGAGGGAATCAGAAAATCTTTCTTGTGTGTGCAGATTTTTTCACATTTTATTTAGTTTATAAATATCAATATATGATCTCTCTATATATTCATCCACCATTTAGACTAGATCTACTTTTGAAATTTACCCATATTGTTGCTCTTCTCTTTCTCTCTGTAGCGTTTTTATGAATATAGCTCTTTTCATTCCTGGTGCCGGATCCTGTGCCTGTTGCAGCAGAAATATAAGTTTCATTGTAATGCTTATTTCATCATTATTAAAATGTTGTACCGTATATCTATGTGAGGGAAAATTTCCTTTGCTTAAAACTAGTCATTATTCATTCAGTATTCAAAAACCCAAATGACTGCACTCTCATAAATGTAACTCTCAGTTTTCAAGATGGATGATAACAGCTTTCCATAATATGCTTTATTGAAATGCTAACACTTTTACTTATAGTGTGGGGGGGGGGCATTTTTAAATGAAAGTCATCATACTCAACTTATGAGAGGTCTTTTTCTCTGCAGATGAATAAAATGTACTCATCATCATGTTCAAATAAACCTGTCCTTTAGTTGCTGTAAGTCGTTAAAGTGGGAAATTGTTGTGTGTGTGTGTGTGTGTGTGTGTTTTTTTTTTGTTTTTTTTTTAAATATCATCTATCCTGAGGTTAATAAAAAGAATGTTTTTATAGTCACAGTAGAAAAGGTAATCAATGCCTTTGGCTCCCAGAATAAAAGCAGCCTGTGGTTAATTGTAATATTTTAGTTAATTCTTTTGAGTGAAGATGGTCTGTGATTGAACATTTGATATGAAGGTGCAGGATGTCTGTTGTGATCTACAGTGGTATTGTGAATTTTACTGCCCTACTACTGGATACACTGTGTGTGGCTACAGCTGCCTCTGTTATCAGGCCGCAGGCAGAGATGGAGGGAAAGATGGAGGAAAAAAACAGGGAGGTTGGACAGGAAGAGATGTGATTTATGCTAACATGCTGGTAGGAGGAAAGGGGATTTATTCGGCCCTTTGTGAAGACTGATGTCATTACACCGGACCCCACCTCGACAACCTCTTTCCCACTTGACTTTCGTTTCTGTACCCCTGTTCCCTGTTCCGTCCCCTCTTTCTATTTACCTTTGTCTCTGGCTCTGACTACCTTGTAATCCCCAGGGACACACTTTTCATTTATTCTAGGCCTACACCTTCTTCAATACCATCTCACTCATGTCTTTAAGACTCCCTTTTTCTTTTTCCCTCTACTCAGAATCAATACTCTGCACCGGTGAGTACGTAAATGTGTGGTTGTCTCTATCTTTTCTTCGCTCTGCCTTACATTATCATCCATACAGATTAATTTAGATATACATTAAGAGAGTATTGATGCTCACAGCTGAGATGCTGTCAGTTCCTCTAGTATGTACTTCATTATTATGGCTCCCAATTGTGCCATCAGTCATTACGCTGCCTTGTACCACACACCAAAGAACGTCCAAGGCTACACACATAAACAACAAGCTAATATGATGGCTAGCTTTTCCCTTGCTAAACAGAATAGCACTGTGTAGAATACACAGTCTTATTCCAGGGTTGGAACAGTTCCTTTTGTATTAATGAGATTAATCATAGGGGATTGATTTTGTATTAAGATGTTTGTGAAAGTAAGATTATAATTCCCCACCAAATTGTATTCAAAATTTAAAAAAAAATATTTGAGAGTTAAAGGAATTGTTTGACTTAGTGGGGAATATGATTATTTGCTTTCTTACAGAGAGTTAGATCAGTAGTCCAGTAGTCCACATAATCCCCATAAAATTACAACACTTTTTTTTCACTTTTTTTTTGTATGGATTAAACAAACAAGATATAGTATGGTAGACAGTCAGCTTTAGAAGTGCAGGTAGGTGGATTGTTTTACCCTTGGATAGACACAGGTCAGCGGTTAACCCCCCTTTCCAGTCTTTATACAAAGCTAAGCTAACTTGCTGCTGTTCCTCAGCCTCATATTTCTAACTTCTCATGTAAATCTCAGCAAGAGAGCAAGTCAGCATATTTCCGCAAGAAAAAGTCAAACTATTCCTTCAAGTGTTAATTGCGTGTGTTTTTGTTATTGGTTTCATAAAACTGTGAATGACAGTTTGATGCCTAATCAGGAGCCCACACATCAGCTCTGTGCTCCACAGCAGTGACATGTGACACAATATAAACTGACAGAGGCTGCCTGGACTCTTCCTTGGTTTCATATTTATTTATTATTCTTATATATTAGAAATCCATCTCCCGCTGTAATTAAAGCACCACTGGCAGTAAGTGATGTAATCACAGGTGACTGGAGAATAGTGAGCTCTAGCAAATCATGTGCGATTCATTTTCACGGTCATCCGTCCAGCGCTTTAGCGTAGCACTCTGACGACCTACGTTCCCAGCTGGCTTGAACTATGGGCCGGTGAGGTGCTTTAACACGAGGCTCACGTGAAGGAAATGGAACAGCAGCAGTCGCAGTTACTTTCACTGCTCGTCAGAAGAAAATTACCACCAAACACACACACACACGGTTGTTCAAATACACACACATACACACACTTCCTTGCCATTTGTCAGCTGCCCCCTCTGTATATTTCATCATGGCGAGGCAAGGCATTGCTAACATGCCAGGCGAGTGCTTTCTCTTGTTCAGTGGCTCTCGCTGTCAAGGAGAAGGATTTTTTTGCCTCTCTCCGTGACAGACTCAAGTGCTTCAATTTTCCCCTGGCTTGGAGAAAGTGACTGCACAAAACATTTGGAGTCCGTGGGCTATCGGGAAACAGCAATACGCAGAGCCAGAGCCAGTTCTGCGAAGATCGTGCCGGACTCCGAAGGTGGATCATGGGTTAGTTAAAATGGAGCAGAGCCTCTGAGGCAGGTCAGGCAGGAAACCTGGCGAGCGCTACGCTGTTCACATGTGACACAGTTGATACACGGCGACATATATCCAACACGCCCTCACACAAAAAGAGGCTGTCAGTGCTCTGCTCAGTCAATCAGCTTTAAAGCAAACAGCTCAGATTGTAAACGCTGTTTCTCCTCCAAGGCAGCATCCACCTGTGAGTGGAGTCTTTCACCAGATTCATTCCTCAGACAGTACTGTAAATCTTAATGAGTCACATTTCACAAGTACATCTGCCAACCTATAAATCTGAAATTATGCAACTGGAGACTTTTTCTTCTATGCTGGATCTTTGTCGAGCGAAAAAAAAAGTTGTTGCACGCACACAGGTGGGTGCGACTCTCCCTCCTATGATCTCACCTACTTTACAGCCCTGATCCACTTAGTCAACCTCAAAGAACAGGCTCCAACAAAGGCTGTCCAATCAAACGTCTCCTCGTGTCTCCTATTACAACTTGCACTTGAACTCACCACCAAGACTCCAGCCTGCAACCAGCCACATCAAAACATTGCGTGCTGAAGGTTGAATTAAAATTGGACTGGATAATTGGTTTGAAGTTGGTGCTTGGGAATTACTCTTGACTTAAGTTAAATTTTAATTGCCTAGTCTTGTTGCTTTTGTTAAGTGGATTATCACATTTCTGACAAATCTCCCTAGTGCTTATTGCAGTAATGTTTTTGCACTCTGTACCCAGAGATCACTAGTCAGTTAGTTTTATTTTATTTTTATTTTTTTTTATTCAGCCATCACTTCCTGGATTGGAGGATTTTTTCTATTAAATACCTACTTCATATCTACTGTAACACTCTGTCACTGCTTTCACTTTCTTTGAGACTTAACATTGGATGTTTTCAATGTCTCCACAGCAAAGAAGACGTGTGCGACCACAGACTTCGCCTGTAAAAACGGACAGTGTGTTCCTGCTAGGTGGCGCTGTGATGGAGAGCCGGAGTGTGCAGACGGTTCAGACGAGGCTGATGCAATCTGCAGTAAGTACCTGTCCGGACACACACACAGACAAACACCGCCACACATGTAGACAAACAGCGCCGGAAAGGCAAAAATACAGAGATGGAGGGAAGGTTGTACACACACACACACACACACACACACACACATTTGACCTGTTTTCAAATACGTTAACAGCTTCTTATGTGTGTAGCTCAGTAGTGCACACTCGGGCATGTTTTTAATGAAATATATATACCAACATGACGTCATTGTTTTTGTCTTTACTATAGTCATCATTTGTTTTGTGTTGTTTGACCTACAGACACACACACACACACACACACACACACACACACACACACACCCTTTTCTTAGGCATAAAGCAGTCCCAAGGTTGCTCAGTCTCATTTTGCTGTGTTCCAGCTGCTGTGCCAACCTTCTCTTTCCTGCACACTGCCTCAGAAAATGGCTTTCAGTCGTTTTTATTGGCATCAGACGCAGGATATCCATACAGTGTATGATCAAGGTCACAGAGGATGGAAGAGTGAACAAAATATCTGGCGTGCTTTGAAAAGTGAGAATTAGAAATTAGAAAAGCATTCATGTCATGTGATGTGTGTAGGGTCACACATTACTTTTTAATCACTGATAGAAAGTTTTTTTTGTCAGTTTATACCAGTTAGGTTGCATAGCTGTTGCCCATCCTATAGAACTAGCAAGTGTTTGCTGCACATACTGACTGTAGGACAATGCAGGCATGATAGCGAAAACTACAGTGAAAAACTACAATGACCAATGTCTGTTTGTGTGCCTTGGATATTTCTCGTTGGATAGATGGAAAAAAAACAAACCTTGTACATAGTTTTTTGATCGTTTCACTGCCTTGTTAATCATATAAACTGAAGTGAATGATTTATCTGAGGCACTTTTGGAAAAAGAGCTACTGTGCATGTGATGAAATAATGCATGTGAGTCATGATCAGCCAGGAGATCTTTTTATCCATCACTGAAATACTGGAAAACATCAGCTTCCTTTTTTTTTTTTTTTTTTTTAAAGCACATGTCAGCATGTGCTGGTGTAATGATGAAAAATGGAACAAAGCCTGCAAACATGCCTTAACTGTTGCACTCCTGTTTACAAGGTTGGCAGGAGGTGAGGTCACTTGCTGTTGCATCATGAAAAATGGAACACTGCCCACTGTGATTAGTGGATTTTTTTTTTAATCAGCAGCAAGTCAGAGGTAACCCAGTGTTTACAGGTCGGGGATTGGACAGCAGAGGGGTGCAGTGAGTGTGAGGTGAGGTGCAGGGGTTTGTACAGCACGTCTGCGTTTTTATGGTGGGAAGAGAGGTTCAGAAACGCAAGAGATAAATCATGATGAGTCAATGTGGGAGAAGTCACGCTGTGATGAGCCGCTCTGCTTTGACGGTTTGTGTCTTTAGATAAATGAGTTTCATCAGATGGAATGAAATAAGTTCAGAATCAGGGCAGTTTTAATACCGTACAGTGTTTGGGTAAGTTGGTACAGAAAAAAGAAAAAAAGATCTAATTAAATGATCAGTAAAAAGCACCAAACACATGAGCAATTACTAAGGTGTAATACTGTATTCATAAAAAATTAATGACGCAAGAGGCTTTTTAGAAGCTTCCTGATTTGCAAGTTTCTGAACTTTTTCACTTTAGTTTTTGTAAAGTTTCAGGTTCACAGTAAGGAAGGGTTTACATGAGATACCAGAGCAGCTCAAAGAGAGCGTGGTCTGAAGGCTTTGAAAAAGTCAAGAGACTGTAGAGAAGAGAAGACTGGAGATATCAAATTTGATAAAATGTATATGCATATGTATAGCTCAAATATAGGTTTGGGAGAGAAGAGTATAGGAGGTTTGAATCCTGATGGATTTAGGTTTTCAGTGAGTTTCATGAAAGATGATTTTGGGAGAGATTACATCTTGAATATTATTAAAATTGCTGAATGTAACATACCAGATGGTAATCCATATCCAAGCTGCCAGAAGTACCTGGTTTTATGAAGGCCATGTTCATACCAACGATAGCATTGCGTAACAACAAAACAACCTTCTCACTCAGACCACCTTCCTTTTTCTGGGTCATTGTTGCGTCTGATGAGCATTCAGACTTAGTTTACATTTCATTTTCAAACCTGCACCTGCCCCAGAGACGGCGTGTGACGGAGTGTGTGATTGCTGGAGATGGTTTGAACGGGGGTTAGCTGTGATTGGAAGGGCTGGCAGAGATCTGAGGTGCTCTCATTAGGAATCAACAAAGTTATATGGTACTTTGTAAACACTACAAGTTGAGTTGAGACTGGCCAGCTCCTAAGGCAGGAGCAGAATACACACAGACTTATTTCACATGGATTCACATTTTAATTACACATATAATCAGTGTTTCCTCCAAAGATCAGTCTCGGAACAGAGCCGAACTCCTGGAGGTCAGTCTTCCCACTCCTGTGTAATCACACAACTTTCCATATGGCTGCGACTACAGGCCAGCTCCTATTTGCAATTTGTATTAAGATGATTTTTGAAGAGGTGATCAAAGAGCCCTTTGAAGTTTCTCAAAGTAATAAGTCTGATTGGGATGGGCCAAGGACATGTGTGTACGTGCACATGCCTATAAATGCTCTTGAGTGTGTGCACCAGCATACGTGTTTGTACAAAGCCAGAGAGTCAATGCTTGTGTTTAGTATTCATCACAAGGTGAATCTGTAAGTCATTTCATCAGATTAGAGGACTTGTGGTTAAGTCTCATTATGTCTAATCAAGGTCAGACGCTGTGAGAGCTTCCCTAACTTTCTCGGCCACATTGATCCTCACAGCTGTGTGCGTGTGCGTGTGTGCATGTGTGTGCTTGTGTGCATGCGGCAGAGTGAGTGTGTGCTTTTGCATCTGCGTGTTTTCATCAGAACACAGTAAATTAAAAGAATCATTTGAGTGGATGAATATGGAAAAAAAATCCTCTTTATATGCAGTTTTAATGCTTGACATTGATATTTATCACGATAAACTAAATTGTTTATGGATAATCCAGTGTGTTCAATTCCTGAAATTTCAGATTTCCAAAAGTTTAATGATTAGATATTACAGAGCTAGATACCTTAGTTTAAATCATGAAACACAGTTTTCTATCATCCCGCAGTAAATGGATAGGTTGTTTTGTGTTTTGATGATGAGGGTGGTGTGTAACATGTCTGCCCATATCTCCCATAGATGCAGTACAGTTCAGTGACTCCTAATACCTTGTATGAAAGCTTCTGCATTTGTTATATTTCTTCGCTCTTCTATTTAGCTTTTTCCACCAGTCTTTACAGCGTCATATCACCTAACTCAACCTCATTTAATGTGATCAGACAGCCATTTGTATTTAATATCACACATGGCTTCATCCTATACTTTATAAGTTCCTTGCTATGTCATCTCTCTAACAGCCTCCCGTCTTGTATCACATCCTCTTCTCTGTCCTGTTGGTCTCTTCCCTGTTACATGTCCTCCACTTTCTGATCTGAGTTCAGTTTAAGTAATGCCTTTGATTTCATTGATTTTCCTGGAAGGGAATCGATGGGCTGATCCTTGAGACCTCTGGTCGACTGCTGATTAACTATGGACCCCTGATGACGCCTCTGAAACCACACACACACACACGCACACACATACTCTGGCTCCTCAGGCGCTGTCTGTAATTACACATCTGAAAATGAATCTGGGCCTTGAGGGGATTGTGGAGAAAATGGTCAATCAGTAGAGTGATGGTTGATGGCATGAAAGAGTGGTCGTGTCTGCACACGATGTTCGGCCCTGATTTAAGTGCGAACAGGAATTTGTTAAAAATGTTCACATTTTTTAACCAGTTCCTTACAAACAGTCACACATGTTGGGCGGCTGCGGCTCAGGAGGTGGAACAGGTCGTCCCCTAATCAGAAGGTCGGTGGTTCGACCCCCGGTTCCTTCAGTCCTTTGGCAAGATCCCCAAATAGCCTCTGATGGCTGTTCCATCAGTGTATGGGTGTGATGTATGAATGTGTGAGTGAATGGGTGAATGTGTGTTGTAAGTATTGAGTGGTCGATAAGAGTAGAAAAGTGCTTTATAAGTGCAGTCCATTCACCATCTACACACACACACAGACAACAAAAGATATTTTCTATTTACAGTGACAAGTTTTTATTACTGTGTCGCTGAAAATGTATTTCACTTTCCTCGGTTTTATTCTCTTGAACCATAAACTTCATGGTTCACATGAAGCATCCTGATTCACATGACAATGAATCAGATTAAAGTTCATTAAAATTTCTTAAACTCCCTCATAGTAGTTTCTCCACTGAATAGTTCATTTTAAGGGTGCTTCTGATAACTAAATGCCAAAGAATTACACACAATTATCCATTTAATAAAACAAAATGACTCATCATAGACCACCGCTGGGTCATCTGTATATTTTCACATAGCTATTGAATTTACATAATGTGCTACGCTGTGGGGAGCCCGTGTTCATAATCCATGTACCAGACATCAAAGCTGTGATTTTCTGGGGTCTAGACATTACAAAGTCAGCGTCCATCAGCAAGATCCTGCAGTTTGACAGTCACTGCTGATTAGACTCTCTGAAGCACTATTTAAACTCCTTCTTTATGTGTGTACACTTTCAGCTCTGCGGCTGCATATCTACACTCCAGGGATTAAAGTGAGCCCTTCTCACCACCCAAGTGTCCCTGTATAGATAAAGGCTATTGAACTGCATCATCAGACACTCTGCCAACCTCACTTAGCCGCATATTGGAGCAACATGTAACACTCTCTCTACACTCCCCCGCCAGTCCAAGTGATGCTTCAAAACTTTGAATATATAGTGAAAACTGTTTGAGTGTTTAAGCTTTGTATTATTTGCAGGATATAGAGGATATTTTATATTCATACCATAAAAGTCTTGTATCATCAACGAAAGTAATCGTATCATTACAAGTCTACTCAGACGTATTTCACACTTGGAGGCATGCTGATAAAGGCTGTAGAGAAAAGCCTCCAAATTCATTGTGAAACATAAGGGGAGGGGGAAAAAAAAAAAAACCACAAATGAGAGGTTTGATAACTTTAGAAGCCAAGTAATCTCACGTAACACATCACAGTAGAGAAGCATAGTGAGATAAAACAGAGAAACCAACAGTCTTACTGTTCTGTTTGATTTTGATGTAGTGATATCAAAGCATTTTATGTTTTTCATTTGATTACAAGAAAAAAAGCCAATTTGGTTCTTTAATATGAAGGCTGCTAATTGTTTCATTGATGTTAAAAACATAACTCTGTTCTCTTTCAGTGCAGGGCTCTGAACTCAGCACCTTTACACTCTTGTAGCGTTAACGCTATATTTAATGATTTACTCTCGTTGAAATGGGGCACCAGTCCTCTAGGAGGACAACAATGAATTACTTCATTGCCAAATTTATCAATCTCATATCGGAAGCCATGACTT
>NW_019525500.1:1181742-1182300 GCF_002814215.2 Seriola lalandi dorsalis
TCACGACTGTTTTATCCCCTGGGGGCTGGCGCATGTTTCATGGGCGTCACCCATCTTCTCCTGTGTTACCACTTGGAGAAGAGAGTAATTTTCCACTGAACTTTTAGAATAATTTAAATCTAGAGTTTACTTATAAACTCGCACATCCTTCTTCCACCATGACCACAAAACATTAAATGGAATAACATAAAACTACTTGGACTAATAGTAGCAGAGATGAGTAATAGGAGTGTTGATTTCATATTACATCCTTCAAACCTGGAATTAATTATGATACAAGTGGTTAATTGATCAAACAACAATATAAACATTTCCCAAAGCAATCTATACATATGGATTACACAGCAGTTCTTCGACTGTAACAATAATAATATGCACATTCTGGATGTCATGTAGTGTGTTACCTTGTGTGAAGGGTGCTGACATTATGGTCACATGAAGGACCTTGTCTTAAAATCTACATGTTACATTTCAAACATTCTATGGGATAGAAGTTTGGGATTAAACTATTACATAGGAACATCTCATGAGTTAGAGAATAGTTAGATATTTAATTTT
>NW_019525500.1:1182416-1188060 GCF_002814215.2 Seriola lalandi dorsalis
CATTGGTTGATCCTCTGGAGCTGACCCTTTGATCTTTGGTCTGGTTCTGTGTCGTTCGGCCATGCTAACAGCATGGTCTGTTTGTGAAGGAGGGGTCTTTGGTCTCTGTTCCCTATCAATCTGATAGTTTGATGGTGGAAAGAGTCGCAAAGTGTCAGTTAGGGGTCCGTAACTCTGCATGTCCTTATAATGAACTTCCTTAATGGCTTTTGACTGATGCCAGGCCACGTATGTACGCTACACTCTAAATGTACATGTAACAATATAAGACATAGTCAAATGTGTCATTAAATGTTATAAACATAGTTTTATATCTTAATAAATAATGATGTGTTTAGTACTTTTTACTGATCATCTAATTAGATCTTTTTTTTTTTACCAACTTACCAAACACTTTAGGGTATTAAAACTGATTTTGAACTGATTTCATTCCATCTGATGAAACTCATTCATCTAAAGACACAAACTGTCAAAACAGAGCGGCTCATCACAGCGTGACTTCTCTCCCACTATTGCTAGCCATGATTTATAGAGCTCATATCGAGTCACCACTGACTGTTTCTTTTTCATATGGTAATCATAGCACTACAGAGGAGGAAAGATAGTGGAAGTGGACAGTGAGACAGTTGGAGGACAACTGCTACTTTCCTTGCTACTACTGAGTCAAACAGGTTGTGAAACTTCTTAACTGGTGAGCCTCCTAAATATTTATACAGTATACTATAGTTAGGAGGAAGAATGCTGCCGTGTTTTTCAGTCATCCTGCAATCATGATAGAAAGACCACAGCCTTCCTCCTCTAAGGCTGGTGGTAACAGTGCTAATTTTAGCCATGCTAGTGGTGTGGCTCTAGGGATGGCAATGTCAGTCTGACTACCTCAGTTCAGAATAAAATACCTTAGGCAAATTATTGGATGGATTGCCATGACACTGTGCAGTCATTCATGATCTGTAGAGAGTAAAGCCTCCTGACATTAGTATCCATAACTTATCATCTAGCACGACCAGCAGGTAACTCTTCCAGTTAAATATCTCAGTAGCAGTACTTTGGGTTTAATGCTAATTAGCAAACGTTAACATGCTAACAAACTGAACCGAAACAGTGTTACAGACATTATACCTTGTCTAGCATGTTAGCATTGTCATTTTCATAATTTTTTACTGCTAATTTTAGCATTTAGTTCAAAGCACCACTGTTTTTTATTCCAGCTTCACAGATCCATTAAAGTGGCTTTTTCTTCACTCTGTCTTGTCGTATATTTGAATGAAACCCAGACTATTATTGACCTATGTATTTATTTACTGGGGGTTAGCAGCTGCTTACACTGCTGTGACCCATTCTATAAATTTATGTTTATATGCGACTTTAATATGAGAGAGTGAAAAATGTATTAATTCAGTTGCAGGAGGATCTGGACACTTTTGGCCAGTATTGTTCAAGATAGCAACCACAGTGAAGTAACACCACTGTGAAGCCAGCTGCCCTTCGGTGATAGTTAAAATTGAAACTTGAACTTTTACCTCCCTCCCCCTCCATCTTTCTCTGTGTCCCTGCTGTCATCAGTTCCACCTGCTCCTGTGTACTGATGTGGGTTTTTCCTTGTCCACGTGCGCAGAGACAATAGGCAGGTCGGCATATTATAGCATGGAGGCAGGAGGTTGTGTTAGTTAATTATTTTGGAATATGAACGGGAAGGATCCAGTCAGTTGCGTTGTCGGACGGCTTCAATTTCATGCTTGAGGCAGCGGCAGTGCCAGGCGTAATTTCCCAGGTGGCCTCTCTCCCTCTCTCTGTCTCTCTCTTTTCACCTGTGTCTCTCTCCCTTGCTCTTTTAGTCTGGTAGAACTCCAGTAACCCCACCACCAAATACCTAATACACACACATTCAAACAGACACTCACAAAAAATTTAGAACCAGAAAGATACACACATGTAAGTGTGACTGAGTTCACGCTGATCTTCTACTTCAGTAATCTAATTTGTCCTTGGTTTCCTGCTACATGTTCTTTTTGTGGAAAGCCTCTGCTGCCCTGAGGTGAATTTCACACACTAGCCATGACGCTCACACATAAGCGCGACTACACCAACACATACACATATGCCGACCTATTTGTTGTTTTTTGGCCCATTAGATAGTTGTAGTCAAAATGATGAAATTACATCTTCTATCAGCGCTCAACAGTTTCAGAGCATTTCAGTGGTGGCTACAGTCAGTGGATGAATATAGACCTATATGAGAAAGGAATTTTTTCAGCTCTGGTTGGGAGTGGTTTAATCATGAGAGCCAGTGGGATCAATGCAACAGGGCTTTGAACATCAAGGCTATGACTCACCACGTGATCGATCTGCATGTACCTCACATTTTCTCTCACTATATTTTCTTCATGTGGTGATATGTGATGAATACATAAGGTAACAAGTAGATTTTTGGTTAGTGCTTTGTTAATTCTGCCACTGGTTCAAAAATGACTCGTATACATAGTCTGTGGTTAAGGTTTGGTTCATTTTAGGAATTAAATCTTCTTGGTTCAGCCTGACATAATCCAAACTCAAGGTCCACTTACTACCTTTTGGTGCTTTCAACCATATTACATGGTTGAAAGCACTCAGTGATGACTCCTTTTTCCTAGGTTGAGAATGAATTTCCATGATTTGTTTGGTTGAGGTTATAGAGAAAGATTTTTATACATCCAACCATCCCACACGGCCTCCTGTCCTAAGACTTCCTATGAGAGTATAACAATGTCACAACATCATACGACTCCTGCCTCTCCTGAGAGGACATATGAGAGAGGACGGTCATTATTCACACAAACACAACAGGCTGCTGGTGAGGACAATGTAAACATAGTTAGTTTGAAGGATTTGAACAAACAATGCTGCTGTTTGTCTGGTGAGGACAGTTTACTTTGGCGGTGTTCACAATCACGGTTCTTCGTAGTTGTCTCCAGACACATGGTCTCATCACAAAGTGACAGGAATCGTGTGTGTGTGTGTGTGTGTGTGTGTGTGTGTGTGTGTGTGTGTGTGTGTGTGTTTGCATGTAAAATATGACTCATAAATAATTGAAGCTACAGTTCTGACAGTGAGTTTAATGTCACCTTAGAAGTTGCTGGAAAATAAAAACAAATACTAAAAGGTCATCTCTCTCTCTCTCTCTCTCTCTCTCTCTCTCTCTCTCTCTCTCTCTCCTGCTCTCTCTCTCTGTGTCTTCCTCTCTCTCTCCTCTCATATTGTAAACCCATCATCTCAGGCCCTCATGTGCATTGTTCTGCTTATCTTGCTGTATCTTTTGGCATCTCATTAACCGCACATGTCTTTACCTTGATTTATATCAGTAATAAGTTAAAGTGTATTGATCCCGTAAGGAGGATACAGAATAGCCACCTAACCACAACGTACACAACAAGAAATACTGTAGATATTAAGAATACACTACATTGCAGCTGCCATATGGTACCATCATTCTGCAATAACGACACCCACAAGACTAAGCTTAAAAGCCCTGTGAGAAATACCCAATTAATCACAAAAAAATTATTTATCAGTGCCTATAAGTGGTCATTAGCGATGTAGGTCCCATAAGTTACACAGAAAAAATCTCATCGTTTCAATGGTGCAGCACAGTGACTGACCCAGTTTCAGCTATGACAGGTAGAGCTTTTGTATGAGAAGTTCATTTATAATTGATTCATAGAGAGTAAAGGTTTAATATCTAGTTAATTTTGCATTTAACAGCTTCTGACGACTTCATTTTTAATGATCAAGTTCAGGTTTCATTGAAGATGGATTTTAGAAACATGCTGTTGAACTCATTAACAACGAGAAAACCTCTTCATGTATTCAGATCTGTTTTATTTATTGGACCGGTATTTTCCGACATCAAGAGCATTGGGACGCCCATGTTGTGGCTGCGTGAAGGTGGAACAGATGCTTACGGCAAACCCGCTTCCTTGTTTACACTATACAGGGCACAGCAATCAACGAGAGAAAACTACCTACGCAGCAACAGCCACCATGTGATTTTTTTGTCAATTCCATTCTTCCGTTCAATTAGTGACCCCAGCTCTTGGCTGGTTACGATTGATTGGTGGTCAATAAGTTTTTGCTCTCAGAGGGCGTCTTGCGGAGCTGGAACTGCCTGATGGAATTGCTTTTGCTTGTGTTTAGTCCGTCTTTGTAAAGACCCATGCATAATAACAATTATGTTTTCATTTGATTTTTTTTCCTTCTTTATTTAGCCAGTATGTGCTAAAAAAAAATGGAGCTCCCTTTTTTTGTTTCAGTCTTATTTTTTCTTCATACTCCCTCTCTTTAAAAGAAACACCTATAACGTTGGATAACAGATGTGGCATCCAAAAGTAGACTCAGGAGATAGAACAGGTGCGATTTAAACAGTTTTTATTAGGTCAAGAGGCAAACAGACAGACAGGCAAACAGATCCACCACTGTCGGCTAAGGGAGGACGGCAGCAGTAAAAACGCAGCAGATGGTTGAGAAGAACAGTCGGGGAGGAAATTTGACTTTTCGTAGCAGGAAAAACACAGGTGCAACTTTTCATGATAAATCTCCTGGCTCCATTTATTTGACCCAGCGTGCACAATAATGTGGCCCTGGCACTAGCACACCTGAAAAGAAAGCATACACTTTTTTATTTTATTAATGACATCTAAGTTTGACATGTCCAAATGTTCACCATGAGGTCTGTAGTTGGGTCAGTGCGCACAGCACAGAGATGAATCATATGAACCAGAGGCAGAAGAGCATGTCTTACACATGTATTACCAGTTAATCTTAAGGTGGTCCAGCATTAAATAACAGGTGTTTTTAGATAAGCAGCTCCATGGTAAAAAATAAAACAACTTTATCGACTGTATATTACAAAATCTGATAAAACTGGAGGCAGCAAACTTCAGTATAAAGCTTCCTCTATTGCAGTTAATGATATTTTGTATCAAACCTATTATTCATTCAAAAGTTGTTGTTTTCAGACATTCTTTGTGTAGTTCTACATTTTTCTGTGACCAAATTAATTTAGCAGGAAATAGTTTTGCCAGCCTGAATCAAAATTCTGATGTTAGAGGATACTACACGTGTCAAAGTCTATAATTTAACTCAGCCCTCCTTAAATCACAGTGACTTTGAAAGGCAACTTACACAGCCAGTAGCTGTCTTATATTATTAGGAAAGTCCATTCAGAAACCTTCAGAAGTCAACTATGCTCTCCCCATAATTTGGCTGCCTGTTTTAATCTTCACACCCCTGCCTGTGTGTCCTGACCCTGCCTTTGAATAAACTGCAGTGGAGGAAATAAGCTCAGAGTTCAGCTGTCAAGTTCAGCCCCACGCTGTGCGCATCCCCAAAATATACGCTCCAACTCTCCTTGTGCTTTTCCTTCCTTTTGTCTGCCTCCCTCTCCTGCAGTCTCTCATTAGTTGAAATGTGGCACTTGCCACTGGCAGTATTTTTAATGCCCAATGTGTCGTCTACTAAACAACCATTAAGAGGCACCTGTTGGAAGAAAGTGGCAATTTCCTATGAGAGCTCTGGTGTCGCGCTGTATTTCTTCCCCCCACGGCACTGACAGACCCACAGTCTAGACTCTGTTAATGGTTCCACATTTAACAAGCACCTTCTCCCTCCC
>NW_019525500.1:1188107-1265309 GCF_002814215.2 Seriola lalandi dorsalis
TCTCACAGCCTTGAGAGAGAGAAAGATATGGAAGACGAGAAAGCAAGAGAGAGAATGGGGGGCATGTTCTTCAGTTTAACTCAGCGGAAGCCTCTACCGTCTTTTCCTGGAAAAAACAAAATGTACCACCTCAGAGACACATGAGAAAGAAGCAGTAAAACTGTTACTGGTGCTTATATAATGACATAGTCCTGTCACATTAAGGTAGCTGAGGGAAATATACACTGACATTGATTCACATTTGAGTTGGCCAAAATTTCAGAAATTTGCATAAAACTTGCAGAATATTGTTGTCTACTATCTACAGTCTACAGTCTACATCTTCTTACCGTTTCTGACTCCTTATCACTAGACCCCTGCTGTTTTTTTCTGTTTTAACTCCACTGCCTTGCTTTTATTTGCTTCTCTCCTTGTTTTGGTGCCAGGCCTCCACTTTCTCTGCACCTGCTCTCTCTGATCATTTTTTTTCTCTCCTCTCCCTTGACTTTGATCTTTCTCTCTACAACACACACCCCCCCCCTCTCCCTACACCAGGGCCACAATAATTGGAGATCAGCGTTCCAATGAAAGCCACTAATCAACACTAACCTTCATTTAAAATGTAATCTGATATTAACCACAAACGCCCTCTCCATAAATTGGATTTCACATCTGAAGGACAAGGAGGGGGGTGGAGTTGGTAATTCCGCGACATAGATGTAGCAGGTTGGCCTCAGCTTTGGTCTCCAAGTCTCAACTTACCCCCAGTGCCAAGGGGTCGACCAACTACACCAAACCTAAGAGTCAGTGCACAGAAATGTGTAAAGGGGACAGTTTTATTGTCCCTCCTCTCTGGAGATTTCCTTAAATATTTAAATTCTGTTTTAATAGTTTTAAATTAGCAACTGTCCAATCCCCAAACACTGGGCTTATTAATGCAATGAATTCTTTTGATTTGTTTTTTCTTCTGCCAGTTTATATTGTTTCTCCTTATCATCACTGCAAAATACTGCAAATATTAAACCAGTGAACATCTCTCTGGTCTTGGGTAACTCTTCCCTCATCCCATAGCTTCCCCCATTTTCCCTGGCCATGAAACATCATGCTCCAGTTGTCTGTGTGCAGTGTGAGGATATGCAAAGTTCACACACTCATGCATTCACACATGTATTATGTTTCCTGGCACAAACAACCACCAACACACACACACTCAGTCATGCATACAGAAATATATGTACCCATCCTTACATTTATAGTACATACATACACATGTGAACACAGACCCACTTTAACTCATGCATGCACTCATTATGCTTAGTGTACATATTTACACACACACACACACACACACACACACACACACACACACACACACACGGTTATTCCATCATCCAAAATAACTGATGTGAATTAATTGGAGAGAGAGTACGCTGGATGAAGCATTGTCTTTTTTCTGCACATTGCGAGTGATGCATTGCTTTGTAAACTGATTTAACAGCAAAAACAAAAAGAATTGCCACTGACCTGTGAAGTCACATTTTCATGTCATGTGGATACATCAACTTGTTTTATCCTTTTTCTTGACTTGACACCTCACACTGTCCCTCTACGGCTGCCTCATTTCAGATGATGCTTTAGGCTCAAAGAGGAAAATCAAATGGTAAAACTTCCCAATATGAGAGAAGCAAACACACAAGTATTAAAACTACGAATAATGATAATTTACTTTATTGTAATCTTCACATTTTCTTTTTCATTAATTGATTAAATAGTCCATGAAATGTCAAAAAATACTGATAAAGTGCCCATAGAGTCCCATAGGAATTAATCTGGAATTTAGTTTGCATTTTAGTACTTCTGGTCTCTTGACCAGAGGTCTGTGGGTTTTTTGAATGGCTTTTTGGTTAGATGGCTGAAATAAGGGTGATGCTGACTTCCAGGTTGGCCTAAATACGTCATCCCTATGGCTCTATTACAAATCTCAAGATCTCAAGGTGATGTCTTCAAATGTCTTTTTTTCAATCAAAAGTTCAAGCAAAACCCAAATGTTTTCAGAAGCATCAAATTTTCTTTTTTTTTCTTTTACTACTTCTGCTTGAAAAATGAATAAATTGATAATCAAATCAGTTGATTATGTTGTCTGTTGAACAACGAATTGATTAATCAACTACCTGTTTCAGCTGTAATGTGTATATAAAACATTATTATTTAACATTTTAGAGGAGAATATTGCTGCATTGCTCTTTAAAGTCTGTGTGGCCTGACCGGAGGCCAGCTAAAAGCAGCTGTTAATGATGAGGGGAAGTGAAATAAACAGAGGGTTAGCCTCATTTCAAAATGCCACACACTCTCAGCCCTGAGAGTGCTGCTCACTCCTAATGGGCACACACACATACAAAACAAAGCATGACCCTAAACTTACCTTAACAGGCCTTTGAAAATAAGACCAGTGCTTGGAGAGAGGTTAATGAGCGTCACCATGACAATATGACCCACTGCAACCGATCAGATCATTAGACTTGCAAAGCCCTTACAAGCTGAATAATTGGCTGATCCATACATCGCTCGTTTTGTATGAATCATTGATGCATATGAGTGCTCTCTGAGCTTAAGGCTCCCCTGCCTCCTGTCCTTTGTCTACTACAGCCCTTTCTTCTTTATAAAGGTTACAGCTTTAAGGGAAAAGCATTTAATTCATACTGCATGCACTGCAATTCCCTGAAAGAGATTAACTATGCACCCGCTACAAGCCCTCCACTTATTTCAATGAAATTGCATACTCTCAAATTAGAACAATATATTCATTGTGGACTACTTTTCGAAATCTCTGTTACGTTAAGATGCAATCAAGCCTACATCTCTAAATGGATTACAGCATAACCTGGGGGGATTTGCAGTATGCAATTTTTATCCGCATTTATGCATCAGTTAGCGTTTGTTGGTGATGCGTTTGTAGAAATGATGCAGGTCTGAATGATGAATGATTGACCAAATGAGAATACAATGTCTATTGTGTGCATTTGTAGGCCCTCGGGTCACAAGAAGCCCCAGTTTGATCGGATTCCTACCAAATGCCTCTCGCTTCTGTTTTTGAGTCTCTTAGTCACACTCAAAGATTACCTATGACCAATATCTGACCCCACGTCTCCCACAAACCTCTCACTCCATTTTTCAGCTCTATCTTAATTCCTTCCCTCTCAGACATCTGTCTGCATCATCTATACCTTTTCCCCTGTTTCATTTGTTGTCCATGACACCTGGTTAACCCGGGTGACCGAGGCTAAAAATAAAGACTCGAGCTTGATATTTGTTATTGTTAGTTGCCTGGCCTATATTAAACTGTCTGAAATGAAGTGGCTGAAATTGTATACAGTCTTTATAGAAGCAGACCGAGGTACCAGGATGGCACGGTACACGGTTGTGTATTGATTCAGATGCCTTGGCCCTGTTTTTACTACTCAGAGTAGCCAAGTGATAAAAGTTTACTGTTCTCAAGCAGGCACTCGCCAATTTATGGTGCAACCTCATGGCTGAAACTTGAGTTTAATTATCCCATTTCACAGACGATCAGCTGTTATGGACCCCCTGTTAGTTTGGACTTAATTGATGGTCTGTCTAACGCATGCAAGAAAAAAGTTCTCATACATTATTACAGACATTGTCACACTCATTATTTGTAGTAATTTCTAAAGTTCTAAAGTTTCTAAAGTTCATAGTTAAGAAACGGAAAAATAAGACATGTTGCCTCAAAAAGAAGCCGTCCGTGTGCCTATATTTTTATGAAACTATAAAATGCCTTCAGTATGGCATGCATTTTGCTTCGGAGTACATGTGGAGCAAATTGATATTCACAGCAGAGCAGAGTATTTGGGCATTCATGGTATTCCATTGACGTGATGAGACGTTCCTCACGTGCTTGCATAAATAGACGTTAAAGAATATAGTACTTCATCAATCAGTGCTCTGCTGTCTGGAGTGTAGGGTGAAGTCAGTGTACCTTTAAGCATTTTAAATTCCTGCAACTCTAATCCTTAGCCAGTACAGGGCAAGTCATCTATAAGCCTCCGTTCCTCCCAATTCATCATGTGCCATATTATCACATACGCTCCTCCCACGTGCCTTTGTTTTGACATTGTGTCTCACTGTGACAGACAGTGACTTGAGGATGACTTATATTACCTCCCGGCCTCATACGCACAGCTCATGATAAATAAATTATCTTAGCATTAGCCTGTGGGGCTACAAGCCTTCCAAATCAATCACCTGGGAGGCTAGCTTTGATGCTAGGCAGGCAGCTGGAGAGTGGACGTGGTGCCGCACTACAATACTCCAGTCCCCTCCCTCCTTGTGAAGGGAAATTAAGATGGTAGTTAATCAAAAGTTCATTAGCATACAGCGCCTTGCTCAGTCCACCCCTATACACTGCTCATAATAGACACTTAGACAGGCCATGTGAGGAGAATAGCAAATCTGTACCACTTCTGGCTGTGGACTTGTTTGAATTAAAAGACTGCATCGTCCCGTATGTGCCAAGTGAGACCAGAGAGACCCACTGAAAATACAACTGCACAATTTCCAAAATATTTCCTTCAAACTATGCTGACTAAGACATTTCTATTTCTTGGAGCCAATGTAAATTCAGTTTGTGCCAGTTTCACAAACACAAACTTCTATGCAGTGTTCACAAGAGTTTGCGGTTGCTCGAAAAAGCGTAGGGTTTGCAACCTTTAAGTGTTGCACACTGTCAGATGTTCTATCGAAAGCAGAAGACAGTCATCAGAACAAACATACAGCTGTAAACGGGGTGATCAAGCACTGCACTGGCAAACTATAACCTGATTTTCATGTTATGATAATTATTAGTATATTTTCTCCAGTCTCTTCGCAACACTAGTCTCCATCATCTTAACCCAAAAATTTCATAAAAACAATGTATTCATCACATTTTATCCTCTTCCACTTTCTAAGCCAGTGTTATATTGAGAAAAGAGCCTCATATGCTAACAGGCAAATTACTGCTAACCCAGGGTGACTGTGAAATAAATGTATTAGTAAGGCACTGGGCTGAATATGTTTAGGCTTATATGCCACTCCAAGTATTTTACAGAAATGGAGGTTGAGGGAGAGGTAATCCAAACATTTGTGTCGTTAGCTTTACTTTGATGTATCCTGGATATATTCACTAACCACACGTGCTTTTTTTTTTTCACCCTGTTTTACACTCACTCGATAATGCATAAACCCGCCCCACCTGGGAGCTGCCTCTTTCCACCGCCGTCTCTTTACTGCTCGCCACCAAGCAGCTCCACTGGAGCATGGCTAGCATCAGTTCCTCAGCTGTTATTCGCTGTAGGCCTTGGCAGTAAGCAAGCTAGCTGGCTGCTAACAGCCCAGTGTTTGTCTCTGCGCCCCAGGAGTTTTATAGCACATGAAATATTCATTCAGTACAAAGTCTAGAGAATTGTGAAAACCTATGGCTTTCAGCTCGGAAAAGGGTTTATAGCTATAAGTAGTTGTGTGTATGTGTGTAAGTATGTTTTTTCGTGCACAAGTGCAGGTGGTGTATCTCACTTGTATGCGTCTATGTGCATGTGCACAAACTTCATTGTGATCATTTTATGTTGTCTCTAAATATTTTAGGAAAAATGCAATCTTTACATACTCCCCTGCGGTGAGAGTGGCAGTCAGATATTGCACTTGGCTTGGAGTGTGATAACAGTTGGCAATATCTCTGCAGTCGCGGATGTGTCCCCAGCTCGCTGTCGATAAGTCCATCAATGCTCCTCAGTGCCCGCTCTGCTGCTGGATACACCTGTCAGCATTTAGTGAGAGGGGAACAAAGAGAGAGGGCAAATCTGTCCATACACCGACTTTCAAAAGTCTGGCAAAAGTTGGACCATATAAACCTCATCACCATCTGGACCTGCAAAATCAAACAACAAGCCGGATAAAAAATATTATTTTATTTCTTTTATTTTGTGTTTCTGGCGCTAAATCTGTTTGGTTTCTTTTTGGCTGTGCAGACATGGAGGATGCTGCTGATCATGCTAATCACCTTCATGTACAGCCACTTCTGAATATTCCAAACAAACTGCACTTGCTTCTGCAGACAATGTAAAGCACATCTCCTCGTTTGCACAAGCCAATTTTCTCTCACGAATTACAGAAACCTTTTATACACGGTATGAATGTGTGGCCATAAGTACTGTTGTGCTGTATCAAAGGCCAATAGAGAGCAGCTGAACAGCCACAGATTATTACTTAAACATACAATAACAGGAAATTGGAATTATCTTTTTCATTTAGTGAGTTATTACCCTTGGGGTGAAAATCATCTAATTTATTTTGTCATAATCAATGTCAGTGGTGTTCTCTTTTTCTTCTTGCTCGCCTGTATTCAGTCATTTGATTGGCAGCTGATCCATGACTCCACCTTCCCGACTCCCGGGGCCCAAATGGTCAGTCGGATGAATTACATCCTTTTAACCCAGCTGTCAATCAGACTCTTAGTGGACTCAGTCCCTGGGGAGGGGGCGGGGGCAATGTTTCTGTGTGTGGGTTCGTGTTGAGAGTGAGAAAGTCTCCGACAGTAGCCCTTGGCCTCTGTTGACCCACACACACACACACACACACACACACACACACACACACACACACACACACACACACATACAATCACACATATACACACACACACACACACACTTGGAATAGGTAAGTAATGTGAAACATGAAACTACTTATTATCTGTTCATTGCAGTATCTCCAGGGCACACATTTAAATTGATTGAACAGTAAGTCAGATATCAGACAATTCACTGCCTGCCTTCCTCACATGAACTACACCCACACACACACACTGGTATTCATATTTACATCATCACATTGACCAGAAGAGCTGCACTTTGTGCATCCAAAGACACAGGTTCTCTCTCACACTCACACTCACACACACACACTCACTCTCACACACACACACTCACTCTCACACTCACACTCACACTCACACTCACACACTCACACACTCACACTCACACTCACACACTCACACACTCACACACTCACACACTCACACACACTCTCTCACACACTCACACACACTCTCTCACACACACACACACACACACACACACACACACACACACACACACACACACACACACACACACACACTCTTCTTGTACACACTGTCCATTCAGTCCCTTTGGCAGTAATAACCAGACTGCGCTGATATGGTGCTTGCTCATTCACTCTCCTAAAGGGGATTTGCAGGAGGCTTTTATTCTTTAAAGGCCAAGGGAAACCTCATTTAGTGGAGACACATTGAAAAGATGCTCCCACAAGAGCCTGATATTCAGTAGGAAGAAGAGTGACGGGTGGGAGGGAGGGAGGGTGGACGGGGGGAGTGGTTATCCAAAAGATCAGCACTAGCAAAAGACGGGAATCCAAACCTTAACCTTGCCCAGTTCCTCAGAAAAATAAAGTGCAAGTAGCCACTTTTGTTTCAGTAGTGTAGGACCAGGCATCCTAAACTGCACTGTTGGAGAAAATCCTGGCAATCATTACCGGCAAGGTTGAAACCCCCCCCCCCCCCACGAGGGCCAGCGTTTGAGCGGCAACTTCTACAGTTCTGTTCAAAATAAAGATGAGAAGAAAGAAATACGAGATGAATAAAAGAGAATGAGACTGAAATGGGCAAATCCCATAGGTACTATTGATCTGTGGCTGCAACACACACACACACACACACACACACACACACACACACACGCATACACAAACACTCAGGCTGGTTGCCAAGAAGCATGTTGGTGGTCAAATATGTGTAATTGATGGAGTTGAGTTTGACACAGCCCTGTAATGTAATCTGGGGCTAGAGTCCCTATGGTGTTAGAGTTTGTATGCGTGCGTGTGTGTGTGTTTGTGTGTGTGTGTGTGTGTGTGTGTGCGTGTGTGTGTGTGTTGGTGCATGTGTGTGTGTGTAGGTGTGTGTGTGTGAGAGAGAGAGAGAGATTGAAGGGGGAGGCAGGGGGGAGTGAGACAGGGTGAGGGGCTTTGCAGGAGAAAGGGACAAGGATTTGCTGTGGGACTGTGTAAATTTGATGTATTGAGCGGCTGTATTTTTCCTCCCTGTGCTAACCCCACGGGCTACACATGTAGGAACAATGGCCTTCTCCACTATAATGGGCTTTTACCTATAGGGACCACTTTCTCACTTACACACATAGCGGATGTGTGTGTGTGTGTGTGTGTGTGTATATGTTTAACACACTGTAACACTTCATTCACTTACACTGATTTTCTCTTGAAAAAAAATTCTTATCAAACAAAGTTTCACATGCAGTTAAAATTCTCCGTTCGCTGACTAATAGTTTTGTCCATAAAACACCAGAAAATAGTGAACGGAGCCCAAGATGACATTTTGTCATTTTTTTTAAAACAACAGCCAAAAAACACTAAGATATTCAATTCACAATAACATTAAACAGAAAAACCTCACATTTGAGAGGCTGAGCCACAAAGTTTTTGGCCTTTGTGCTCGGAAAATTACTTCAATGATTAATTGATAATCAAAATAGTTGCTGTATAATTTTCTGTTAATTAACTAATCAGTTAAGCGACAAATCATCATAATGTATTTCCAGTCTGCTTTTTTTGTCGTTGTTTTTTTTGTGCTTGTGCCGAAACAATTAGTTGATTAGTTAATTAGAACAGTTGTATTGATTGCCCTTGTCATTTATCATTTTAATTTGTCATTTTAATCAAGCGATAATGCCAAAAAATTTCTTGTTCCAGCTTGTTGAATGTAAGGATTTGCTGATTTTCTGCATTGATGTTGTTTTAATTTGAATACCTTTTAAAATTAATCAATCAAATCATGTTATGGCTGTGGCCACAGGAAGCAGAGACGAGCTCCACGAGTCCTACGTGTCCTTGAACAAGACACTGAAAGCCAAGTTGCTTCCAATGGTTAGACCAGTCCCTTGTCTGGTATCTCGCTGCCATCACTGTGTGTGTGTGTGTGTGTGTGTGTTAAAAAGGCAAAATGTAAAGCCTTTGAGCTCTTGGATCTCGATGGAGCCTTTTTTAGCTATTAGTGCTTGAGCCGTTAATAAAAACAAATAATCAATGCATCAACTGATAATGAAAATTAGCAGCCCTGATGTGCACATGGCCACAAACACACACCAAATAGTGCCTATCTATCTTGTTTTGTGTGTATATTCCTCACAGTGTGTTTCAAGTCTTTTTCTGTTTGTTTATGTGTGTGTGTTTTCCTGGCTTTGTGTCTGCCTGACAGTGTTCCTGCCTCTTTGTTCCTCTGTCGCTCTGTGTCTAGTTTAATTGCAGACCTTTGAGAGGGAATCGATTTGAGCAACAAGATAACTAAGTTATCAAACTGTTTCATTGACTGGCTGTCCCTTCTCTCTCTATCTTTTGCCTCCTCCCCATTTCTTCTCTCATTTTACTCCCCCTGCCTTCATTCTTCATCCCTCTTCGATCCTCTTTTCTTCTCTCCGTTTCCCCAAACTTTCTCATCGTCTCTCCATTTTCCTTTCCCATCCCTACATTCCCCCCTCGGTGCTCTTTCTCCGTCATCTTTCACCTCCCCCCCCTCACAACAGGTCGACAGACCTGTCCACCAGAGAAGTTTGATTGCGGAGGGGCTGCCAGCAAATGTGTTTCGTTGTCATGGCGATGCGACGGAGAGAGGGACTGTGAGAACGGGGCCGATGAGGAGCAGTGCGCTGCAGGTAAGATTGTGGTGGCTGCGGGAAATGTGGGACGGGGGGAGGGGGGACAAGAAGAGAGAGAACAGTTTCCGTTCTGAGCTTCATCTGAACTCACCTTAACTTTCATGTTGCTCACTGAGTTCAAAAGTCTGAAAAGGTAGTCTAAATTCGAGGCTTCACAGGTCACTACCTGCTCACAACTGTTCTTCTTTCTGTTGCTTTAATGAAGAACTTTATTACCCAGAAATAATTGGGAATGAGTAAACAGTTCTTACGTGAAATTCCTATCCCCACTGGGTGTTGGCAGCGGAGGTGGTGTAGAAAATGATTTTGCAGTAGGTTAAACGATCATTAGTCTATCCAGAGTTATCAGCACAGAGTGCCCTTTTACTGCTGTTTGTTTACAGCAGTAAAAGGTTATATAATTATTAAGTATTAAGTATTAGTCCTATGTCAGTCCTCTGACTAGTAGACAATACAAATAGTATATTTTCCTACCCACTCAATTAAACATGACTGGACTTGTTATTTGTCTTATAATGTATAATATTCAATAGCTATTTCTTTAATAATAATGTATAATAATAATAATTAATAATAATACATAGAAAAACACATGGGTGATGCCAGGGGTGGGAAGAAAGCAAAAAGCTAAAGGTCCTATGTGATAATATTCCTAGAAATGTAGTATTATGACACTTCCTGTTTTGGTAATAACTGTGTTGCAGGATGTGATTTGACAGATTTAAGTCCAGATCTAAAAGAATATGTTAAATAAAACTGGGGATACGTTGCTTTTACCCAGTATCAGATAACACAAAGCAAGTGTAAAAATTTTCCATATACTCTCTTATCTGTCACCTAGAGTATTGCATATTTTAAGATTCAGTTAAGATTTGGTCCTAATTGTAATCAGTATTTCTAACTTGACGTCATTAGCTGGCAAAAAAGCAGAAAGTTTCATCTGTTCATTTATTTATATATATTTTCTGTGTTATGTGTCTAGAGATGTCAAACAGGATCTGTTTTTTCCTCCCCACAATCTTGTCCTTGTTCTTGGCTGTTGCTTAATGAGCTGGAAATGAGGAAAAGCAGGTCACTGTGCAGACTGGGAGAGTCGGGCCAGTGGTGTTTTACAGCAGGGGGAACCAGTTATTTATCTTGCATGTGTTTCTGTGAAGGTGTGTCCTGAACACCAGTTTGTCCCACAGTATATTTACATAGATGGATGTTCAAAATCATACTCACACCGAGGCAAACACAGTGTCACACACACACAGCAGGGCTTTGTTTTTGTGAATGAAGGCACAGAGTACAGTGCCTGGTCAAGTGTGTCATGCAAAGTGTGCAGAGGGTGTGGTAGCACGCTTTCAGTGTTGTCACAGTTCCAGGCACGTGGTGCACCCTCACTGCATAAACAGACGGGATCATGAATAACATTACTTATATAAATCATGTGTGGGTGTGTCAGGGGTTGGTTAGAGATTGGTGAATTGTTTCATATTTGCACCTGTTAGCCCCTTTAAAACCTAAAATAGAGCCCATTGTCTCACATACACACACTCTCATCTTTGTCCTACTGTCAGAATAAGACTGTTTAAAGAAAAAACAAAACGGTTCAAACTGATTTCTGTTGCAAAATGCTGTAAACTTTTCCATATAATCAATACATGTGACACGATTACTCTGTTAAAAAGTACCACACAACATGTTTCTGTCTTGGTTTTAATCATTCTGCAGAATTGGACGTCATATTGTCGGATAGAGAGAAATCTTCAAATGCACATAGACTAGGCTGTTGTTTAGCTTTATAAAAAAAACTACAGAGTAGCTCTGTAAACAAACCACAGGCATACACACAAACACACTCACATCGCTTCATCTGCAACGCCTTCACACTTTGTTGTATAATTATACACATCTATACTATACTCACATGTCCTGTCTTACGTCCTCACAGCTGGTATCAAAGCTGTAAAAAGGGCATTGATTTCCATCAGCGTAAACATCTGGCCTATAGCATTATTGATTGTAAGCCTGTGGCAGACACACATACACAGACGAACACATGCACACACAGCATTTTTTGAAGTATATAGATTGCATGTCATATATGCCCTTTAAACCTGGGTTCTGTTAGATAGGAAATGTATATGCACAGAGAATTTCTGTATAAATATCTATGTGGGTGTCTTTGTGAGTCTCAGACCTTCAAAGTGATTACATTTTTTTGGACTGAAAGTGAGGTCACTCTGGTCAGACCGCTGGTCACTTCTACAAGGGGCTACTGCAGTGTGAATTGGAGAGTGAATGTAGCAGGCGGGAGTGTTCATAAGGATAGAATTACAAGGCTGTGTGTGTGTGTGTGTGTGTGTGTGTGTGTGTGTGTGTGTGTGAGTGTGAGTGTGAGTGTGAGTGTGAGTGTGAGTGTGAGTGTGAGTGAGATGAATTTTTTTTCCATAAGGTTGCCATCATCCCCCAGGCACTGTGACATTCATACATTCTCATGCTGAAAGTGATGCATAAAATGCTTGTATGCAGAGTCCACATGCATGTACAGTGTGCGGCACACACATACATGAACATACACACTCTTAAGAATTCTTCTGGATGCTGTTAAATTCTCTCAAACAAGATAATAAAGTGAAACTACCATTTTTAATTAACTTTACCAATTGAAGAGGCAATTTAGATAAATCATAGATAATGAATGCATTTTAATTCATTTTAATTTAGAGATTGCAATCTCATCCTATTGTATATCATGGGGGTAGTGTGCTAATATAACAATACAAATCTACACAAAAGCAGATTATATATTATTATATTTTAAATACTATTATAAAGATGTTCCTGTTTAATCTAATGTTAACAACAGGCAGAGTTGTATTGTAAGAACAGTGGCACCTTCCCCAATATATCAAAAGTTGTGAAGTCTTACTACCCACAGCAGTTTCCTAGAAATGCACAAAATGTTATCAACATTACAACTTTAGAAGACCAGCAGCCTGCCCTGTAAGAAATCCCCCTTATCAGATTCCAGTTTTGCCATTGTAAATGTTTTTGACATTCAGAAAGCTTATTTACAGTATTAGTTTCAACCCTGCTGATGCAAACACTTGAAATATATCTACATTTTGCTGCATTTCAAAGGTCGAGTTTAAACTTTTCTTGACAGGTGATAGAAGCATTTCCTCACTTCCCTTTGTTCCTTCATGTTCCCTCTTTGTTCTCCCTCCCTCTGATTGTTTCTCTCTGTGTGCCTCTGCCCTGTCATCCATCTCCTGTCTGTCTGTTGTTAGTTGTTAGCTTGTACACAGAGTGATCACATTAGGGAGTTTGTGGCTGCGACCTAATGAAAGTTGTTGATTTAATCATGTAACCTGAGCGGCCACAGCACTGTTCACATACCGTCTCTGTCCCTCTGATGTGTAACATAAACTGCCTTAAAAGAATAGCCTTTTCTTTCTTCTCTTCCATGCCAATCACAGACACCTGCACTTTCTAATTCTCTTTTAATTCCACAGAGGAAAATCACTGATCATGTGTTCCTTCCATTGCCTTTCATCCGTCTGACCTGTGCGAGCCCCTGTCTCTTATTGCAGTGGAAAATAAGTGATTAATACAGCTCTGAAATATTTCATACAGGTCTTGATGATAATTGATTTCCCGCCCAAGGCCTTGAGTGTATATGTGTGTGTGTTATGGGACTCCTGCTGTTATAATAACCTGTAGAGATCAGCTTTTGATCCATCATTTAAATACGAAGGTGGCAGTGATGAATATTAAGGGTTCATCATGTGCCTGGGTTCACACACAAGAGTCCACTTCATCAGACACACACTGGACTCATTTTCTTTATATATAAATATATATATATATATATTATACGTTATATAAAGCTTAAGTGAATTTTCAGTAATTAGATGTGCAACCATAACAACACTTCACTTTGTTATTGTCCCACAATGTAGGTACATTAACGTTTCAGCACAATCAGGAGTGGGCAACAAGTACTCATGGACACCTTCAAAGAATACTTTAACTAAAATGGCTATATTATTAATGCCAATTGCTCACAGCTTTTAGTGTGATGTGTATATACATACAGTATGTGTGTTTTTCACATGATGTTTTTTCTGTATGTATGTGTGTATGTATAGTGGTGTGTGTATGTTGGCAGTTCTATATTCTTTTTCTGTTTTCACTATTGGCATGAATATAGTTATTTGAATGATAGACCCCTTCAGCCTGCAAAACCAGATAATATATAAAGCATGAACTTAGATTTCTTTAGAGAGAGTTGCTATTTACAAAAGTGTTTGCAGATTTTAAATACAAAATTAAACAGAGACCGACTGAATAACAGCAAAACAGCATCGAAACATCTGTTAAAAAATTATCACACTCTATTTTGTCATATAATTAGATTTTTTTGGATACCTATGCTGCATTATACCTGTTTTTCCATGTTTGTTTTTCCTTTTTTTTCTCCATTTCCTAAAACAGATGGCTTTCTTCTTTCTGTCTGTTACAGCTATTCCGCCAAATAGATTGGTTTTGCCTTCATATTTAACAATGACAAGAATCATTCTAAAAATCGTCATAGTTGGTTTCACACAGAGACAGCACGATGGTGAGGCTCAGACAAAGGAGAAGAGTAATACAAATATTTGCAAACATTTCATCACCACAAGCATAAAAAAAAATCATACATCAGACATATCAATCTAAGTTCTTCCTCTGCTGTCACTCGGCTCTCTGTCTATTTATTAAAACAGAAGAGGTGTAAAGATAAATCAGACCAACACAAACCTAATTATCCTGCTGCTGTTACACTTATTATTCTTGGAAAATTGATTTACTCTTGATGTTACAGTTGCAGATATAACAAAGAAACAAATGAGCATTGAGCGTGCAGATAACACAGCACAGCTATGTAACAAAGCAGTCTGATAGCAGTTGATAGTGGAAAACATGTATGAATAGCACGGCCGGACTCTTTGGTAATGCTAACATTCCTGCAACACAAGCCACCACTCAGGGTTATCAGTAATAGGCAGACACAGTCATTCAGGCCTTTGGTAAAACAACAGAAATGTCAGCTAATAAAGCAGATATGTAGGTTTTATTGGGAGCTTGTGCTTCCATGCAAAATCAGTTTAACGCTGCCATGTTGATGAATGTTTTCATGAAGAATATTAAAACTATAATGTTCACTCGGCAGTAGAAGGCGTGTATATATAATATTGTAACACCCTCAAACACACATTCATGCAATCATCTAACCCCTACAAAATATACTTCCCTTCTGAAATGGGCTGTTTTCACCCCTTCCCCCTTTCAATCTATCTCTTCACCCTCCTCCTCACCACCTAACCCCCCCCCTTCCTCCACCTCTGATCTCCTATCCTTTCCCTCCAATATCTCCCTCCCGCGGCAGCTACAATTGGAGTACAGCTAGCGTTAATTAGGGATGCTAATTGAGCATATCCAAATGTTGAATAAAACATGGATCCAGGAAGAGAGGTTCTTTATTACATTTAAAGGAGGCCTCTGAAGAAAGTTTATGAGTCTTTAATTTATGTTAATGCGAAATCGTGTTTATTCAGGCACACAGCTGAAGCTAGTTGTGTGTTTGCATGCTTCAGCGTGTGTGTGTGTAGGTAAAACATAATTTTTCATGTTTGGGCAAAGCGGGTGTTTCCCTTGTCTTTGTTGAAGACTAATTTTGCTTTTTGTTTTTTTTGTTTTTTTCTTTCTTATGAAGCAAAGATTTAAAACACAACATAATTAAAATATATTCTTTACCTGCTCACCATTCAACCTTTAATCTCAACAAATTGGACTGTGTAAATGAATGTCTCTGTATGTGTGGGTGAGTGCGTCCCATTAAGGCGCTGAGCGAGCTAGCTTAAGGTTGATCACCAGAGAAGTTTATATCTCTACATACGAACCCAATAAGATCACACACACTTGAATGAGTATAGACACTTGTAGAATTGATTTTACCTTTACCTCTAACAGGCGTCATGGGCGCATATTGATAGAAACAAAACTGTGTGTCAGGGTCGGAAATTAAGATTTAAATTGAGTTAGTAAAATTGTATACCTGCAAGGGAAATGATTTCCTGAAACACTAATTAGTGTTGTGTTTGTGTCAGTATTACCTGGGGAAAAAAGTGGAATTTTTGATACCGAAACTATATTTCTCTCTTTAATGTGGATCTTCCTTACTCATTCCCCATGTCCTTCCCTCTCTTTAGTATTTTCATCTTTGTGTACTAACCCGGTGCTAGCAGCATCTCATCTGTATCACACAGGCAGGCGATTTCTGATCCTTAGAGAGCTATGAAAAAACTGTAATCATGTCTGTGTGGATATCATGCTTACATACAAGCTATAATGGAGTTGCCTTTATTACATCAACCAGCACCTACACAGCACCCACTTCAACTACTGTCTCATATGTAAGCCCCCAGACACAATATCACACACCAATACAGTTGCACAGCAGGAATGCATGAGACATATAGCACTTCTATCTCGCTGGGTCTGTGGACAGAGAGAAGCCAATGATCTTAATGTGTATTACTCTTGCAGCCATTTAAAATCCTCAACAAACTACTGTATGTAACACTGGCTGTTACAGTGCAGCATGGTTTAAAGGTGAACACTGTCATCTCACAGCAGTAAAGACTCAGGTTTGATCCTTGGCCTGGATACTTTCTGTGCGGTGTTTTTTTTTTTTTTTCATTTCTCCTTTTCACAGATGTGTAGGTCATCTGGAAAATCTGTCTTTGGTACCTTTCTCTTTCATTTTACTTCATTTGGATTGCATCAGTTTTGTTTCTTCTATCTTTATTAGCACTGGCCCTGCATACACACATTTTGGCAAGGACAGAAAGGGGAGACAAACAGAAAGACAGGCAGACAGAGAGAGACAGACAATAGCCAGAGAGGCTCCTGCAGGCCCTGGAGACCTGTTGCTCTTTTAACAACAGCCTGTGCTACTATGTTACATTACAGCAAGCTGCTGCTGGGTCGATGCTCACCAGGGATATGGTAGTTGGTGTTTTATGGCAGGGCAGAGAGGGGCAGAGGAGAGGGAGATAGTGTGTGTGTGTGTGTGTGTGTGTTAATCTGGTGGGCAACATAGGAGGGGAGCACATCTTAAGTGACACATCTTAAGTGTTTGCATGGGGAAATACAAGTTGTCAGTTAGCTCAAGTGAGTTCTTTATGAAGGAAACATCCTAAGTGAACACGATGTGATACAAATTGTACACACATGAACACGCATAGGCTACACATGAACATGTAAACCTGCATCCCCTCCCTCAGGCATCTACACACATGCAACACATAAGTCCTTTCGTCCTTGCTCTAGGCTCTGGTAAATGCAACTTATATTCCATTATTTGATAACAGATCAAAGAGGACGAAGAAGAGTCCACCCACATGTGTTATGTGAGTGCATGTGTGTGAACATTTGTGTATATATGAGAACAACCCTATATATAGTCATCCAAAACATGTAGTTGTAGTGCTGCTTTTATCTTGCTTCACCCACATTTCCACAAGAGGAGCTGACTACATAGACGTGGATTGGTAGCCTCTTGTCCCAGAGTTTCTTCCCATTACTTCCCCCTTCATTTATAATCCTTTGACTGCTCTCACTGTGTGCGTAGGTGTAATGTAATGGAGCGCCAGCGCACAAACAGGCTCACTGTGCACCCAGAGGCAGTTTCACTTAACTTCAGACTCATGCAGACCGTTTTCTTCAATAGCTTTAAGGACATTGCTCATTTCTCTTTCACCCCCAACCTCGTCCTTTCTCCTGCATACTACGCACACTCACACACTCACACACATTCAATATCACATGCAGATGACGGAGAAGCATACTTGTGAAATCACAACTTTGCTCCTAACAAGGAACAGTCACAGAGGGAGGATCTGTTGCTGCTTTCCTGACTAGTAGTATTAATCTATAGACAGCCCAAGACCCACCGCACTTCAGACAAGTGACTGTTCTCAAAGCCTTGTCCAACAATGTATCTTTATACCATCTTTTTCATTAGTCTCTTTGAAAAGATTTTTCAAAAGGTTTTGTCTTTGTTACCTATGGCTACTAGCTACTAAAGTTAGTACTTGCTAACAAGCTAGTAATGATTAGCAACTAGCTAGCATACCTCATGTACTAGCCAAGTTACAGTGACCACCTTGTCATTTTAACAGATACAACAATTACTGGGTCAACAACAACTCTCATTAGACTTTGATAGTTCGCTGCAATTTTTCAGCAAAGTTTAAACCTGTAGTTTAAACATATATATTGATATACTGCATATCAAATGTTTTAGCTTAGAAAACTTTTGCATCATTTTTTCAAGACGGACCAATTAAATACTGTAGATATCAAACCCGCTGCAGCAGAAGCCAGCCTGGCGGTAGGGTGGGACTATGGGTTTCTAGTGAAGACACAGTATAGTGTGTTAGTTCTAAGACACATTGTAATATGGTGAAGGAAACATGGTTTTTGCTGTGGATAGAGATCGCACATGAAAAAGAACAAATGGTAATTATGTCATTATCATGCAACACCCATGGTAAAATGCAGGATTGTGTATTTATTGTCGAGATGTAATCATCACACTTAATGACAATGGCCTATTTTCGATGTATTCATAGTTTTACCACTTGACAATTATCTGAGGGAATGCAATTATTTTCCAGACAGGCGTACAGAGTGTCCGTGTGTGTGTGTGTGTGTGTGTGTGTGTGTGTGTGTGTGTGTGTGTGTGTGTGTGTGTGTGTGTGTGTGTGCGTGTGTGTAGAGGGGACAGGGGTTACTGATAAGATTTAAGACTGTGTGGAGCCATGTGAGTGGAGTGATGGCCGTGTCACATTTTACATTTAATGGCTTAAATCCTGTGAATTATGAAATGTTGTGACTAATGGCATCCACGATGCACGTTCTGTCAATACGCACGCCTACATGTACACAGAGGCACACAAGGACATCCATCACACACCACCTGCACACACATACATGGACATTCAATCCGCTGTGATTGCTTGTGTGGCAGTTAATATTCAGGTCTTAACTGCTGTCAGATGGCACAGTGATTGAGCTATTGAAATACCCTGTTCTATTCAGTACACCATCCCTGTTGGGCTGTGTGTGTGTGTGTGTGTGTGTGTGTGTGTGTGTGTGTGTGTGTGTGTGTGTGTGCGCAATCCCCATAGTCCCCACTCATCATGAAGGTGGTTAAGAGAAAGTCTTTCCCTGGTGTATACCAATCAGGGTACATAGAGAATTTCAGTCTCTCTGTAAATTTTGTGCAATTCTTCCCTTCATCTAAGCTGCCATTTCACTTGGATTCCCCAGGCTCCACTGCCACACTACATCAAGGTTTTATTGTCAGTGGCATTTCACAGTTAGTTTGACATGTTTTTACTCTGAGCAAAGACAGTCTAACCAGCATAGTTGGTAGAAAGACTCTATTTGGAAGATTGAAGTGGAAGTGAAGTTAAAGCCAATATTCTTTGTGATTTAGTTTTATCAGTTTATTGTTTCTAATAATGCAGTTGCTGTAGTTCTGCTGACACACATGTGCTCGAGGTTGGGGTTTGACCAATTCACTGATGCAAATTATTTCCATTGATATGTGCGGATTTTAATATGTAAAATTTCAGGCCTAAAAAGTGGTAAGCCTCATTCAGATAGACTGTAGATAGCTTTTTCTGGGAAATAGAAGAAATAGAAATAGAAGATGAGACACTTGCTTTTTACCTGGATTTCTCTGAACAAAATGTGATCGAAGATTATTATTCAGGTAATTGCAAATCCAAAACCACATTATAGCTCACCTTCCATCGCTACAGCTACATTTACTCCTGCATCTTCTTTTCCTTACTCCTTACTCTTTTCTGCACTTCTGGCTAGAGTGAACTTTATTGAAAACCAAGTTCAAACTAATCACAAACAGAGAAAATGAGTTGTTCGCTGCATCAGCAGGCATTGGTTTGACTTTGTTCCATTAAGACGGTTTAACAGATTTCGTTGAGGAAAATCCTGAGTAATGTTATTAAAGTGAAATGAGTTGCTAGTATTACACATTTGTGCTTGTAGTAAATGTTCACTGTATGGCAAAATGCAATACAAGCACTGTGTCTTCAGTAGCACCATCTTAGGCCTATGCCTTTTTCATATCTTCCAACCTAAAGAGATGACTGACATGTTAGATTCCCACCAATGCACCAAACGTGTACCGTCGGCTCTGTGCCTGGTAAACCCCATTTGGACAGGCTGTTGGAAAGTGAATTTTTTCTCAAGCTGCCTTCTGTTTGTCAGTCAGTGATGAATCTATTTTGAATTTCATCTCTCCTCACTGTCTATCTGTCTATTCCATTAGGAAAAGAGGATCACTTTTATGTTACAGCGAGTCACAGAACTGAGGGCCCAGGGCCCGTCTGTCTGGTGGTCACAAGTGTGTGTGTGTGTGTGTGTGTGCGTGTGTGTCTGTGTGTGCGTGCGTCTATCCTCTCGCGTCAATGCTTCAAAGGTCTAATGCAGCCAAAGCACTGATAAACACTTTGTGAGAGCCCTGGAGAGGGACTACATGTCAACTTGTCTGCATCTGTCTATACACACACACACACACACACACACACACACACACACACACACTCACAGTCATGCAGGGGGCCCTCTGGCTCTCCTGCAGTATGTGTTGCATCAAAAGCATAATCTAAAACTACCTCTCCTCCCTCTTGTCCTCCCCCTCTTTCTCCCACACAACTCCTCAGTGTTACAACCTCGACTACGGGACACATTAACATTTCTAGACCTGTACAACACACAACCATATTGGTACAGATGCAGGGATGCCAACGCCTCTGGCACTTTTCTTGTGTTGACGGTTTGCTGCTTTAATGGTATCAAGGGTAATGGTGCCTGATACATAGCAAATGCTACATTAGGTAACTGTACTAAAAACATTGACTCAATACATGTAGATGTGTCTGAGCGCTGTGGAGATGTGGAGTGCAAGAAAATGATGTGAAATTTGTGAATTTATTAAGTCAGGGTTTTCATTTCATTCAGCAGTGCTTTAAAAATTGACAACCTGTAATTTTGTTGGTCGGTGGCTGTAAAAAGAGGCGTTATCAAGTAATTGCACACTGATTTTACCTTGAATACTTTACTTCGTCTCAAACATTGGTGGTGGTGAATGTGGGTCAGCCGTCTTGGTGAGACCTGGAGGGAGAGCTCACTTGCTGTTTAGGAAACATTGCATTGCACCATTAGTTTCAATTCATCACTTGTCACTGCGCATGTAAACTGTGAGCAAACTGACAGAAAGTAACAATAATTCGCACAAATAGGGTGTATATGTATATGTCCTCTGCTGCAGTCCCTCTTTGTGCTTGATGCTACAGGAGCATTTTTGCTGAAAATGACATTTAGCTCTTTCAGATAAAACAGCGTATATTTTTTTTGCCGAGTACATGACATTTTGCCTTAGTTTTTGTGTATGGCGATCCTGTTTTATTAGGTTAGGGTTTCAGTGGAGGATGGAGTGGGCAAAGTGACAGGTCATGCAACAAGACCAGTCTCAAGTTACCCTTTACCCAGCATAACTAGTGTGGAAACTCCTCAGTCCACGTGAAATTTTTTTTTTGAAGCACTGGGTACTCATACTCCACCGCCCTGATGAAAACACGCACTGAAGTGCAGGATATGGTTTGGGTTTGGGCATTATGATAAATATTGAATAATTGAACATAATTTTTTCCTCTTCTTTTGGATTTTTTTTTTTCTTTCATCAATTCTCATGAATATAGATGGTGATTTGTTTGTGATTACCCTTGTGTATCTGACAGTACAAGGCATGCTTGACTCACTGCGGATTTGGTTTTTATTGATGCTCTCGTGTGAAATATAAGGCGTACATATTGATATTCCATCGAGTAGATGAACATGCTGCTTGTCTACTGTACGGCCCATTAGGCCTAGTCTCCACCAAAATGCCTTGAGGTGCTGCTGTCTGTTTTCAGCTGATTGTAGAGTGAGCGTGCTTCTCTTCTTGTCTAAATGCAGCACTTTACACAGTGCTGTGAAGTTGATATTTTATTTCCATTTCTGGTGGTTGGAGTTGATCTGTGATCCTCAGCTTGCTTTTCCGAGAGAGCACCTGGTGAACTGAGGTTTGTAGGCAGGTGTACGTATGTGGGCTAGTGTGTGTGTGTGTGTGTGTGTGTGTGTGTGTGTGTGTGTGTGTGTGTGTGTGTGTGTGTGTGCGGGCGTGCGGGCGTGTGGGCGTGCAGGCGTGCGTGTGTGTGCTTGTGCACACGTATACATGCTCCCACATCATGGCTCAGTGGCTGACATGTGAGACCAGAGTCTGATTGGATTCCACGCTCCAGAAACATTAAACCCAGTGGCTCACAGACAAAGGTTGAAGTCAGGTGTGTGTATGTATGTATGTATCCAGTGTTTTCACATTACTTGTGTTTGGATGCGTATCTGAGCATGTCCACCTGTAAGCGTGTGCCTGTTTACTGAGTTTAAGTAGAGATTACATATCTTTTCTGTGCATGTGTGTGTGTATTTGTGTGTGTGTGTGTGTGTGTGTGTGTATACATAGATGCTTGCTATAGACTAGTGCATGCTGGGAGAGAGTTCAATTCTCCTTCAGATCAAGGTCAATGAGCTGTGCCCTATCTCCCTGCTCCATCTATTAACTGTCCAGTGAAGGGTCTGGGGATGGATGGATAGAAAGCTTTGACCCCGAGTTAAACGCATTCACCTGCAGGTGGGGAAGGTTATTGTCAAGATGTAATCAGTTACAGATTACTGATTACCTATTTAAAATTGTAATTGGTAGAATAATCTATTGGACAGATGTGGTTAATTAACTGTCAAGAGTCTCCCACAACACAATCTGATTCCTTTCAAGTCTCATTTTTTAAAACTTTCCTCTAATAAATCCTACAGAGGGTAAATCTCTGTTATTTGTTGATCAGACAGGATTTTTGAGACTTCCATTATCAATAATGCATAGCATTCATTGTTTTATTTTGAATTTTATTGTAACAAATGGTTACTATTGCTAAGTCTGTTGACTCCCATTGAATCTAGTCTGCTTCCCCTCACATCCGACCATCTATCCTCTCTGCCTTTATCTGCTATTATATCTGCTTGCCTGCTGTTGTGGGGATGGGTCCCTTTAGATTGGAAAGGACATCTCACATCTATCAATGAATCTACCAGCCTACGTGCCTCCCTGAGCACCTGTCCCCCGTCCAATCTCCCCCCTTTTCTGTTTCTGAGGATTGGTTTTGGTCTGAGTTAACTGAAAGGCCGTCTTCAGCGCCTGAGTCTTGGCTTGTGTCAGCGTTGACGTAGCCAGGTGACGGGATGAAGGGAACTGAAGTAACATACGAATGACATGCCCCTGTGCTCTGGAAGTTCTCCCTGGAAAGTGTGAAAATTCCACTATGTTATACAGTATGTGGTGATGTTTCAGTGCTGACAGAATCGGAGATCTTCCATGAGACCATCGGGAAGTTCTTTTCTTCTCTTTTAGTTATGGGAAATATGGACATTAGCACCGACAACGCCAGTGATCTGAGATATAAGCTGAACACTCATGCCACTAATTTGCGAAAAAAAAATGCAATTTTAACAACATTTTACCAGTAATTGAAGACACAGTGATGTGCCATTTTAAATTTATGAAAGACCCTATTTTGATAAATCTACTTTAAAAACGTCTCAGTTAATGAATAATGCCAATGATCAAATGATAATTCTGAAATGCCAAAACATTAACATTACTATACATACAAAGTGTTCCACAACTATGGTTGAAAAAGCAGTTTCCTATGTATATACTGTGTATATTGCTTCATATTACTCCATATTACTCAGGTCAGAAACAAACGAAGTAACTGAAGATGGGGGAAAACCTAGAAGAGATGCCCTCCCTAACCTCGTGTTACTCTTACAGGATGTTGTGGGAGGGTGTGTTTAATGCGGCCTGTGCTCCTGTGAATTTCAAACTCAAGCCAAAGTTGTTTTTATCGACAAGACACAAATTTGATGAACTGCAAACCACCTGCCTTGTTCCTGTAGTGAAAATGAAGCTATAGCTGTAGCTCAGTATTCCAATGGGAACCAGACTAACAAGCTGCTTATCCCGGCCTTGCTGTTGATAGCAAACTGACCAAGCTTTCTGCTTTGATGAAAAAGTCTTTAAAGCATAAAAACAAAGGTGTTTAGTCGGAGTAGCAACACATTATTACCCTCTGGGATGATGCAAAATATGTGTATAATTTTCATAAGAAAAATGCCTCTTGTTTGTAGGTTTGTAAATTTTTTTTTTTTTCAATTAATCACTTTATTTGCCGAAGTGTTTGTTTGCACAAACACCTTACGTGACCCCCAAACCACCTGAGCTTCTGCCGGGATGCTGCTGATGTTGTTTATGTGCTCATGTTAATTAAATTACTTAGATCTGAGTGGGGATGATTAGCATGCTAGCAGTAATAGCTAGCAGGGAATCCAATAGCCTATTATCATAATGAGTCCCTTTAGCGTTCTGTGTGGGTAGGTAAGAGAGAGAGAGAGAGAGAGAGAGAGAGAGAGAGGGGAGAGTGGTTATATCTGTCGCCCAGAGAAGAGAGTTACATCAAAGGACAAGTGGTTTTTTTTTAGCAGAATACATGATTTAAATTGATTTGTCCAACATGGCTAGAATTGGATAATGTCGCTGCTGGGATACGGTGAAGAGGAAACATGCTGTTTGGCAGTAAAACACAAACACACATACATAAACCCTCACACATGCAAAACATAAAATGTATTTATCATACTTTTTTGTGATAATTTCTTTGCCGTCAGAAGCCTTGAGCTACTGCGGAAGATTAAATAAACACTTGCACAGACAAATATACACAGTCTCCACAGGTATTCTGACACAAATATTCACAAACACACACACAAACACTCCTGGATTATCTTTCTTTTTTTTTGGGGGGGGGGGGGGGGGGTTCTGCACTGCGGCAGGCACATGCAGCTGTCCCCCCACGCTGCTCATTATACACCCGTTTCGACACACTGGACTTCTGCTGCACATATGCTCTCGAGTGTGTGCTCTGTGTGCTAAATATGGTCAGCATCATGTTTATCCGCTGTGTTTTTAATGTAATAGCAGTCGCACTTATTGGTTAAAGGGTTGAGATTTTGTGATTGCAGTTGAGATGATGTTCATTTTTCTTGAATAATTCATAATATATGCTTTCCCCATGAGGCACGTGTACCTGTGTTTTTTTTTTGTTGTTGTTGTTGTTTTTTTCCTATCTCTTTAACAGCCACTGCGTATCCTCTTTTCTTCCTCCACCTGCTACCCATTGCTCTGCCACACTTCCAAGGAATTTGTACTTTAAAGGCGTGCCCCTTCGCTCCAAGCACCGTAACCAGTTTGACTTTAGAACAAACTTTTTCTGTTACTCTCGCCAGACACCAAAAACCCAAGAGCAAATGAGGAATATCTGGAATTGCCCTCTGCTCATTAACTCTAAATTTTAACACCAGCAATGTCTTTCATTCCTCCTCCAGAGGAGAGGTGGAAGATATATTACTCCATATATTCCTGCTCCCCCAAGGAGCTTGAATATATGTGGTGATAAGTTAACTATATCTGTTCTCTAACTCATATTTTTCTCTCATCTTCTCCCACATGCACCAACGTTAACTTTAAGAGGATGTATACTTTATTTGACAGTTGACTTTAGTTTCACTCTATTAGCAAAAGAGCAATCATATTTATATACAGTAGTAGTTTATATAAAAGACATACAATAGTTGATAAATAATGATAATCAAAATGAAAGAAACATGTAAACATCCTCTATTTCTCATCCACCTTCTGCAGATGCCAAGGCCTGCCCCTCCAAAGATTTCCAGTGCCGTAACGGGAAGTGTTTGGCGCCGATCTTTGTGTGCGATGGCGATGACGACTGCGGGGACGCCAGCGATGAGGAGAAGTGCTCTGCTCCCACCTGCGGTCAGCATGAGTTCCGTTGCAATGACTCCGAGTGCATCCCTGCCCTGTGGAGCTGTGACGGCGACCCGGACTGCAAGGACAAGTCGGACGAGTCCATGGAGCGCTGCAGCCGAAGGACGGAGCCCCAGAAACCTCGCTGCCCGGTGGGCGAGTTCCAGTGTGGGAGCGGGGAGTGTGTCCACATGAACTGGAAGTGTGATGGAGACGCAGACTGCAAGGATAAATCTGATGAAGCAAACTGTCGTAAGTCAACTGGGTGAATAATAAGTGAGCGAATGAGTGCATAAGTGAAAAAGACCCAAGAGCCCAAATAAGTCCTACTGTTATACAACTAAGAATTCTCTGTGTTAACACAGCGTAATACACCATTTCCCCAGTGCCATAAAACTCCAGTGTTGTTCAGAATGACTTTTAAAATCCATAAAAGAGTCGTACCATTGACATATTCCTTAATTAAAATGAACATAGCCAGTGTAGTTACTCTGAAACTACTTGATGATTTTCAGTCTCCCGAGAGCGGCCGTGACGTCACTGCACATGCTCACAGATGCAGCTTCACTGGTTTGATTAACTGAGAAAAATAATTATAAATTACACCTATAATTCACAATAAATTACATTTATAGTGTTCATTGTAATGAAGGAATATGTCTTCCAATTGCAATGTTACGGTTCTTTTATGTAATTTATCGGTTCTATAGCACAAAGGCCATGAGCAGTACTTGTTATGTTCATTGTTGGCTGGTGCTGTAGTAATAAAAAGTTAATACCAGCTTCAGCCTTTAATGAAGCCGATTAATGGATAACCACAGTAATGCATGTTTTGTTGTGGAACAATGTGTGTGGCTCCCCACTACTGAAAGACTCTACTTCAAAGGCTGACATGCTGTGTATTCTGAACAAAGACTATGTGACAAATCTTGTTGTGCCACCAAATGATTGAAGGAAGATCAATGCAAACTTTATCATGATGATCCATGGAGTGTGTTGCCATGCAACCATGTGATCTGCAGAAGCAGAAGGAGAACCTCTTAGTGCGCATTTGACCGTATGTGTTTGTTTGCATGAGTGTATCTGTGCGTGTGTGTGCGTGCACGTGTGGGAGGTGAAGGTCCTTCATCAAGCGAGACCCCCATCTGGTCTCCTTTTCACACTCCCACACACCACTCAGGGAGATGACAGCAGCCTCACACATATGACATGATACAAGCACACTGTGCTGCCACACATCAAACACACACACATAGACACACACACACTTACGCTTTCACAAGGCTTTAACAGACATACATAAAGGAAACATCTGTGCTTACACGTACAGTCACAGATATGCAGAATTTCATGCGCGTGCACATGCTGGAGCTGAAATAATCACAGTCATGGAGGGTTGGTACAACACTCAAAAACACTCCAGTCTTCTGTAACTCTAAAATGGAATAACCATACATACCAGGGCACAAGCAGCTGTTTGCATATATTGACCACTGCACATACTGTATAATAATACTCTCTAAAACCCTCTCATCTCTCCATGGCAATGATTTTTGTACTCCAGACACATTTTCAAAAGGCCAGTAGGTCATTATTATTTATTGTCTTTGAGATCCAAATACATATGTAGGTATGCACTGTTTGATGGGATTGGCTTTGATTTGAATATAATGTGTCAACAAGGTTAAAAGCGATACACAAATAAGCTTCACAGTCATATAGAAGCATTCAGTCACTCAAACCCTCGCGGTCTTTAAATCTATATTCCTACTTCCACTTAATCTTCTCTGGAAGAATAATATATATATGCTTGGTAGGCTATTCCGATCCTTCAACTCGTATTAAGGGGTTTTCTGAAATAATTGACCCCTCCCTATGATTTGACCAGCCTAACTAGTGTGTAGCTTTGGCTATACTAAGCTAAACAAGTAGCCCAGCTTGTTGGCCTCACTACCGATTTAAATCTGCTCTGAAAAGCTGCACTTCGTTTGCTAACTAGCTTACTAAACAAGATATGATAAAAAAATTCTGTTTTCCAGGTCCAGATATGATTAAGGGTTTTATGTGGGAATCACAGCATGAATAATGCAGAGTAGGCCTACATAAAGAAGAACAAACCCAGGAGCATAATTGCATACTCATTTCTGACAGTGCCATCAAGTCAAGTGGTCTTGCCTGGTCTACATGTGTCTGTGGAACCGTCTGTCTCAATGACCTTGTTCACTATTTCCCAAATATGATGAGACAGGAGCTGCATGTTCTATATGTATTTGATTGGGTCTGTGTGCACACTCATCATAGTGTGAATGCAAGTGGGCGGGTGTTGGTTTGTGTCAAATGAGATGTATTAGTTTGAGACGTCTGTGTTATGCAAATGAGAGCGGAGCTCAGCTGAGGGAGGTGCAACATTTTAATGTAAATGAGAAATGTGAGAATCATTGCATCGCTGCAGTTTGTTCTCTCCTCCTCCTCCTCCTCCTCCTCCTCTTCTGTTCCGTCAGGCTCGGCTCATTCCCACAGACCCGTCCCCTGGGTATCATCGCCCATCTTATTTGAAACATCTGTCTCAATAATCTTCTGTTATTTCATAGAGATGCTGTGAGCGGGGTGGCGGGAGGTTAATGTAAATGAGAAATGGTCAAATTGTATATCTCGTCGCTTCTCTCCTTTTCCTCCTGCCACCAGTTCTGCAGATGGCAATCCATTATTATTACTATTCATCCCGGGGATTTATCATAATTAGCTGAGCTCAGATCCCAATCATTTGGCTGAAAGAATCAGCACATTTTGTGATGGCACAGGATTATGTCTTCCACACTTTGCTGATTTTAGCATTAACATGTGTTTGCCTCCGTTTATTTATTTATTTTCTCTTTTTGAGCGCCAAAAGTCTTGAGTCAGCTCCCCTGTTTGTTCATGTAAATGTGCACACCTCCTGCTGCACACATGCATTTACGGTCGGTCATTTCATGTGTCCGTACGTGTCTGCTCACCTACAGCTTATGTTTAAATTTAAGACCGTGTGCTGCGTTGGTGTGAAACAGTGCGTGCGGCTGGTGTGTTTCGTGCCATATTTCCTGATACAGTGATTGTGTGCCACGCATTTTTGTGGCCTCCACGGCAATTGATCATGTCTGCCTTCGTTCCCTTGGCAAAGCTAGTCCAAAACACAACACATGAATAATTAAACAGCCAGTTAAAAAGACGGATGAGTTAAATAAACCTGCCCTCCGCTGTTAGAGCAAGCACAAAAAAAAAATAAAACCTATACACACTTGCACATACGTACGTGCTCAGTAGGTCACTACATGTGGGTTTTCCTCAGACAGTGAATGAATACCCTCCTGGTTTTCATTTCCACTGGGGCTTTTTTCTGCACAGGTAGGGGTTGTGTATGACCGATTACTCTTGGATTGGAACGCACTCCGAGTTGGCCTGAGGAATGAAACAAAATGCATACTGTGCTCATACGTGTACATCTTCAGAAACACAGAAGAGGAAGAGAAATGATGGGCTGAATGTGATAGTGTGTACTTTTGAAAATGCTCTGTATTCGTGTTCTGAGCCTCCAGGTTCACATCCTCTCATAGATGAGACCAATAAATCATATTTCTGCTGTAATCGTAACGTAACAACTCACCTAATTCTAACATATGCGTGTCTGATATGTGTCTCTCAGCCCTACTTACATGTCGGCCTGATGAGTTCCAGTGCGGTGATGGCTCCTGTATCCACGGCACCAAACAGTGTAATAAAGTTCATGACTGTCCAGACTACAGTGATGAAGCTGGCTGCGTCAACAGTAAGTATCAGATGAGTACCAACCAGAAGGCAGCCATGCAACATGCAAACAACTCCCTGATTATCAGCAGTGCAACACATCATCACTCAGATTATGCAGGTAGTCAAACGTTGGAGTAAAATTACATATTCTAATGCTAAGAAAACTGGTGATGCAACCGCCTACAAATTTAATGTCTGTGTGCAAATCCTCAGCTAAATGCATTCCTTTTTTTTTTGTGTGTGTTTTGTTATACTTGATTTACCCTAAAAATTGTCGACTTTAATACTTTTAGCACATTCACAGGGGATATAGTCGAGAAGAGCACAGATGGCTGCATTTGGCTGCACCAGTTGATCCTTCCCCATGAGAAACTGTTTAAAGATATACATTTTGAAATGAGTAAGAAAGACAGAGGAATGGGAGTGTAGGAAACCACAATGTCAAAGTGTTTAAAGAGTGTTAAAGTGATAAGATTTTGAATCTCCTTTGATGCATACAAGAAGTTTTCGCAGTTTTCTTTGTTTTCTTTTTCTTAACTCAACCACAAACTGCATATAGTGTTCACACGACTGTAGCACACAAATCTACATCAGTTAAGCTGCAATATGCATTAATAGACGGTGAATATCACCTCTGCTCTAGTATGTGCCCCCTCATCTGCCATATTGAAATTTTTATTGCTTTCAGGGGAGCTCAGTTGCCACTTGCTCCCCTTTAGTTCAAATCCTGTTATGCATAAATTGTGTGTGAAGCCTGCACCTTCATTTTCTTTTTATTGCTTTATACTATCAGCTGTATTGTGAGTTACATTTGATATGATACGTACATATTCTCCCCTAAAATACTTGCACCTTGACTTTACATACTGTGGGACACAGAAAAGCTCAAGGTCATCGTCAGATGCTGTGACTGGCAGTGAACTTTATCTTGAAGCCAGTGTTCTGAAGTGCAGCTGTGAAACTGACATTGATTTTTTCTTTTTTTCCAAAAAGGGCACAGTACACTACGTGTGCATGCACCTGTGCATGTGGTCAAATTTTTCTGTGAGTGAAAAAACCAACATTAAAAAACAGCCAAGCAGCTAGAAGATGCTGTGGGTTGTACAGCTGTGTTTATGTGTGCTTCAGTCACAGTGAAAGTGAGGTTCTCAAAACAGGGACATTTATTGATGAATTAGCTAAATGATAAGGTAAATAATTTTCCATCCTTTCAAATTTATGCTGTTGCAATGTTCAGTAATAAATAAAAATGCAGGGGGGACAGCAGGCACGGAAACCTGTTCTGTTCTCTCCAAGTTTGATGTCAGCAAATAACAGTAGGTGCTATCTAAGTGCTATCTTTCAGTGCATCTCTCTTTAGTCTGTCTTGCTACCTGAGCAAGGCACTACATCCCTTGGCCTCTCTCTGTCTGGTGGCCCTGATAATAATAATAATAATAATAATGATGCACTTTTCAAAACCCAAGTTATGAAGTGCTTCACGAAGCACCGAAATAAGACACACAAGTCAGAAAATCAGCAGGCTTAAAAAGAAAACGGACACTTTTCATTCACTTTTCATCTCTGTAAAAGAGAGGTCAAATCAAAAGAGTTTCAAATCCTGCCACTCACCACAACATAAAATCATCCAGTTCAGAGCCACTGTCAATCCAACCTTGCATTCAATAAAGCAACATCTGTGGAAAAATGTTAATGCCGTTCCTTACCTTCTGGCTTCTCAGGCTTCTCTGTTTATTGTCCTCAATAAACTCCACCAATTAAAATCTCAACAAACCATCTCGAACATTACATTTCACTGCGCTCTTTTTTTTTAAAGACACCCAACAAAGCTACTGGACACTGTATATTTTTAGCTGTTAAAGTAAGTGAAAGCCTAATTTTTAACTTTGTTGCATGTTGTGTCTTCATCACAGTTACAAAGTGTGACGGGCCCAGAAAGTTCCGCTGTAAGAACGGGGAGTGTATTGACAGCAGCAAAGTGTGTGACAATGTGAAAGACTGCAAGGACTGGTCTGATGAACCCATGAAGGAGTGTGGTAAGATAATGTCTTCCTCACACACACAAACACCCACACTCATTAGTTCTTTCACCACTTCAGGCACACGGTACATGGACATACATACGTAGTAGCACTGATGCGCACATTCATTCCCGGGCGTCATCGACCACTTCTGATGTGGGTGGTCACTTCTCTTAGTAAAAGGAGCTTCATTTGATCAAGGCAGGGTAAATCAGGACGTTTCTGAACTGCCTTGATATGATCAAAGGGCCAGGCGACTCTGCCCTGAAGTGTGATCTTAGCCAGGAAATCGTGACCGGACTACATTACCCATAAGGAGCCACACAGATTGCACACACACCGTAGATAATTACCACTTAGCGAGGTTCAGTCAGGGACTTCACAGCAATCCAGTTGCAAACAGAGTGAAGCAGTTGAGAGAAACATACCTGTTAATGAAATCTATCAAGTAAATGTAGCTCATTAATTGCAATTGAAGCAACTTGTGATGTATCAGTGAAATTTCACTCAAGTGCACGTACAAGTAGAAGTCTCTGAGACTACTCAAGGAGACTGCTCTGGAAAGGCATGTGAGCGTGCTGCCCTTTCAGCTCCCTCTGATCTTGAGGCAGATGGATACACACGATAATGAGATTGCCCTGGAACCATATCATTAATGTTGAACATGATTTTCTGTGTGTCCAGAGGCAAACCTGCGCCTCCTCTGTCTTTTAGTCGCAACTGACAACTACTATTATCCACCACCTACAGAAGGTGACAGTTCATGAACAAAGGCCAGGCCAGAGCAATGGAAAATGGCTAAAAAGGAATTTATGAATGAGTCAACAGGAGATGGGGAAAAAAAATCCTGAGGAGTGAAATAACACTATGAGGTCAAAAATATATCGACACTTGAGCATTACATCCATATGATTGTTGAGTGTGTTATTCCAAAGCCATGGGCATTAATATCCCGCTGCAACAGCCTCCTTTCTTTTGGCAAAGCTCTTTACACCATTTTGGAACCTTGCTATCGGGAACTGCTCCTATTCATCCACAAGAGCGTTAGGGAGGCTGTGAGCAGCAATGTCAGGCGATAAAGCCTGGCTTGTAGTCAGTGTCTAAAGATCTCGGCCTGCCAAGTTTTCCAGTCCGAACTCTGAATACAGTTTCTTTGTGTCTTTGCTTTGTGTGTTTTGTTGGGATGAGAAAGGACAGGATCTTCCCCAAACTGTGGACAGGAAGTTGGAATCATCTAAAATTTCATTTATGCTGTAATGCCAGGATTTCCCTTTCACACCTCATCAAAATTGGGGGGGGGGGGGTACTACTCAGCCTGTGGAAATAGTAATCCAGTGATGTTATGAGGTTTTTTTTTTGTACACAAGGGTCAACATGACAGAAGTTTTTTTTCTGCTTCACAAACTGAGGACATAAAGCTTGAAAGGTGTTGAACAGGCAAGAAGGGTCAAATGAAAGACACTGCAGTGTTATGATGCATTGTGAGAAGTGTGGTATCCATCATTTCTAGAGTTTGACCCATATTGGTGACGTCCACTTTGACCGCAGAAAACGACCCACACCAACACCATACAGATGCAGACTTGAGTGTCCACATAATTTTGCCCTATAATGTGTTCTGTAGCGAAATACTTTACTTCATATTAAGTTGTCACTGAGTTGATTTGTTATTATTTGATGGAATAAACTAAGCCTTCATTTTAGTTAAATGTCATGCTAATTTCTCAGTCATTCCTTCCCTCTTCCTCTCCCTGTCAGTCTCTCTCAATTTCTATTCTTGCTCTTTATCTTCTCTCTTTCTCTCTCTCTCTCTCTCACTCTCTTTGTCTCTCCCTCTCTCTCATAGTCTCACTGTTTCACAGCGCTACCTGTAGCCTTGAAGCTTAAATCTTTAATGTAAACTGGTAATGAAGTACCAGCTTTAGCTTTCGGCAGCGATCCCTCTCCACTCCCAGGAGGGTCGCTGAAAGACAAAAGGACAAATGGAGGTGCAGAAACTGATACAAAAGGGAAAGGACACAAGAGAGGAATGAAGACTCAGAGATAGAGGATCTGCTAAAAACAAAACGGGCAGGAAATGGGGGGGGGGGGGGGGGGGGTGAGAGGATGAAGGAGAGCGTCTGCTTGTGCAACAATAGGCATCATGGTGGAGTGGCACCTGGTGCACATGGCCAAGCTCCCTGTTGGAGAATGGATTGGTTCCAGGTGCGTTTGGCTAACACTGTGCCTGTGGGCCATGAACACACACACACACACACACACACACACATACTCCTGTCTCTCGCTTTCTACCACTTTTAAGCTCATTGTTGTTTCTTTTTCAGTGGTACTTTGATGTGTACAGACAGAGCTGACAGGACAACATTCCCTTAACTGGCAGGATGATTAAAACAATGCGCACACACACACACACACACACACACACACACACACACACACACACACACTTATAACCATGTTTTGTGTTTTTTTGTCTTTCTCTATCTTTGTGTCTTATGCAGGTTGTATTGTTCTGTCCAAAAGCCTGCTGGAGTAAATTCATCAATATTCAACTCCTCTTTCTTTGCCTCCATAACTCCCCTCCTTTCCCTGACCATCCCTCCGTCCTTCCTCCTACTGGCCCACTCTCTCTCTGCAGGCCTCAATGAGTGTGCCGACAACAATGGCGGGTGCTCTCACATCTGCAGGGACCGGAGAATTGGTTATGAGTGTGACTGTCCCTCTGGCTACAAACTCCTGGACAAAAAGTCTTGCGGAGGTAAAGAAAAAAAAAAGTTATGCGACAAAACTACCTGCTCGAGCCTTTTTTTGCCTTTGCTTTGAAGTGTTCTATGAGAGATCTGGATTTCATGCAGCTATCAGCCTTATTTTTGGCCCGATTCTGGTTAAAAGAACGGTTTGACAAGACTTGAGTTTGGCCTACCTTAACACAGAATGAAACAGTTTTTTTTCCTCCATCCACTGTAAAGCAGTTTTGTTTACATATTGTGCCTTCTTTATTTATTACCTACAGAAATTGAAATGTGACGTTAGACTTCCTGTATTTAGGTTAGTTTTAAGTTGGAGCTATTAATTGACCAACAACCACTCTCACAAGTCCTGTCTTTATAACGTGGTTGTCAGGTCCAGATTGTGGGATGGATCTATAAAATATTAGAGACCATCTCCTAAGCTCATCATTGCAATGTATTACAGCAAGACATCGTATGTTACAGTAATGTTATGATTTATCTTAACGTTTGCCACATTTCACTGTAATGATCTTGGATTACTCATGTACAGGTTTGTTAAAGCTGTTCACCTGGGCTCACTGTGTGAGGTGTAACTGCCGACATGGACTGCAGCTAGGAGAGTTGATAGGCAGAGAATCACATGGTTCATTCATCACAGATGATCACTGATGAATCTTGTATCTGTCCCTAAAACCACAATTACACATTTTTACATTCCTACTTCTAAACCAACTGGATTAAGAAGACACCTTTGAAATCAGCTCGATGTGATTTGTTTTACTTTGGACAGAGATGGGAAAGCAGTTTCTGCTGCTGATCTCAGTGTGATGAAATTGGTATTGAACTTCTCATCTCTTCACCATATATTTCTCAAAGCGCTGAGCAGCTGTCTCAGTTTTATTTGGTTTAAGGTGTTGACATGTAACATACTGTGACTGAGACCCTCTGTTGTTACCTTGGCCAACGCGGTAATGTTTTCACCCGTTTGTTTCTTTGTTTGTCAGCAGAGTTTCACCAAACTTGGGTGAAAAGGGATGGGTCATTGAAGAACCTGTTAAATTTCTGTGCAGATTTGGTCAAAGTTGCGGATCCATGACTTTTACTTAACATAATTTGATTTTTTCAAGATATTTCTCAGTTACTAAGGAAATAATGTAAGGACCTTGAATAAAATCAGACATATTTATGGTGTTGGGATTTATGGGTTTGTACAGTTCACAGTAAGTAACTGTGCATGTGGCGCCAGCAGCATTTAGGAACGCTTACATCAGTATTTCATGCAAAATGCAACTCATAAAATGACACAATAACAATAGGGGTTGCCACAAAGCAACGAGACAATTCATACAGCTGTCGAACTGTATGAGTTGTATAATGCTGACATCTCAGACCACTTCCTTTTTCCTCTAGTTTATCTATTATAAGAGCTGGATAGACGTGTGTAGGAGTGTTTGGCCTTGGCCGAGGGATTACAGAGTGCCATTCTAGTTCAGAATGAAGTAGCCAGGAGAAAGTTTTCTGTCTGGTGGGCAGGTGAACTACTCTGTAGACAGACTATTGATTCATACTGGAAAAATGTTCAGCCAGCAGTATAGACTTGTTTTTAGGTAAATAGGTGAAAAAAAAATACTTGTAATACACAGAAAAGAAATGATTGTCTAAATGAAAGCATTCACATTTCTCCATTTATCTGTAGAAGCTCTTTGTCCAACAGACGTAGAGTAAATACTTGAAACTCAATTTTAAGAATCAGACTCTCATTTGAAGCGAAGATTCTCTCTTGAAAGATTGTGAACATCTTAGATAATGAACATGTTCTTATCTTATTTCTCATTCTTCAGACTAAGATAACGGTGTGTGTCTCCATCGCTTTGTTTGGATCTTTATTTCTGGGTGCCATGTTTCTCTCCACAGACATAGATGAATGTGAGAATCCAGACGCCTGCAGTCAGATCTGCATCAACTACAAAGGAGATTATAAGTGTGAGTGCTACGAAGGCTACGAGATGGACCCTGCCTCTAAGACCTGCAAGGCCGTGGGTAAGCCATTTATCACACACACACACACACACACACACACACACACACACACACACACACAGACACACTCACACCCATTTGCACAAGTAAAGACACACACTGTCGTAGATGGATGTTCTCACCAAAATAATGGAGACCAACTCTTCTATACACACTACTTACTCTCCCATTCCAGCAGCCCTAACTACCGAGTCACATCCCACACTATTCTCAGACTGTGGGATTCAGTGAAAGGAGAGGCTTGCTTTGTATGCAGGCCCTGCACAGCAATCTGTGCAAAGATAAATATTTGCCATCTTTTTCTGTAGTCCTCACTAATGAAAAGTTTGCAGCCAGCTGCCTCTGCTCTCCCTGGAGTGTTAAGGGAAGGATGTTGTGTGAGGAGGGGGCTCCTGCCCGCTCGCTATAGGATACAGGTCTGTATCCGCCGTTGGCCTGGGTAAACACTCCGGGGCAGTTACTGTGAATGAAAATAAAATCTTGTCCTTAAAGCTGCACTAGGCAGGATTGTTACTGAAAAATGCGCTGCCTAAACCCTGAGGTGAGAATGCAACTGTAGCTTGTTAGCCGCACCTACGGCTGCCTTTTTGAAAAGCTCAGTGTGAATTCTGTTGGTTTTTAATCAGTCTCCCCCGTTCTCAGTCTGTTACAGCTGGCTTTAGCGATAACGATGCTGTCTGTCAACAACCATTCAAACACGCGCAGATAACGTTTCCTGCCACTACTGACAAATTAGAGCTTCTGATGTGCAGTGATGTTTTGATAAAAGTGGATATACTGTACGTTTTACATCTGACAGTGCTGAAAAGAAACCAAACAGTCCTGCACAGTGGTAATCACTTGTGCCCACTTCATTAATAAAAAAGCATGATGGACTGTGCTGTTTAACATGCACCACAATATATCCTTTCTGTTTAAACGAATAGGGGGGTATTTGCTGTACCTGCAGACCTAGAAGGGATTAGAAACTATAATCGCTGCATTATCAGGTGTTTTATCTACACTATAAAGTTCTACCGGAGATATAACCTTTTGCTAAGGCGGCGTTAATGCCTTGCATCTACACCTTTACTTATAATGTGAATGGAATCCTCAACAGATTGAGTTACACAGCAAATTAACTTTTCTGCAGGAAAAAAGAGAGGGGGAGAGAGAGAGAAGAGTGTTATTAGTGATTACAGCCATCGGTCTTAGGTTGAGTCATTATAGGGTGAACTGGTCTGGTAATGAGAGAGCTTAAAGCAGAAAACAGGCCCTCACTCTTAAGCTAAGTGGCATAAAAAACACCAATGATTGCTTCATGTGTCTCTGTGTGAATCTTTATTAGTGCCAGGCGGAGCAAACAGTCCTTGTCAGGGGCCAAAGCATTTATTAGAGAGGAAGCAGAGGAGAAACAAGACAGATGGATGAATGCATTGTATGAATATCTCTGCTCATTGAATTAATGCAGAGTTGCATACGCACTGTTGGTTGTGGTACATGTTATAGCGTGCCAGAGGAGACAGAAAGAGGAACAGACAGAAAATGTGACAGGATTATTGTTTATGTTGAGGTTTATTTATTCAGAGGCGCAAATAGAGATGGGACCATAAATAGGGAGACGGCTGTTGTGTGAAGCTGAGGTTCTGTGGACGTAATGAAGCTGCACTTGCCCATGAACTCATTCCTCGACACACACATGTACTGTATACCCAATCACACGCATGCACGCCCAAAGACATCAGCATGCTTATACACTTTAGTTATTTAGAGGAGTCGTGTCAACATTCATACGGAGATACAATCCCCCTCCTGTGACTGACTGTCCGTGAGGGATGCTGCGTTCTGTGATGAGATGAGACATCTGCCAAGTGACAGTATGATTTGCACCCACTGAAGTTCAGGCTGTCAAACGCCAGACTGTTTATTTGTGCTTCCGTCTCGGAGACACATGGCAAAAACACAGTGTCATCATCGTGGTACGCATACCCACACTGCCATGTAGAGATGTATTTTTCTGCATTTCCTGGTTGGTGGTTAGTGCAAGAATGTGCAGATGATTGTGAGAAGAGTCACTTAAAGCTGTGCAAAAATCTCTGCTCTGTATGTTCTCATGCTAATCCTAACACATGGTTCCTGTCTTTGTAGATTCATTTCCAAGTCATATGAAACTGTTACACTAGCTGTGCTAATTAAAAGTAAAGTCCCAGGTTGGAGTCATAATGCGTTCCCTCTTCTAAGCTGGTTTGTGTGTGGGTGTTCATGTTAGTATGCCGCAGCATCCATTAAGTCCCCTGAAGGAAGCCTTGCTCTACACTAATTGCATTCATTGTTTTTGTGTTTACACCTTTATGGGTGTGATGCCACTCACTGAGTCGTCAGCTTGAGTTCTTATTGTTTGTTTGTGTGTGTGTGTGTGTGTGTGTGTGTGTGTGTGTGTGTGTGTGTGTGTGTGTGTGAAAGAGAGAGAGAGAGAGTGGGAGTTTGCTGCATGTGTGAGACAGATGAAGAGAGGAAGCAAACGGGATTTTCTGAAGCATTTTCTGACCAGTTCAGTCATCCATCATACATACAGTAAACCAGAGCAGATACAAAACTGAATTTGGAAAGCTAGAGACCATGAGGGAGTAAGAGATGGATGGAGGAGGACGCTAACACCTGTCCCCCATTTAGAACAATGATGTACGCTTGTGGTGTTATTCCTCATTTTTATCACTATTCTGTGTCACAACTGATCAGTAACTGATCAGAAAGACAATTGAATGCTAAATGGACTGCACTTATATACCACTTATTCTTAGTGGTCTTATTGACCACTCTAAGCACTTTACACACATTTATGTGGTGCTTTTTTTCTACATATATATATATATATATATATATATATATATATAGTGCTTTTTCTACCATACATACACACTCACACCAATGATACATTGGGAGCAATTAGAAGCTGCTGGGAATTGAACCACCAACCTTCCAAACAGTGGGCGACCCACTCTACCTCGTTAGCCACAGCTGCCCCCAATTACAATAGTATTGCAGGATAAAAATGTTTTGCCAATGTCCACATTTGTTTGTTTTCTTTTACCTTTCTAAAAGATGCTAAATGAAATACCAGTTATAACACTGTCTTATTCAACAAAATACAGGTCTACTAACAACCCAATGGTGACTACTCCGTATGTTTGAAGTGTCACTCATCATGAGTGGGGACAAACTTAATTGATCATTTTTGTTAATACATGTAACATTCACATGCAGACAATAAAATTTCCCTTTAATGACGGTAGACAACTGAGCCCTGTTAGGTAGTCAAATAAAAGTTCACAGACAGGAGTGAGGATCGGTGAACAGTGGAGATAGTTTTCAGGGACACACACAAACTAGTTGATAAAAGCAGGACACAGTGTCACAACAACACAGAGGAAATTTACAAACTGCCTTTGGACCAAAAGTCTTGCTTTCCTTTCCGCTCTTGTTCCCTTCTCCTGTTTCTTGTTCCCTCTCTCATCTACAGTAGACTGCGGGCTTAACCACTGTGCCAAGAGCAGTTTGTGCCACACTTGACAGTTTGAGCACACACTTTTCAAAATGGGTTTAAAGCAGTGGTCAGATTTTCCCCATTGTCAAAAGATTTTGCCATGGGACCCGAGATGTTGTGGAACACTGTCAAACCTCATTTCAGAAGTTTTTCCTGCAGTTTTAGGCTTTTAATGTACCAGCCCGTAACATTTTATTCTGTCTGCCTGTGGGAATATTGGTAACATTGATCCAGAATACAGTTTTGCACTTGGATATTTATTATTTGTATCTTGTCTCTTATATTTTTTCAGTGACCTAGCAAGCTTTATAACTCACAATTTTAAAATGCAGATGTGCAAAAACATACTAACTTTTATCAGAATAAAAAAATGCAACAATTTTCTCACCTCAAAAATAATGACCTGTTATATATAAAGTACTTACCATGAGGAATGCTGGCAAATAGGATGACTTTTCGGCATTTGACCCAAGTTGTTGACAAGTTGCTGTGTCCCCTGCTGCAGCATCTCTCATTATCATCTAGCATGGTCTGTATGTCTTAACGAGCATGGCGGACCTAGACATGGGTGTCTTCTTCCACACATGACATCATTATAATAACCTCATCCAGTGTGGGTCCATTCACACTGGCTGCAAATAGAGATGGCCCATCAGCCTGCAGAAGTTCACACTTTTCATTCCTGACCTGACCTTTCTGATTGTCTTTATGTTGGATTTTTCTCCTCTTACCTTGCAATATCTCCACAACATTTGCTTTGGTGCAAATCAAATCAATGCCCCTGCAGAGCTTGACGGCATTTCCCCCAGCCTGTATTTATCTTTTCACCACATTATCTTAATTGGCTAATGGAGGAGAGCAGCCCTAAACTGGCAGCGCAGATTAAAATATATCCAGGGAACCCTGTTCTTGTAGAGACAGCAGACTGTTGCTCCGCTGGGATCTAGTGAGGAGAGATAATATTGCACTTTTCGATGACATCTTTAATTCCATGGCCTGAAGAAAACAGTGACTCAGCTCTTTTCTTTTTTTTCTTTTTTTTACCTCGAGGAGGACATATTGCTGCGACATCAGTGATGAGGGATAAGATATGTCTTGAAAAAGTGAGTTAGGGGATTGATGAAAGAGAAGCTGGATCTATCTCTGTCCTTATTATACATACTTCAGAATGCCCTTACTTTCTTTTATCATCCTGTCATACTCACTCTCCTCCCTCTTCCTCCGCCCAGCTAACTCTCTCTCCCCTGCTGTCATTTGAGCTGTTGATGTCTATTTCTTCCTTCTTCCTCTCTTAATTACGTCCTTTTACTCGTCATCTCTCTATGACTCTACCTGCATCGATCGCATTTTCTTTTGCCTGTTTCGCTCCTGCTTCATTTCTCTGTCTCTCTCTCTCTCTCCCTCTCTCTTCCTCCCTCTCTCTCTCTCTGTGTCTCTCAGCAGGTGAAATTGATGGTTACAAACCCAGTAGTCAGAGGAAAATGATTGGATCCAAACAGTAGTAGAAATGTAATATTTTCTCCCTGTGTAGTAGCCCATAGTAAACCGGGTCTGAGGAAACCTATTGAGGCATGGTCGGTTCTCTGAGAGAGTATGAGCTTTTGTGTGTGTGTGCGCGGTGTGTGTGTGTGTGTCTGTGTGTGTATAGTCAGTGTTACTGTAGCCCAACTTTGACTCTTTTTTAAATGCTTTACGTCACATTTCTGCTTTACTGGGCAGTGGGGAGTGAAGAGTGACATGACAGATAAGAGAGAGAAGTGAAGATGAGGGAGAGGAGCTAGAAAATGTGATGGGTGGTTATTGGTGGGAATAAAAGATAGACAGGCGGGCAGGCAGGCAGGCAGGCAGGCAAGCAGGCAGACAGACAGACTGAAATCTAGGGCAAAACAAATTAAAGGGAAATTATTGGAGTCCAGGTCGATGATGATATATATGTTTAAGGGTAAATCTCATGGATTTGTAAGCGGAGTGTCTCTACCTTATGCAGGCATGCGCACAAAGCTCAGATATTTTTTGTGTGTGCATGTACCAAAAGCAAAGTTGACCTTGTTGACTGCAGGCGATTTATTCAAATGCTTGAGTCATGCTCACCTTCAGACTGCTGAAAAATGTGCCGCAGGTAACTAATGTGCCAGCCAACATCATGCACTGTACACACCTGAGGTTGAGAACCCAGAAACACACTTTTGAAACACTCTTGCACTAAAAATAGAACAGTGTGTCATTTCTAGTTGTTGGGCTACTAGAAATGACACAGCCTAGTGTGCTTTGTTACTTAAAGCAGCAGGACAGACAGACATTCTCACACATATTCAGCGACAACACTTTTAAAATGAATGTTTCCCTTTTTCAGCCTTCTGTGCTTTTAGTTTGGACCACCTCACACACTGTACAAGCTACTTTCCTGCAGTCAGTGTATAATTGTATGAATAATTGAGTGAATAACATTATGTTGTGCCAAAAAATGTGCGTGTGCGCGCTGCATGCATGCGTGTGTGGAAAATATATTATTATCCTAACATTATTAAAAATACATGCTTTTTGGACCTAAATAGTACAAATGCATAACAAGACCTCAGTTAACTCATATTATTTTTCCTATTGGGAATAAGAACCAACATCAACTCACCCACGGTATCTTAGTAGATAACAGTATGTGTAGGTTGTAAACAGTACTGCTGCAGTCACAGGGGGAAAAAGGACTTGAGCACAGAGATTGATTTGCAGCCTTTAATAGTGCAAACGGACAAACATTTTGAGGTTTCTGTGTCTTCTTCAGTGTCAAAATGGAACAAAGTCAAATACACATATAGCCAACCTAAATAGGTGTACAGTTGTCATTGTAAAGCTAAATGAACATGATATAAATACATCGGATAAAGGTGGCAAGGGTGGGAGTCATCAGAGCCAATGACCTCTCATGTCAGCACCACAGGTAAGGATGTTTATGAAAAATTGCAGGACAAACTTTTATACACCGTACATCATCAGATAGACTTTTATATAAAGGCTGCAATATTGACAATTGTCACAATGTGTTGAGCTGGTAACGTATAAGAACAGATACAGCAGTCCTTGCATGAAGTGTCTGCAGGTTCACCTTTCAAATACAGCTTTGAGAGGTGCTGTGCAATTTGTGTGTCATTATCAAGATCAGCAAATGTTTCCTTCTCACATGTACCCTGTGACATTTATGATTGACAGGATTTTAAATTGCCCATATATAATAGAGAGTGGGTTGAGAATGATACATGCCCTCTTTTGGGGTCATAATAGTAGGTTAATGGCTGTCAAGGGGTCTCCACCTACCCCCCTGAGCTCTGTGGCCCCCCTCTCCCATCTTACCAATGTCAGGTAGTAAATATTATTGTGACATTAATGTCTTTCCCGCTCCATCAGGAAAAAGTCCGTACCTGATGTTCACCAACCGCCATGAGATCCGCCGCATTGACCTGCTGAAGAGTGAATACACACAAGTGGTTCCCACACTGAAAAACGCCGTGGCCCTGGATGTAGACGTTTCCATCAACAAGATGTTCTGGTGTGATTTATATCATCGTAAAATATACAGGTATATATAAACACACACACACACAATGCGCAGTACATTTGACTGATACGAGTAAGGCCTATAAAAACCATGAATGGCGTTGTACAGAGTCTGGACTTTAGGAGTTTAGATAACCTCGTCCTCGTTCTTCAGCGATTCTGTCATCCTCTCTCTCCCATATCTATCCATCTTGTCTGTTTCAACCTGGCACACCTTCTGGTAGCGAGACAGACACACCTGGGGGCTGTACGTGTGTGTGTGTGTGTGTGTGTGTGTGTGTGTGTGTGTGTGTGTGTGTGTGTGTGTGTGTGTGTGAGAGAGAGTGTGTGTCAGTCACACCTGGAGGGCTGTGTCATCAGTCTGACAGTAAAAGGTGGAGCTGTTTGTCCTTCACACACACATCTGCGCACACGTACACATTCATACACAATTACAGATACTATAGGTTTGCGTGTGTATGCGTGTGTGTGTGTGTGTGTGTCACCCTGATGGCTGGCGAGTAGTGGGAGGGGCCTTCTATCATCTCAGCTGAGCCATATGCTCACTCTAATTTCACTGCGTCAATAATCACCACCATTACTCATCTGCATGCACACACATTTTCACACTCGAGCATACACACTCTCCTACACAAACTCAGAGATAGACTCAAGGGCTTGTGATAGAGATAGGACAAACGGACTAATTTGTCATGATAGACTCTACTTTTGCGACACCAAATAAACACACACACAGTCACTTTAAATCGCGTGCAACAAGCAAATGTATACAGTCTAATCATCTCTGTTCTTGATTGTTTTTGCCTCTTTTTCATCTTTTAAAAACAATTTATTTGTATACATCCAAAACCATTAATGTATACCATCAGCTTCAATGCAAACATGCTGCTGATTGCATGTTATATGTTGTGCTTATTGATGTTTGTTTACCCCAATTAGAGAGATAATCAACAAACCAGAGCTTAGTTGGCAGGATTAACGATAGTGAAGTCATCTCTCTTCGTAGCTAACTAGCTTCTGGGACCGCATCAGTAAAATGGCCACAACCAGGGGTGACTGTTACACATCAGTGCAGGTTGTTGTGAGTCATTTTAAAGAAATAACAACTCTTAATCAACATATTTATTTGGCCTTTGTGAAGAACATTAAGTGCTCCAACAAATTAGTGCTATCGTCAGGTAGCATGAACACAATGTCAAGCTGAATCATTATAAGTGAAATGAAATGGCAGTTTATTTTTAAGGTCTCATATTATATTAAGTGATATTTTTGAATTTTTTGATTATAAAGCAGGTCTAGGTTCTATATTAATACTGTGTATCAAAGCGCTCAGTCCACAGAGAAATGTATACAGCCTGTTTTCAGAAACTGAGCCTTAAAACGAGCTGTTGGGACTTCCTGAACTTTGTGATGTCACAACAAACCGCTCTCAGCCATGCCCCACAGCCCTGCCCGCCTGGACCCACCATCCAACCACTTGGATTTGGTTTCTCTTTTGGTTTACCTGAAATCTGCTATATGTTTATTATATCGTTCAGGAAACAGTCAGCCAATCAGAATGGGAACTCAGAGCCTCCTCTCTTCTGATTGGCTCACCAACTTGTAGTTACTAGAGTTCCAGGGAGAAGCCCAAGAGAGGGGACATAAAACCACACTGAGATGGTTTTTGGTAGTTAAAACCACAAATATATCTTCTTAAGGATCAACACTTAAAAATAAAACACTAGAAGAGGGTAAAATATGGGACCTTTAATTATCAGGCGACCACTGCTTCATTGTTTCCAGCATTTTATGATTTTTTCCTTTTACCATCTCATTACTTGGTTTCTCTTATATAATGTTTCAAGAATGCTTGAGTGCTTATTGTTTGTAGTTGTTTTAAAAAGCACAATACCTTGAATCTCAATGCTGACGACATGATAGACCCTACTCAGGCATCTCACTTCCCAGTGAAGTAGTTTTCCCTCTGATACAGGTGCATGTCATCAGAGAGAAAGTGTATTTAAAAGTGATTCCTCCTCATTGTCCCTCACCGTGACAGTGTGGTTTTCCAGGCTAATTCATAGTGATTAGCATGCTACGGGTCGATGACTTGTTAACTTCTCCCCATGATGGAGATGTCTGTTGCAAACAGTGATACAGCCAATTAAAGATGCAATCTGCTCAGTGGTCTTGGACTCATCTGTCTCTGTCTTATTCCTCACCACAGCCTGCTCTCTATTCATCCTCCCAACCTGTTCATCCAATCTACGTAAATATTTTTAACTAAAAATGACTACATAGCGAATAATACTAAGAGTGTGAAAATATATAGTACGAAAGTCAAATATTGGAGTCATTACAATGATCTGTGCGTGGTGTATCAGCTAGAATCTGGACTCTAGGATGTGCAAAAGAATGGAGGTAATAACAGAAAAAAAGAAAAAAAACATGCCGTCACAGTGTGTTGTCTGTGATCGACAGTTCTTAAATAGCCCACTGTTGCACCAGTAACATGAGAGATTTCATCCATGTCCACTTTGCTCCCTCATTTTCATTTGCCCCCCCTGAGTGAGAGACAGGTGTTGGATCCGTGTTATAAACCCTAGGACACGAGAGATCACAAGGCAGCAGCAGGCGAACTTTTCCCCCCATTGATGAAGACGTCTGGAGTGACGAACAGTAATTAACAACGCAATCTGCTTTCAAGTGTCTGACTCTCCCGTGTCTACCTCATCCCTCAATCCAATCCGACTTCACCAGCCTCCACTTTAGTTGAGCCGCCCCTCCCTTCCATACGTCTCATCTTTATCCTTGTACACTTTGCCAACATGTGATGACGAGGTATACTGTAAATTGGGGACATTGTGTTCAGTTGTGCTCAGCGTTTTAACAAGGTCGTCTTGTATTATCTTGTTTTATGTAATGAAAACAATAGTGTGTTATGTCTGAAGATGTGTCACACTAGTGAAGGAGTTGAGGGAGAGGTGAAAAGCAAAAACGGTGACGGAGGAATGGACGGAAAGCGAGTGGGAAGTAGAGGAAAATGAAAGAAATTGAAAGGCACAAGAAAGGGACAGACACAGATGGGGAGAGTGACAAGAGCAGAAAAAGGGGCAGGTTGTTTTGGAAGCTGCTGATAGATAAAGACAGACTCATTCTCCCTTGGAGGTGGTGTTTGGTGGGAGGGCTGAGGTTGTTACAGAAGTGTCAGGTTTGGGTGCCCCTGACACAGCATTATCTAGAGCAAAAAAATACCTGTTACCCACTATGTCCAACTAGGCATCTAAGGCACATAGTAATCTGAAATCTTTCTTCACAAGAAAAGGAAACCAGTGTAGACAGCAACAAATCTAGCAAGTGCAACTCTTGTGTCCGTCTCACTTTTTCTGCCTGTTCGTAAATGATTGGGGTGTTCATAATTTCCATAACACTGACCAACACACCTCTCCCTCACCATCCTCCAGCGCTTACATCAACAAAGCCAGTGACTCATCGCAGCAGGTGGCGCTCATCGACTCGCTCCACTCCCCAGAGGGCTTGGCAGTCGACTGGGTGCATAAGAACATCTACTGGACCGACTCAGGCAACAAGAGCATCTCCGTCGCCACGGGGGACGGCAGGAAGAGGAAAGTGCTGATAGCCACTGAGCTGAGCGAGCCGCGGGCCATCGCAGTGGATCCACACCAAGGGTGAGTGGGTGAAGTTTAAGGGTGGAGGGATTTTTTTGGCAAGAAAAAGTTGAAGCGGCCGCAATGGATGGAGGCTCTGAGGGCAGGAAGCAAGAAGTGGCAGGGTGGTCGAACAAGCCTGTGACTATCTTTGTCATTCCCTGAATTGGGTAAAAGCCAATGTTCTTATGTAGAAAAGAAACTTAAAAAAAAAAAAAAAGTAGGGCTAAAATAATTTTACTACACCATAGAAAACTATCTGTAGTGCTGCAGCCATCTGTTAGATTAAGCAGCTTAACAATTATTTGCAGATACAATGTGACTGTCTCTGTGGCTCATTCTGCCTCTCTCTCTTTGTCTTTGATGATTTGAGTTCCCCAAAGGACTCTTTTCAGAACTCTACAAACCTAGACCAGCATGAAATACATGCAAATGAAGCTAGGCTTTCACAGGTTTCTCGTGGTAACATACACACACACACACACACACACACACGTTTGAAAGTGGTCCAAGTTTACAGTACCTGCTGTACCGCAGGGCCTGTTTCAGAAGTAAAACTATTTGATTTTGGAGAGAGAAATGAGATAGAGACAGTCATACAGGGACATTGTGTGATGGAATTAAGTAGATTCAGTCACGCACGCACACACACACACCCATTGAATTTGTCCTTTTCATATCTAACTTATCTGCACATCTCCCCACAGGTTTATGTATTGGTCGGACTGGGGAGGTCAGGCCAAAATTGAGAAGGCTGGGATGAATGGAGTGGATCGACAAGTGTTGGTGTCTGAGCACATCGAGTGGCCCAATGGAATCACCCTGGGTAAGTAATATGAAAGGCTCATCGAACAGGGCAGAAAAAACTGTACCGTGATACCAAGACAGAAAAATCAGTCAACACAGACACCAGTTTTGAAAACAACATTATATTACTGAGATTGCTTTTGGAGAGACAGAAAAAAAAGAGACTAAATTCAAGACAAGGAAAGAGACAACACCAACAGAAAGAGGGAGAGAAACAAAGAGCGACAAACTGTGAGAGTTCACAGAAGAAAACAGTCTAGGGGTGTTGCAACCCTTGAGTAGCTCTCATTGTTATAACTCAGTTTGTGTCTCGCTCTCATCAATCAAGCCAGCGACCACGGGCCTCTGAATTAATAAGCCAGACGCTATGTGCCGTCGATACCTCCCATCATCCCTTTCAACTCCCTCCGCGGCACCAGCCAATTTCTCTCAGCTGCCCTTGCCTGCAGAGAAAGAGCGGCACACAGTCGCCACACTCTGTGGAATTGAGGTGTCGCCGCATCTGTATGAAAACAAATTATTTTTTAGAGTAAGGCGAGTGAGAGAGTTGCACTATAATGCTCTGGGAGAAGGGGGTGGATTATTTTTGCTTCGGACATTGATTTCATACGGAGCGGAGAACAGAGTCAGGGGAGGAGAGGTTGTGAATGAAAATTGCTCTGTGGTTTTTCAGATTCTCTTAAATCAGTTACTCAGCTGACTCGCCTTTAGCATGCGATCAAATGCCTGCTGTTAAAGAATATATTAGGAAAATAGATTAAGGAAAGTATAATACTGATTTTCCTTAATCGATTTTCCTAATATGTTCTTTAATAGCAGGCATTGCCTTTGATGAGACAATGATGATGACTACTAAAGTTTATTCACTTCTCCTGGTGGTTAAAATGGCTGAACTGGTCGGCTAAAATAAAAATATGCAGGCAGATATTTTCATTGATTTTGGAAACCACCAGTGACTACATAGCTAATTTCTAGTTTTAAAGATGTTCCATATTCATGATGTTTCATTTAATGTATTTTAAGACATTTTTTAATCCCAGAGCAGAATTTTGTACTTTGTAAACATTCATGTTGTAAGTTGTTTAATAAAAATGGTAATATGGGAGAATTCCTTATTCATGCACACTTTTTCATGTCTGCACCTCTACATATGTAGGTGTTTCTTAGAATTTATAAAAGCAAAGTCATACTGGGATTATGCCCTTTGCTGTCACATACAATGCAGTCTAGATTTTCAAGCTAACCACTGCACTACTCTGTGGCCCGTAGCAAAGGCACAGAAATGGTGCAGTCCTAATATAAACAGGATTGGGGACTGATACAAGGAGAGAGAATTGTAAAACATTGACTTTACCCTTTAAAATAAGTCCAGCAAGACTAATCAATTTGCTCAAGGGCACATATATTTTTCCCAGCAAGGAAGTCAACCGACAATATTACAATCACATCTGTGTTTTCTCAGCGCAGGGTCTCAGCCGTCATGTCAAAGAAGATTGATGGTGTAGCTACTGGGCCATTACATTCATACACCTCTCACCCCAGGCCTTTTCTCTTGGAATGACCTCTCTCTCTCTCTCTCTCTCTCTCTCCATTTGTCTCTCTTTCCCTCCTTCGTGTGCTTTCCCCTCTCTATTTCTCCACAGACTTGTCCAACAGGCGTCTGTACTGGGTGGACTCCAAGCTGCACCTGCTGTCCAGTGTGGATCTGAATGGAGACAACCGCAAAGTGCTGCTGTCCTCCCATCACTACCTGGGACACCCATTTGCCCTCACCGTGTTTGAGGTATGTTGGGGTTGAGATTAAAATACAGCCACACCGTCAGTGCAATGAATGGAATTAGATGGCCTTGGTCTGGTAATTTGTTTATACAAGCAGAAATGTATGTAATCTTAAAGTATTATACCATGTCTGTAGGCCTCCATGCCGGCCAGAGGCAGCCAGGGCCAGAGGCATTATGTTTTCGGGTTGTCCATCCATATGTCCATCTGTCCCATTCTCATGAAAATAATGTCAGTAACACCTTGAGGGAATTTCTTTAAATTTGGCACAAACATTCAAGGATGAACTGATTAGATTTTGGTGGTCAAAGCTAAAGGTCACAGTCAGTGTGAACGCAATATCTCTCTTCAACTCTTCAAGGGAATCCCTTCAAATTTGACACAAATGTTCATTTGGACTCAAGGATGAACTGATTAGATTTGGTTGTCAATGGTCAAAAGTCAAGATCAGTGTTATCTCACAAAACATGTTTTTTGCATGTAATTTATGAATTCATAAGCTAATTATGACACAGTTTAACACAAATGTCTAACATAATAAGATAATAAAATGATAAACACATGTCATATCCAAATGGTCAAAGGTCAACTTCACAGTGACATCATAATGTTCTGAAAAAACACTCACACTGTCATAGTTCAGCGCTGTAACTCGGGAACACAAGGGGAGATTGTGACCTTATTTCCTGTAACTTGGCTGGTTGGTGTAGGCATACAACCGCAGGGTGGTAATTCCAGTTTTTGTATTAGCCCATTAAGATATCTTACACTATTTCCTTAGTGTTGTCTATTTTCCAAAACTTACCACATGTTTTTAGATTGATTTTCTACCTTCTGGGCAGTTGTTTTTTCCTGCCAAGATGTTGTGATAGACAAGTAACAGACAGATAGGTAATGCATAATTTGTATTTTTCATCACATACATTCATCATGTGGTGATGAAGTTTAGATAAGAGATTGTTTTGAAAACTAATTTTTGATGAGGGCATCTTTCCTTTTGAATTGAAGAATGAACTGTTCAAAAGAATTAAATGATACAAGTGCACCACACGGGCTTTTGCCTCATAAAATGTATTCAGTATTCAGAGAGTAAAGATATATTTAATTTATTTTCTCATGTTGGGACTTTGCAAGGATTTCCTGTAGGAGGTCTCTACCTGAAAGGCAAAGAAGATGCTAATGTCCTTATTTGACTTCCAAAAGATGCTGTATATATACAGAAAAATAGGTCTGTACTCAAGTGGGACACTCTCATATCATGTTTGTTTGTTCCCATCCCGGTTGTGTATTTCTAGATTCTCAGTGACCCAAATTTAGGCATTAGACATGAGTTTTTGCTTTTGTTGTGTTATTGTTTTAGGGTTAGGGTTAGTTGTTCATATTTGGTAATAGGAATTAATATGTGTATTAAGTTCTTGATGAATACAAAGGATCAGTTGTAGTGTTGCTTGTTTCTGTAGGAAGCACATCCTGGTATTTTCAGGGTGCACCTGGGGATGAGCGAGCAGAGACGTGTGCAAGCTTAAGAAGTTGAGGAAGAAAGATAAGTCAGTGGAGGAACACTGACTGACTGAGAGATTAACTGAGGAGAAATAAAAGATAGAGATGTTCTAAAAGTATAGCAGCAGGATAAACCAAGAGAAGGAATGATCTTTTCAAGGGCTACTGAGTGTAGAGTCACAGTAGAGTACAACAATCAATGAAACTAATTTGGGTGTATTTATTGAGTCTGTTAGAGCCCATGAAGTATAGATAGTGTGGAAGGTGGAAAAAGAGAGCTGGAGAATCAGAGTGAGAGTGAGGATGTGAGGGAGAAAGAGGGTGGTGAAATGTGATCAGCTGCACACAGTGCGATGATGAGAAGCAAAGGGAAGAGGGGACATCCATCATGTCCAGCTGAGTGTGCCTGCATGTGTGCTTAGATGTGTGTGTGTGTGTGTGTGTGTGTATGTGTGTAAAGGAGATAAATAAAACCAACGTTTCGGGCACCAGTGAAAGTTCATCCCTGGAGATTAATAGCCCTCAGCTCTTCTGCTCTTTGTTCTGATACAGAACAAATTAAAAATCCCTTTTCCTGCTCCCAACACACTGATAAAGTTTGTTTCTTCAGAGTTGCCTGGTTCGAAACACTGAATGTTTATTTGTTCATTTCATTTAATTTGGGAATCGTCAGGGGCCTTAGCTTCCAGGGAATGTTTTTACCTCAGGGTTTTGGTCTCTGTTGAACTGCTTACAGTTAGCCCAGTTATAGAACATCCAATACCATAATTTACACCAGACGATGGTGCAACATTTATTTACATGAAGATGTTGATAAGAATTATTTTGAGAACTTTTACCACATTAGTGGTGATTACAAAACCATCAGAATTGCTGCAGCAATTAATATGTAATGCACTGAGGAAGAAATGTATTTTGATGAGGTTTGGTTGTATGCCGCAAGCAAGGTAAGAGTTTTTGAGTTTTTATTCATTGTAAATGGAGCTTTTCAGGCGTCTTTGCGCTGCAGCAGGGGACCAATCTTACTAGACTGGCAGCAATTTTTCAAACAAAACTGTCAAACCAATTCACATTCAGTCATATTTCATCATACATTTCATTATAAGTATAGTCCCTACTCATAGACACTCCTTATCTATACATACTTGCCCATATAGTGGCTCTTAGGAGAATTTGATAGATATGTGGTATAAGAAATGTATGGTTTACAGCCAGTACAGCACCTCAAGTGATACCCAGTTCATGTTCAAGTCATTTCACTTCAACATATCATCTGCAAACCTCACATCAGCACTCATGTACTAATGTTTCTTAACACCGCAGAGGAAAGACACAGGGTTCCTCTATCAAAGTCTGAACACGCCACCACCAAACACACACGCATATAAAGACACACACACATACAAACCCTTCCAGTCAGTGTCCGCCCCCCCCACAGAGACACCGAGCCCTGAGGAAATTTGGATCGCAGAGACACGCAGAGAGTGATGTTTTCTCTTTCTCTAGCTTTAGTATCATTGGATTACTTTTTATCTCCTCTTTGCTTGACTAGAGGGGATAGAGGAGAAGATGAGATGCGCTTGGGAGGAATAAACAGAGAGGGGGATGGTGATTGAAAGAAATAAAATACAGTCAGGAAGAAAGAAAAGAAAAGGTGTTGGAGCGCATGTTTGCCCTTTCGGCATGAACCCAGCACCGTATAAGGAAACACATTCATCAGTAACACAGGGGTCAGTTAAATAAGAGCTGAAGTGATGCACAGTCCAGTCCATCCAGGAAATACCTGTGTGGGTGTAGCATGCATGTGGAAAGGCTTAGTGCTGTTTTTCAGCTTAGCAGAGATGAACAGAAAATATCATTTGGTTCCTACACAGATTTAACAATAAGTCCACATTAATATTTTATAACTATTACTTATACAACAAAGAATACAAATCAAACCCCAAAAAATCAAAGGCTTCTAACGTTGACTGGGATTTGCTTTGTTTGAGCTTTCATTTGTAGTTTTCTGGCAGGAGGCACCAGAATCTCATCAGGCAGATGTGTCAGTCAGAAAGCCCGAGCATTTGTTCTTTTGGGGCAGATTCATGACAAAATCATCAAGGGCTGTTCTCCCCATGACACTAAAAACACTTCACATCCATTTAGTTGTATTCACGTTCCCCTTGACAAGCACAGACAGCTCTGACTGAGGTGATGTAACGCATGTGTTCAGGAGAGCTTGTGCGTGTGCATGTGTATAAGTTCAGGCCTATCTTCCAGCACATGAAAGATTCACCTCGATCCTGCAATGAAGAGCGTTGACCTGCTCGGGTCTGTGTGGGCTTTTGAGGTTTTCAAGGTGAGAGGAAGTGACAGACTGACAGAGGAGAAACTGACAGAGAAAAAACAGAGGTAGAGACTGACAAAGAGACGGGGAGAGACATCCACAGAGGAAGAAAGGCAAAGGGAGAGATGGAATGATAGATTTGTTTTATCAACATGGCTGATATTTGTCTTTCATTGTTTCAGCACCACTGTCATATGAGTAAAGGTTATCTGAATCAGAGAGAGGGCGAGATGGAATGATAGGCAGCTGACTGAGAGATGGAAAAGGAGAAGGCGAGAGAAAGGTTAAGTCCACTGATAACCCAGCACAAAAGCAGAACATGGATTCACAGCTATGACTGAATCACACACAGAGAGATGCACATACCTACTTATATACACACACAGACGCACACACACGCGCAAGACAAATCTGCAGCTGTACCCCTAGAGGTCCCTGACCTTTAAAGGAGACCGTAAAACTGTGAATGAAACCTCAGGTGAATGGAAAAAATAGATCTATGAGCTATCATCACTTTCTGTAGCCGTCCTGTCTGATCTCTGTCTCATACTAACCTCCTGAATCGTGTCTTCATTTCTTCATCTTCTTTTTTAACCTTCGTATGATCTCTGCGTCTCAGTGTTTTCTCTTGCTATCATTTTCTGTGTTTTTCTTAATTGATGTGTGTCTGCGTAGACAAAGCAGTCTGCAGTTGCCGTGGAAACAATGTGCCATATCCTGTAATCTTGTAATATCACTAAAGAGATTTGTGAAGAGGTGTTGGAGAGAGAGGAAAAGAAACGGAGAAAGCAGTGAACGATGAGAGTATGTCCTCGCAGGTCTGGGCCCACAGTGTTTCTTCCTTTATTGAAAGGTGAATAGAAGCAGCTAATGGAGGAACAATTCATTTTAATCATTTTTTTTAATTTTTACTTTACAAAAGGAACTTTTAACATAGGGAGAAACGGATAGGTGCATGAATATCTAGGAAAGTATCATCGTGGATGGCATATGGCTGCCAGATTAATACACCAGTAGCAACACATTCCCAATATATACTATACCAGTGTCTTTGGTATCACTCTGGTGGTACCCCTATGGTTGATTGTAGGCAGCTAAGAGTTGCTTTCTAGAGCTACAAACACATTGTGTGCCCAGCCAAATGTCTCACTACTTCCTGATTTGGCACTGAGCATAAACACGAGCTGTTTATAGCTTTTACAACAAACCACCAAGGCTGATCTATTTCTCAGGAGGACGACGGCCTTGCAGAGTTAAAAATGCTTTTTTTGTTGTTTTGTTTTTTTCCCAGTATAAGTCTACTGTTGTTGTTTTACCTGGTTTTTACCTCTCTTTCCAATGCCAAACCTCATCAATACAATCTTTATCACTTTTTTGTCTTTAATTACTGGTTCTATTGGGGGTTTTTCATAATGCAAGGATTTTGTATTATTTGTTCAGCGTTAATTGATTGTCAGGATTGAGTGCTGAATGCTGAAAGTGTCAGAGGATACAGTTAAAACAGCACAATCCCCATTACAGTACAACTTGTTCAGTCTTATCAAACCTCTGCTTGATTAAAACGCCATGCTTTTAACATTATTTCAATAAATAATGTATTAAAAGGAGCCTTCAAACCAAAGCCATAGTAATTTCTCATATACCCTCGATTAAAAAGTGAATTAAAGTTACCTCAGGCATAAAACATCTCTTCAAAATGAGTTTCCACAAACTTAAATATTATCAAATTCTGTCACTGAAGAAACTGATGGGTAGAGATTAGAGCTTCCACTTTGACTTAACGCCCCGGGGCAGTGTTTTCACACGGGCAGTAATAAGATCTCCCATTACAAACAAAACTGGTACATTTAAGAGCATGTGAATTTAATTAAACAGCCATTGTTAGGATGTGCATAAACTGCATCTCTGGAACAAACTGCACAATGTGTTTTTAATGGTGCCTTTCATCACCAAAACTCTTGCAGGATTCCTCAGTGCAGTTTCCTTGGTCAATTGCTGTTCTCCATGTTTACAAATGAAACGCCATTTATTCTGAATACATGAATTGCAGTTGTAAGTAGATGATGTTAAATGTTCACTTGGGATACGGTAGCATTTTTTAGGTAAGGAGCACACATGAGCCTGAATTACAACAAAACACAAGTTGACACTAGGAAGCAAATTTTCATTCAGTGTGACAAAAACAAAGCAGTTTTGTGTTTAGCCACAAATATAATTACGGACTATTTCTGCAACAGTCTCAAGCTGCTTGGTAAAACTCTAGATGGATAACCTCTGTAGAACAAAAACTTAGAGACAGTATTGATTAAAATGGCAGGGGCTAGCTTGCTTCAGAGAATGCTAATCTTTTCACAACCCCAATTACAAAATCCCTACCTTTTGTTCATGTTGACTGCTGCCGAACTGTTAGGTCCAAAATAAGCCAAGAAGTACCATCTCAGCTTGAACAGTGGAAAACAAACAATATGGCGACAGCCCTGTAAACGTCTTTTTACGATTTTAAATTGTTTCAGTGCTCCGGGTTCAGCAACCAGCATGTATGTATGTTTTTGTATAACCGTCACGTACTCTCTCTATGCAGGATCGCATTTATTGGACAGACTTAGAGGACGAAGCGATATACAGCGCCAACCGACTGACAGGACATGATGTGGCGAAGGTGGCAGAGCACCTCAACAACCCCCTGGACCTGGTGGTGTTTCATGAACAGAGGCAGCCAAAGGGTGAGACTGAGAAAAATGCTGAGAATGGTGATTTTTTTTTTTGTTGTTGTTGGTGGGACTGATCAGATGAGGAGCTAATTGGGCAATCATGACTTTCTGATCATGGTTGCTCCATATACCATTCTCTGTGTGATTAGAATCATGGGTGTGCTGGGCATGTCCGGTGATGTGTTTGTTAATTTTCCCAAGATGGATGCATTCCCAGGTGTGTGTGTGTGTGTGTGTGTGTGTGTGTGTGTGTGTGTGTGTGTGTTTGTTTGTGTTTCGGTGAGTTTAACAGTGTGTTTTAGCAATTTGTTTGTGTGAGTGTGTTTTCATGCTTTGTTTTCTCTGCTCACTCCGAGCTCAGAGCAGTCTTGTCTGAGTGCCAGTAGGGAGCTAATTGCATTCTCTCATTAATAAATCAAGAGTTCTGCTCAAAGAGATATCACAGAATTAAGCATGTTTTTTTCCAAAATGCCAACAAAAAGCAAGGCATAAAACAACCAGGCCTAACCAGGCTAAATGAAAGAAATCTAGATATTAGTGTCACTAAGAAGTGAAATATTTGATAAAATGTGACCTTGACTGCAGCAGTTTGCAAGGTCAACCTCCTCTCTTCCATTTTATCTTTTCCTCCCTTGATTTTCAAACCATTTTTAGTCAGTCAGTGATTACACTACAAATATAACATCCCCAAAGAGGGAAGAGCATTGCTAATGGTTGGTTGCCACAATACACCTCCACACATTCATGGCTCCAATATCTTCTAGTACGCCTCTCAACATGTCTTCATTTTTTGACACATTTCCTAAAAAGAGCCTCTCTTCCTCTCCTCTCTTTGTTTTGCCTGCTTTATTTTTATTATTCATCCTTTCAGGTTGTGTGTCCGCACCATCCGTTTAATATCTCAGGAACACCTGGATGGAATTTTTACATTCACTTGGACTCAAGAATGAACTGAGCTGAGAAATTGCTGGTCAAAGGTCAAAGGTCACTGTGACCTCACAAAACACGTTTTTGGCCATAACACTAATTGCGACACAGTTTCACACAAATGTCTGATAGGATAAAGCGATAAAGTGATGACATTTTATATCCAAAAGGTCGACTTCCCTGTAACATCATAATGTTGAGCAAAAACACTTTTCTAGCCATTATTCAACGCCATAACTCGGGACCAGAAGGGGAGATTGTGACCATATTAACTAATCATGGGTGTCCACCTTGAAACTGCGGTGATTGTTCTCTACGCTGCCGGGTTTATGATGTGTGTGAATCATCCACGTTTTAGCTGTGGGTTCTTTATTTGAAGCGCTGTCGACTGTCATGGCTGCAACTTTGTGTTCTGTGAATATCACAAATCAAAAAGTACACTTAATATCTTTTTTATTAAATTCCTTGATAGTCCTCACTACATATATTATATGAGTCTGGACAGACATGGATGTGAACTGCTGTTTTTTATCCATCCAGCTGTGCTTTGAAGCCTAGCTTCCCTGTTTTAGTTCTTTTTCTAGTGAAGGAAGCAGAATAACCGGAGGGGACAAGCTATTTGAAACTTTAGAACAACATCACTTTCCAAATGTTTTTTATCTCAGTCCATTTTTTTTTACCTTTTTACTTTCTTTCCTTACATCCTTCCTTCCCATCCTTATCATCCAATTTCTTTTGGTGTGGCCTCCTTTTCACTCTCTGTTCTCCTTTCCTCTCCCCACTCTGCCCCTTTCTTCACCCAGCATCGAATGTTAATTTATCACCGTAGTGTGTCATGGCATTCCTAAAAAGCTTCAGTTCTTCTTAATATGGAAAGCAGGTAAAGAGTGTTATTTGGAGCCTCTAAGAATTTCATTTAGACAGCTGATCATATTACTGTACTGTGCTTGTTATGCTGAGATGTTGTACTAAAGCATGCGTACATTCCCTGCTTATTAAAATCTCACTGTGTGCAGTGAGTGATGTTGCTTCTTCCCCTGATGGCTGATGATTCCTCTGATGTGCTGCTGTCTCAAACCATGCACCAAGTCAGGAGGCAGAACTCGACCGCGACCTGACCTAATTCTGGTGCTTCCCCACATGACAAGAGTAGCAATCTTTTTTCATTAGAGTCGAGGGTTGGGAAACAACGTGTAAATTTTTCATTTGGGTGTAGAGATTTAAAAAAAGAAAGTTTAGACACCCTTGTCTTAACCTAAGCATGTCTTCATTGGACCAGAAAATAGGTTGTGGGATGAAATAAAACACTGTAAAAGTGTCGGCGTCTATTTTATGTTGCTTTGCTGTACCACACAGTATAAGGTTAGTGTAGGAAGTAGTACAGAGTTCTGCTTTACGCATTGCCAGCCAGTCTAGGTGGACATGAATTCAGTTCACAATTACACTTTGATGCTTTTGATGCAGACCGGGACTCAAAGCTGGGGCTCTGTCTTCAATTCTTAATATTCTTTTCTTCCTGATTACTCTGGTCTACAGCACACGTAAACCTCTGTGCACATCACCCTGGCACTGACATAAGATTTCAATTTGCTGCACGCATTTGGGAAAAGCACCAAATGTTTAGAAATGTCAGTGCTAAAGGTTTATAAAATCATGGTTTTCACTAGAGATACAAGGCTGCAGAATGTGCAAAGATGAAATTATTCATTTATTATATTTAATTTCTTTGGAAGAAAACCAATTACAAAATCTTGTTTCCCAAAACCCTTGTATAATCCTCTTCTGTTTCTGCTTGTGTGTCCTCCCCCAGCCCCCGACACCTGTAATTTGGGCAGTCTTCCGAACGGTGGCTGTGAGTACCTTTGTCTGAAGGCCCCTCAGATCACAGACCACTCCCCCAAGTACACCTGTGCCTGTCCTGATGGCATGGAGCTGGGACCAGACATGAGGCGCTGTGCTGTAGGTAAGTCGGCCACAACGTGAACCAGTAAATCACACAGGCAGGGAGCAAAAGCCTAATTAAAAGAATTTGTTGAGAAATGTCACATGGTGTCTACATCACCGAAATGCCAGTGACATGATGGAGTGCCAGGCCATAAGGATATTAAGCTGGACTGGAGTTTCACTCTCTGGATTCGGCTAAAATGAGTCCACCACAAAATTAAGTATTTATACCGATCTATAAATAAATGTTCCGCTTTAAACTATTCAGTACATTGAGGATTTCTAATCTTATACATAGATGACTATGGAAAATATTTCTCATGCCAATATATGCTGAAGAAATTATGTTATTTTTTTAGCCTGTTATGTCAAATATGATGTAGGTTCTTCTCTCACAACAGCTGTACCACATCTGTTCAAAACACCATATTCACTATTAGACTTTTATCTGAAATCCAGTGTTCATCAACATCTCCTCATCTTATTCTATTGATTATATTCCCTCAGAGAATTCAATACCTGTGCTTACAGTCACACTATCTCGGGAAGTGAGTCAGGGATTCTCCCAGTTTAACCTGTGTTCCCGGCCCACCTCCGTTATTTCTCCGACCTTATTTCAACCCATCAGCTTGTCGCCAGCTTCAGTGCAGTCACCACATTTGTAAAGTTGTTATCCTTAATACACCCTCTCCCTGTTTTGCTCCTCGTGTTTGAACAGGTGAGTAAAAAAAAGAAGCTGACAGAGAAAAGAGAGAAACAGAAAGGGAGAGAGATGATGTATGTAGGCCACCGTTCAGAGAATCCCTCTGAGAAAAGACAGAACATGGTCACTGAGCATACACACAGACAGAGAAAGAGAGAGAGAGAGACATCCCAATGCAGAACAGATATATCTGCTGAGCACTTACTTTGTTTTGATAAAATGGCCTCTTACACTGTGTTCGTCTGGCTCTCGGCTTAATGTCTCTGCCTGTTCTGAGGCAACCATAAAACCTTGACGAAATGTGTTTGGAAGCCCCCAATCAAATCAAATCACTTTTTTATACTGTCATTGAGTCGTATGGTAATGCAAACAGAAAGGTCTGTCAATGGTGACCTGGTGCATATTATGTACTATTGATGCACATAAAAGTGATCAGAGGCAAAGTTGGAAAATAGAGAAAGATGGATTTGGTGAAAGTGATAGCTGATCTGCTGCAGTGAACTGCTGAGGCAGAGCAGAGGCTCAGTAGCCATGTTTAGCAATAAAGTCAAACTTAATAGACGGAGATAATTTGCTATTATCTTTTATTGACTTTCAATGCAAATGCATGATGGTTAAATCTTGTTATTGTTGTAAAAATGTTTTATATTCAAATTAATGATTCCATTCATGACACAATCATTGACTGAAGCTGAAGAGCTTGATATACAGTATGTAATGCATAACACAGGAACACATTTAGTTGTTTTGAATATCTTGTCGATGACCTGGAAGTGGAAACGTGATTGTGACGTGTTTGTCAGCTGTGAGCAAAATCCCAGGTGCTAATGATTTTCGTTCCGTTTCTCTTGTGCAGTTCGACCCAGGGCAACCACAACACCTCCTCCAACCACCACCACCTCCACAACAACTCCCACCACCACCACTACAACGAGCACTAAACCAACCAGCACAACTGTTACCACCAGCACAACTCCCCCTACCACCACCACCACCACCACCACAAGTACCACCAGCACCTCCGCTGCTACCACACTCAGGCCCACGACCAGACGCCTGACGACAACAACGGCCTCTCCTCAGACCCCCAGAAGCACCTCTACAGAGCACCCCCGGACCCCCGCCGCCACGAGTACAGAGACGACCAGGTTCAGCAGCACAACCAAGACATCAACATCCACACACACACCTTTGTTAGGCCCAGCTGCCCCCAACAGCATTCAGAGAGAGAGCAACGGCAACCTCTCCCACAGAGGTAAGGATCACGGCGAGCTGGGTCGGTGCATAGGAATGTGAGTCTGTGTGAAGTGAGTGTATGCAGACAGTGTGTGTGTTCCTCTGTGTGTGTAATACTCCACTGCCATCACTACAGCTACCACCTGCCATTAAAGCAGCAGGGAGCTGAAAACCACTACTTACATCAGTTCCCCTCCTTTCTCTGGCTTTTCCCTCTTGCACACACACACACACACACACACATACCAACATATACCAACACACACTCACTAGTGTTATCTCTCGGTCTGCTTGCTGTTGGTCCCTCATGAGCAGCGTGTAACAGAGCTGTCAGAGCTAACAAACGACAGTCCCCTCCATTCTCGCCTTCCACCTCTCATCACTCATCCTCACTTTCTGACAGCCTGTCTTTGTCTCTCTCTCCCTCCCTCTCGCTCTCTCTTTCACTCTCGCTCTCCAAAACTGGCAGCAGTATTCGGTCCTCGCACCAATCAAGCTTTACTGGCGCGACTGAAAAATACCACTTCACAGTTTGTTTCCCCAGACAAACAGTGACAGCAGAGTATAACAGCAGTAACAATGGTTTTACAAAGCCAGGCTAAGACTTAAATTGTATTTGGAAGCGGAGAAGAATCCTTGATAGCACCACAAAGCAAAATTGATAAACCACTGTGCCGCACACCGCATGCTTTGTTGTGATTTTGTTTTAGAAATCAGTGTTTTCAGCTTTCACTGTTTTTTCCATCCTTCGCTACACGGAGACATTAACATGAGATGGATGTAACTGCCAAACTGCTAAAGCGGACTGCAAGAATCCTCTAAATGAGTTGCTTTTTCAGCACTTTACTCTTAAGGATATTTAGATTTTGTTTACTAAAAGAAAGAAATGAAATGTGGATATGGGCATTAGTTTTTGCATGTTCCTAGAGCTCCAGTGCCTTTTTCAGACCTAAGCAGGAGAGACTGTAAAACAATAGCAAAAACTGACTGATTTATGGAGTTACTTATACACACTAGAAGAATCTTCTAATATTAGAATGACACAGTCTACTGCTCAAAGAGAATAAGAGATGGAATAGAAGATGGTAGTGGTTGGTTAGTGAGAAAGATTGTGAGTTTCTGCACTGTGTTTGAACTTTACAATATTGCATTTACATCAGAGACATTTCTCATTATACTGAGACACCAGAAGAGCAAGGCTTGAGGATGAACAAGGTATACAGAAGGGAGAGGAGCAGGGAAAGATGATGAAAGTTTAAAATGGGTGTGAGAGTTGTAGGAAAAGGATGAATAAGACACAAGAGGAGGACAGGGAAATGAATATGGAAAAAGAGGGAGAAGTAAAACGAAGGATTGTTAAATAAAAAAAGGAACAGTGTGAGACAATAAAGAGATCATCGAGGAACAAAAATGAACAAGGAGAAAAAAAAGGGCATGACAGTCCAGCTTTTGAACGGAGAGGATGGGACTTGAAAAATTACACACTGTTGGAGGGAAAAACAGCATTTACAAGGATGAGAAAAGACGGGATGGAAAAGAGGCAGGAGAGAAAGTGATTTTCTGGGAATTAAAGAGAATGGCTGCTCCAGCTAGTCTCATCACTTTGGGGGCCGGGGTTTCTCGGAGTTACAAAGAAAGCAAGAACATGTTTCCTCTAGTCTCTGAAGTTGTCAGCCCCCTCACCACACCACAAGTGCTCCAGATGAGAGGTGGAGCAGACACGGTTGAGAAAATGGAGCATGAACAAGACGCGTCTCTAAGCCCGTGGGCCATGTGTTATCATTTTTAACTCAGTGCACACTGTCAAGTTTGCCGGCATCAGCTGTTACACATGTGCGCTGCTGCAGCTGGCAGAGTGCAGCGAGGAAGAACCAGGAGTCTCACAAAAAAAAGAGATAAACAACAGCTGGTACACAAAGTGTATATGCATCTGTTCTCTTACAAATTTGAACCTTCACTTTTGATGCTAGTAATTATTCATCAATCCTAAAGCAACATTGGGCAAGAAAGGAAGATGTTGTTCTTCCTAAGGCACTTCCAATGTATAGTAGGTGACGGGGGATAAAATCCACAGTTCTCATTCTGTGCAAAAATGCATTCCAAGGTTTATCTGAATGAGGCTTCAGCAGTTTGAGTTGAGCAAATCAAGTCAGTATCTTTCAAAGTTAGTTTTTTCTAGCACCAAAGTCCATGACTGTATCTCTCTCCCTCCACCACAGCCCAGCACAGAAATACTGTGTGTGGAAACTATAGAAGTGCTAAAAAGACAGTGTAACTTTAGCAGATACCCACTTGATTTGACTAAGTCAGACTCCTGAAGCCTCATATTAGCTTCGGATAAACTTTGGAATTTTTGCACAAATTCTTTGCACAGACGAGGACCGTGTATTTTCTTCCATGTCCCATATATTGTCCTGTGAGTATTGTATTAAGACAGAAATCAAAAAACTAGGAACGTGCCCTTTAATTGTTTGGCCATTCATTCTGCTTTTAAGCTGATCCATTTGATTCCTTTGATGGCTGTTGATTAAGATATGAAGCAGGTAAGCAGTGTATGCATTTAATATTAGAATTCCTACATGGTGACTTTAATATTATTTTCTATATTGTAGGTAACTTACACATTATGATAGTTATATTTAAATATAGGGATATAAATAGGGACATTTCATAGAGGCATACAACAGTGAATTCTTTTTGAACTTTAAATCCCTCCAGATATAATAGCCTTAATGAAATTGAAACTTTTTAGTTTTCTGTCTTCCTCTTTCGCTCTCTCCTTCTCTCTCTGCCTTCACTTTCCAGGGGTGCTTTTTCATAATTGCTGCTTTAATAAGATTCTATTAATCCACCTTTTAGAGTCTTAGGACCCATTGGATGTCACTCATGCTTTAAAGTAAGCTCAATTCACTTCTGCTGACTCAGGGCTAAGACACGTCACTACTGAAGACATAAAGAGGTACAGCAGGTGACACTGAAGTCGTATCATCTGCTGTACCTCCTTATGTCTTTGTCTATCTATGTCTCCATGTGTGTGTTTGTGTGTGTGTGTGTGTGTGTGTGTGTGCGCTATATATGAGATAAAATGTACGTCCTAATTGTATGTCCCATCAGCCACGTCCCATCTGTGCCTTTTTGCCATACATACAACTACACAGAGTCTCTTTCTAGAATGAGCCAATCAGTATGCAGGGCCAGCGCTGTGATCTCTTCTGTTAATCTTCCTCACTAGACTTCATTATAGCCATCTGATCACACTTTGGCTAATGGCTAGCCTGCTGCTAATAGGAGTGTTGGGAGCAGGATTAATGTCAAAGCTCCACACCGACCTGTTGGGGTGAGAGTTGAAGGGGAGTGAGGATACGGAGCATGTCTGGAATAAATTGTATACTGTGTTGCACTGTGACAGAAAATGAAAACATGCTGCAGAAAAAGAAGAGGTTATATGTTATAGTTCACTCTCAAGGTCACCTGGAGACTCACAGCAGGTTTTAAGCCTCAAAAATCTATGATGTATTGCTTCCTGAATCCAGATGTGTTTTTGAATAGTAATAGAGCAAAATCTGATGTATTGCTCGCTGAAATTTCATTTGTCTTCTCTTATATGAAAAAGCATCTCATTGCATTTATATGGCATGGTATAATTCATTCGCATTTCATTTACACATGCTGTTGTCTGCAGTCCAAAGTGAAATCAAATGGATTCTCTGCCTGTATATTATGTAAATATGTTTTTTTTTTCAGCATGATGCTTTTTCAGCTGCAGCAAAGTTCTTTTTCTCTCTAGCAAGGCCTCGGGGGAGGGTGTTTTGGAATAGAACTTTTTGCTTAGTTTTATTTTTTCCTTTCTTGTTCTGTTCATCTCAGCTGCGAGTGATCACTACCTCATAGGTAACAACATCACAGTAGCTGTTCTGGGGATAGTCATTCCTATCGGTGAGTACTCTTGACTTTGTTGTCTTTGCTTTCTGCCTGCCTGCTTCTCCCTCCTTGCTTCTCCGTCTCTGCTTGTCGCTCAAGTCCTGCATGTTGTGTATGGACATGGTATTTTGTGTAAGCGTGTGTTTTTGTACCGGAATATGTGTCTGTGTGCGACTGGGCCATTTTTACTTCCACTTGACTGATTAAAATGAGTATATTTTAGATTTAATAACAACAATTTACATCATTTGAACATGTCAGGCCCTCAGCAGTCATAGCAGTGATGGTTTACAAAACAATAGTTTAGTAATTGACAAAATGTACTTAACTGTGGTGTTATCAAACAACAGCCTCCTGGCCAAGGGCTTGAAAAAACCATGGCCAGGCCTTTGTAATGTGCATGTTATGTCATTATTAATGGGATTTGAGCAAATGGAAATCCAATTCATGTTTTCCCAACACATTTGACCAGCTGTTATGGCATTAAGCTCGTGTTCCCACTCTGATCACACAGTATGTTCAGACTGCAATCAATCCAGTGCTCTGGCCCATTTCTGTGCCCCAGTGGGCTGAGAATGGGTTACACAATCGCTGGAATCAGTTTTAGAACAGGAGGAAATATCAAAGGACTGAACGGGGAATTAATGAGGTGAAATTGTGGTTTTGGCCCTGGAGCAGTGGAAATTTCTGACCTGAGAAATAACATTATCATCAGTTCAGGGTGAAAAAATAAAAGCTACTATTACACCACCACACCATACCATACTAATAAAGGTCAGGTGCATGAGGAGATTGCAAGTTCTTACAATCAAACCAGCTTAGTAAAGTTAATCTATTACATTAGCTCTGATTAAAATGATAATTTTATGGGACTATTTAATACTTTCATGCCTAACCTAACATAGAAATCAGCTGAATGTGCAAATGACCTTATAGTAGCAGCATATGTCGTTAATTGAGATCTCTTTCATCCCTAATATTGAATAGTTTGATAAGTTATGGGAGCGCTAAAACAGCGTCAAGCTATTTTTTTTGTCTCCTCATTCTCAGCAATTGAGATATCAGCTCATTAAAAAAAACCCCAGAGACTGTTAACTCTTTCCACTCCATCCCCCATTCTCCCCTTCTGTCATTCACCACAGCCATAAATCCCCCTATTATATTTTTTTTGGCAGCTTTGAAACATTAATTATTGCAGAAGTCCACCAGGGCCGGATTTCTGCACCCCACTTCTCCGTTCAGATCCACTAATGTACCACGCCCACCCACAGCTCCACGAGGGGAAACAGCCCAACAATGATTATCAGTCTTAAGCCCAAGTCAGGCTGTTATGCCACTCTCTAATTGGACTGAAAGTGAAATTTTCTAAATGATACAAAAGCTGATGGGTTTTTTTTTTTTTTTTTTTTTCAAACCAGTGAGGTTTTTGAGAAGAACAAAGGAGGAACTGGGGTTTCCGGCCCAGTCACACAGGGATCTCAAGTGCCTATCCAACAAAAGAGTAATTAGATGGGGCTTACACAGCAGATGCAGACACATGTATGGATGTGGGCATACGCACTTACACACACTTGTTTTACCCCTCCTCATTGACATACCTTTGGTTTGGCTCCACACACACATACGCTCATACATACACTATACACACACAGGTCCTACAGGGCAGCTTGGCAGTCATGCAGATATGGTAATGAGAGGAGAGAGACAGAGCTTATCTCAAATCCTCCAATCCCCCACCCTCTCTCCTTCCATGCTCTTTCTCCCCTGTCCATTTTCCTCTCATAACTCCTTCCAAAAACACCCGAGTCAGGCCATCTGCAGATAGTGTTTAATTTTTTAACCCAAGTGAGTGCAGAATTATAAATCATTGCCCAAATGTAGCACAAGGCTAATATGCTGATGACAGTTAAGCAACCTTGCTGGGCTCTGATTCAAAAAACCTAAAAAGCCTAATCACTTGCTTCAGTACTCGAATGCTACAAGATTTAATCGAAAAACCTGTGTGGTTCAGTCTTTGTACGCGTGTGCATGTATTTGTGTTTGAGTGTGTGTGTGTGTGTGTGTGTGTTTATGTCTTGGATGTAGGGTTGTGTGTAGTATGTGCGTGACAGTGCATGCAGGCATTCATTCTTGCAAGTTGTGCATGTGTTTGTGTGTTTTTGGTCATTCTGTAAGATTGAAACTGAGTGGGAATGTATTAGAATATATATTTATACAGAATGAAGGCTCATTGTTTTGTTTCATTTTTTTTACAGATTTTTACTGAAAAATATATATATATATAATTTCTTTTAAATATCTGATGCATATACAGGGTTTCCCACAGGGACTAGTGCAGCCAAGGTGGTTATCCTGACTCCTCCTGTGATCATTCATCTACAGTTTAGTTTGTAGATGAATGCCTCAACAATAGCTACAGCTACTAAATATTTTTGCTCTGTGAAATAGCACCTCTGCTCCTCTTTGAAGGCCAATGTTTTATTTCAGACTCAACTTCTTCTGTTTTTTTTTTTTGGGCGAGGTGGCCAATCTCCAATCTAAAACTCTGCAGGAAACTGATTTTAAGGAGCATTTCATTTCCCCAAACATCAGGAACTTGTTGCTTTCCCCTGCAAAAACATGCTGATAAATAAACAAGGTCCTCTTGTGGTGTGTACCATTCAGTAAACTCTTTGTGTAGTAAGAAGTGAAGAGAAAACAGGGCTTTCAAAGTAATTAAAAACAAAAATTACTATTGAAACAGGGCATGCACTTAAAATGTCATCTTGACAGTCCAATTTTGACCCTAAATTTTGGAATTTTCCTCCTTTAAAAAAACAAAAATAACATGTTACATTTTTTGGACTGCTTTAGCCAGAAAAAAAAACAAACCGAACCAAACTTTTTGCAACCAAAACAAGACTCCTTAGTTCATTCTGTGCAACTGTCACCTCTGCCTCTTTACTAAATATTGTGTTTAGAGTGTGAGAGTCCACCTAGATTGTATATGTATATACATATATATGTATGATGTATATTTTATATTTGATTTTGAAAACTAAAGTCTGAAAATAATGAGCCTTCAGAGCATGAAGGAAAGTCTGAATTGTGCTTGTGTGTGTGTGAGAGTGCTTAAAGCGCCGCTCTGTGTCCCCTGGGCTGTGTTAACGCTCCCGCCGTGTGTTGTTGTTGTGTGTGTGTTAAACACATGCAGTCCCTATCCTTGCCACAGTGGTCATCGGATTACTCTGCACCGGCGGATACCTGGTTTGGCGCAACTGGCGACGCAAGAACACCAAGAGCATGAATTTCGACAACCCCGTTTACCGCAAAACCACAGAGGACGACGACGACGAAATCCACATCGGCCGACACAGCGAGTCCATCGGTCACGTCTACCCAGCAGTGAGTGGCAGCCACAGTCAGCCATTCATAGCGCTCCCTCTAGGGGGCGGCATCACAGACAGCAACTCTCACTGGTACTCAGGGGCGCCGATGCTCTCCAGCGGCAAATGAGAGAAGCTGCAGAGGAAAGGAAGGAATATTTTGAGATGTGGGAGGATGCGCTGGGGTTTGGAAAAGCCCTGTTGTTGTACATGTAGGCCTGGTGCAAAGAAAGAACAGGCTTGCACACGTCCACATGCTCACATATCATTTTTGTAGTAATCACTGAAGCCACCAATCATACACACACATAAGCCCTTCACCTGTACACCATGTCCACTCCATTCACCTCCATAGACCATAATCATACAGCACATATGTATATCAGTGCCAGATCCCCGTCGCCATCCCATTTATTTGTACATTGTGTTAGTTCTTCTGGTTGTTTGTCCTGTTACTGTATGTCTTTTAATAGGCCCCCTGTTCCCTGACTAAACTCCCCACACAGGTACATATCATCTGATGCAAAAGTTTGCATTTTTTCTACATGATCACTAAACAACAGAAAATATTTACCACAAGGTAGCATACTTGTCAGAGAGGAATTTTGTAGATTATAACAAAAGGCCTTCCATGCATTAGAGGCTTAAATAATTACTGTTGTCTTGATGCCGTGCAGTTTGTACAACAGAGAGATGCATGCAGTGGCATCTGTGTGTTAGCAGAACAAGTTATTTTAGTGTTGAGATGATGCCTTTGAGGAGAAAGAGGACTAGCTTTATAGTCACCTCAGAAAGGCTGAGTGACAGGACAGCAGAGTGCAGGATTAGACCGCTCAGCAAATAAATTGGATTTTTAGAGTGCATGGTAACATTATGATATTGCCAGTGCCACTATGTGAATTTTATTTTTTCATTACTGTGTAAGTAAGACATAAAACATAAAAAAGGGAGCATAAATCAGAACCAAGGACAGTTCACGATAGATTTTTTCTCATATTCTATCTTGTGTGCAGTTGCAGAAACCATGAGTCTCCACATGATGAGTTGCAGATGACCCTGTTGATTTCCCATTGATGTAGATGCATTTTTGAGAATCCTTTATATGGCACAAAGCTGCGTTTTCTAAAAACTCAGGAGACAGTGCCAGCAATGATTTGCACCCAAATCCACTTAAATGTGGAGGGCATGTGTCATCAGGACACTTGTGACATTTATTGAATATGCTTGTTGTTTTAGATATCGGAGAGCAAGCAGAGAAGGGCAGCCAAAAAGGATTATTGGGGGGGGGGGGGAGTAGCGCTTTGATCGGTTGGCATGGTAACGCAGATTTCTTTGTGTTGCTCTGGAGAGAAAGGAGGCAAAGAATTCTGGGTATCACTGGCATGATGACAGGTTGAGACGCACGCACACAGACATGCACACACACGCACGCACACAGATATGCACACAAACGCACACACACAAAACAGGTGCACGACTGAGTCATATTAAGATTCAAGGTCAAAGTAACAACCACATTCAGTGAAAGGCTAGAGAGAGAGGACTATGGTCTCTCTCTCTCGTCTCCACATTTTATTATTTACTTCTGTACAAATCTCTTTATTGTCTCTTCATCTTTTTACTTGTTTTCTTCCTCTCCTCTCCTCTCCTTCCATGGCGATATGGCAGCTCAGACAGCCAGAGAAATCAGGTTGGCATTATGTGGGCCAGACATTCAGCTGTAGGCATGCATCCTGCATTCTTCGCATAGAAACAGCCAGAGAAGGAGGGAATGAACAAGGGAGGGGGGATCGCAAAGAGGTAAAAGAAGGTCAGGAAAGGAGGGAGAAGTGTGGACTGCAAGGAGGAGTAAGAGAATGGAAATATGAATATATGAACCCGCCATTTCTTTTCCTGACTTCCACCTAGACTTGAATCTGTCTCTTTTTTCTCCTCTGTTCTTCATGCCAGTCTGTTTTCTATCTTACTTCTCTCTCTCTCTCTCTCTCTCTCTCTCTCTCTCTCTCTCTCTCTCTCTCTATCTATCTCTCTCTCTCTTTTACCAGCCTACTGTGGTAACAGTCTTTTTATCTGCTGTTTGCAGCGCGTGGCACTCAGTCTGGAGGATGATGGCTATCCCTGAGGGGTGGGATGCAGCCTGCCCTCCCCCAATCCCCATCCTGGCCCCTCCTCTCACCACAGCCTCTACACCACTACAATGAGGCCAGTACAACGCAGAGGAGAAACAGAAAGAGAAGAGAGAGTCCTCATTTTTGCCTCCCCCTTTTTAAGGAGCAGGGATGACATGTACATCTCATAAACCCCCCCTCCTTCCTCTCCTACTCTGTCCGCTGGAGTAACATTACTACCACTACTAGCAACTATACTACTTCCTTTAGTGCTAGTTATTAGTAGCCTCTGCTCCACTCCTCTCTTCTCTCTGCCTCTTGTTAGTTGTAGTGGTGTATAAAAATGCTGCTTGATGATTTTGTTCAGACTAACCTCATCCCGTTGTCTCAGTGCACATTGTAAATAGAAGGCTGCCTGGCCAGTGTACATGGGAAAAAAAAGCCAGCATGCGTTATTGCGTTAATTTCTCATATTTTGACTCTTTATTTATTTGGATGTTTGCTGTTGTAAATATGTAATCAGCATCGATCGGTACCGCACAGTACTAAAAGCAGATTTGTTCAAGTTTGTAAGGATAAACAGTAGCAGGCAAGGACATTATTTTTCTTCATAGTTCCCTTTTACATCTTGTGTTGACAACACAGATTTTCTTTTTTTTTTTAAACGGGAGGGATGTCATCCTTTTTCACACCCAACCCTTCAGATTCGCCCCTTGACATATATTATATAGAGAAAGACAGCTAAATATAGCCAAGGGGAAAGGAGACATAAAAAAATGATTGGGTGGTCTCCATGTTTGGAGGTGATTTTGGGGTGAAAGAGATTTTTTTTTTTTTTTTGAGGGGAATGGGAGGATTTGTGCCACCAGAGGGTAGTGCCTCAAGGCAAAAAGCAGCAGGGCAGAAAAGGCAAAGGATTATGGGTAATCCTCTCTCCTGGTATCAGTGGTATGCGTACAGTCTATAATGAACTTGGGATTGTTTGCTCATTTGCGGTATGTGTAAGGATTCCTGCTATTGTTTACTGTATGTTTGTGTCTGGTTGTAGAAGTGAAGCTTCAGTTCCAGACAACACGGACCTCTGTGTGACTGTATTGATGTGAAAATGGTGCTTTGAGTCTTATTACTACTATTTGTGTATAAATTCATAAGGCTGGACAGACCTGCCAGTGATTTTATGCGCTTTCTGATGTTGGGTGGGTTGGAGTGGCTGGAGCTGTATACATTTGAAAGTACAGCTGCACATTCTATATTGGAAGTGTGAGGGCATCAGAGAGGTTCTGCACAGCTACACCAGTCCTGTTTTTTTGACTGCTTCTGTTTGAAATGAAGATTCAGTTTCAACCTCTTGCAAGGTCTTTGAACAGAAGAAGAGAGCATAAAATACACAACGGATTCCTCATATACAGTATATCCTGACACAACGCAAAAGCAAGGAAAGGGAAAGGAGAGAGACAAGAGAAAGGTGAACACGTGTATATTGTGGTTGACTGCTCTGTGTCTCCTGGGCTGTGTTAACACTCCCGCCGTTGAGTAATAGACAACTGCCAACTGTGAGTTTTTGCTGTATTTATGGCTCTAATGAGATTTTTACACTGCATTATTCTCACGGGTGTTATCTCCTGAAATATCACTTGTTTCAAAATTTAAATATGCAGTTGTTTCTCTACAACTGCCAAACACAGACAGTCAGTGTTTGAACTTGAGCACACTCTAAGTATCAGTGGCAGTGTCTCAGTGGCTGCACACCACTGGTTTTGGTGATTCAGAGCCTGATAACTGCTGCATCTTCCCTCCCCTCTTTAACAGTGTAGCTGTGTGTTTTCTGGAAGAGATGGTGTTGGAAGAAAAAAAAAAAAGCCCACATTGAGAAGAAATGACTTTCTGCTGTCACTGACTGTTCAGTGGGGTTGTGAGCGGTCCTGTTTTGTATGAACAGATGACTAATACGCTGAGGCTGAATGAGCCCAGCACTGATTTGATTTGAAAGCTGGGTAGAGAGGAAATGTGTAAACCAGCGTAAAGAGCTGATCTTCCACTGGCTTGCCACAGACATGGTTCCAGCCCATTGAATCAGATGGAATTTATGCCCAGTGAATATCGCAATAATTGCTCATAATGTGTTGTAACAGTGGATTACTAGAAGCCGTCATGACAGGATAGCATGATAGCTGCCGCGTGTTGTCATGGGAAATTAACAAATTTCCTATTCTGAATGTCATTTAGTCTCAACAAAGGGCATTTTAACTATGTTAAGCACACGTTTAATGCACTTAATACACTGTAGAGCTGTTTTACATTGACTGAACTACACATACCACACGTCTTCCATTCTTAAAATAACAAATCAGAACAATGTCGCATTTCGGCAGAGCTGAGCTAAGACGTGCTTTTGTTTGTCACATCTTCTGTCTTTTATTAATAAACCTGACATATGACTGAATAACAAGCAAAAAAAAAAGTATATAATGCAAACATTAAAGTCTTCCAGTATAGTCTCAGCATGTGTATTCATCCAACTATACAGACAGTGTGTGCGTACAAACAAAGGGAAATTTGATTAGTGGTAGTTATTATTCACAGCTCCCACTGTTTGTTGGAAAGGTTTTCTCCGTGTAGATGCTTGGGTAACCACTAGGGAGGAAGAGACTGTAAAAACAAACAAAGACAAAGGTAGGCAGGAATAACTGCCAGGATTTAGACTACGCCATATGCGAACAGGTTTGGAAGACAAATGTTGGGTAATTTATTTTGCTGGATTTCTGCTGATGTTGTGCCACAGTATTCTGACACCCGCTCCTCTGGCCTCCCGTCCTCAGAAGGATGGCACTGTTGTCCTCTCCGTTTGTGATGCACAGCAGGCGATCTGTATGGACTGTATGTGACGAGTGGCACGCCAGACAGGTAAATTGTAGTCCTCCACAGCACTGCACTCCCCTACGCCTGTCTAATGAGGGAGGATTGAGCACAAGGGGAAGGCCATCTCCTTTCATCTTAACCTTGTAGAGATGAAGGCAAAATAAAATGCATTACGTGGTGGGCCGACTGTGACTCAGCTCAGCATGATCCTTGGCTGGATTGGTGGGCTCCTGCTGTGTTTGGTTTTTAGACAGGATTTAGAAGTGACATGTATGAAACAGTTTAAAATGGACACAGTTCCATTTTGGTATAAACTCCGTTCATTTCATTAATGTTATCAGGATGTGTCATGGCTGTTGTGAATGCTCACAATTTCATATCTTTTTCATACAAACCTAACCTGGAGGAAAGATGAAGATAATAATGTAAGAAGCCAGGAAAGATTGCCCAAGTCAGATATACATTTATTTGTGACTTTGAAATGGGATAAATCACAAACCCCAGGGCTGGATTGAACCTGAAGCTGAGTCAGCTCTGCACTCCACACTTTCCTGCATGTCCATGTTTGCTTCAGGTCTAATTGAGTTCCATACTGAGGGTTTGCAGTGACGAGAATAAATTGCTTATTTATTGAGGTGAGTGAGCGTGGCATTGTAGAGAAGTTATTATTGCTACAGTGTGAAGACAGATTGGCTGCTCCACTTCGTGGCCACCTTGAGAGCAGCCGACTCCACTCAAGGACATGGGAAAAAGTCAGGAAAGGGGCTTTCGTCGTTCATTATAGAGTAGGCAGTAATTGTGGTGGCAGAAGAGGACACGCTTTGACCCTTTGCTTTCTGGGCACCTGTCTGATTGTTGTCAGTATTTATAGGGAGCATTTAGGCATTAATCAATGCTCTAATAACAGCATCATCATAGTTTTACTGTGAGTCAACCCCATAAACAACAGGCTGCAGTTACAAGGATCAGTTTGAGTGTTCCGCCTCATGCTGACAAAGTCTAATGTCCATTTATGTACATATGTTGAGTTATTCTACAACCAGTAATATGTTAACCGCGTAAGTTTCTCACTTCAGGCCAGTTTTTTTTTGTTAATTATTTGCTATTTATAAGTCTTTCAATGTTAGAGAACCATGTGCAACATTAACTATAATATCTTAATGCTTAAAGTTACTTAGCACTCAACCAGAGATGTAAGTGTAGTAAATTTAACTAGTTGCAATACACTGTCTTGAATTGCATTTCAAGAGCGCATATGACACTAAATATCAGTTGTATCCTAAGTGAAGATGTATGCATCACTAGGTTAAATCAGGGTTTAAACTTTTTACACCCAGTAACTGCCAGGTGTAGCCAACTGGAAAAGCTAACGTTGGCTTGATAATATATTATCCATTTGAATTGAAGAAGAGCTAATGAGGTGTGTTTGACACATCTAACCGCCACTATATTTCCTACTCATTCTAAATTGTAGGAATACTGCTAACACTGAAACACTCCTCCATGTGAGTGGATATAAATAAAACAGTCCTTTCTAAATTGACAAAAAACAAACAAACTGGAAGTTAAGTTTAACATATCTCTTGACCGCCTGAAATAGTTATTTTTTGGATGTCATGTCACAATGTGTGTGATGCTACTGTAACTTCCTGTTTACATATCTGATTGCTTTTACGAGGACATTGCTGTTTCCTGGCAATCAATTTGCACATTAGCAAAAATTTTTACCAGCTAAGACATAGATGAAGATTCAATGGTGACACCAAAAACCACTAGTTTCACACTGGCTAGTAGTAAGAAGTAACACACACACACACACACACACACACACACACACACAAACTTAGTCCTGGTTCTCAATTTAAACATTCACTTTACCTAGGATTCATGAATTACACCTGCTCAAGTTCTGTTGTTTCTTTCTTCTGTTCATCTAAATATTTAACTCTTAATTTAAACTAATACATGAACAAAGCATTCGGATATTCACTACTAATACATAATGGGCAGCTCACTATCACAATAGGTCAAACTAAATGATTTCAAACCATCCGTGACAAGGTTGAGTCTGGTTTATGTTATAGAAATTATGTTTCATGTACTTATCTGATCAAAGCAACTACTAACAGTCTTGATAACCCATTATCTAATGTAATTATATGCCGTAATTATAGTGTTCCTGATTTGTGCTCCCTGTTTTTAAACTGTCCTGTCGCTTGTCCTTTCTTCCCTCTGTGCACTCTTTTAATCCCAGTCTATACTGAGCAGAGAGTCTGACCCACGCCGCTTTAACCAGGGTGCAGTGAACGCTTCCTAACATCACTCACATCTCTGCACCACTTCACTTCCTCATTCACTGTATGGATCTAATGCCTGCTGTGAGGCGTCAAGTCTTTCTGTGGTTTGTTATACTACTGAACTTTAGTTTAGAGAGCAAAGTCAGCATTGCTTTCTCTGATGCACCCTCATTCTCTTCCCCCTGCCCATCTCCATCTTAGCCATCAACATCTTTCCTTTGGCAAGGGCTATCAGTCCTTGGGTAGACAGACAGACAGACAGACACACACACACACACACACACACACACACACACACACACTGGAAGAATGGAAAAACACTGTAGGAAATAACCTGGAACTCCAAAAATAACAAGGAAACCCCCGGAGCTGAGAAAAAACTAAACAAAAAAAAAAACCTTCCCAGTTGTGAACCAGTGAACAGGCAATCGAGCATGCTCAGCCAGGAGACGCTGCCCCCCCTCCCCGCCAACTCCCCCCCTCCAGCTACCGTTTGGACCCTCATTGACTCCACTTGGCTGACATTTAGCTCTTGTTGACCCAGTGACTTTCCTTCTCCAGCTGGTTCCTCTTATTATCATGTGGTTTTCTCGGACTGTAAAGTGATTTGTAGTTGTTGCTCTTTTTCTCCTCACCAGACCATTTTCCCAGTTTCATATTTGATCTACTTGATGTTGGACTACTTGAAGGGCAGTGTTCAGTCGCCTACATTTTTATACCAGTCAGTGTAAAATGAAGGTTTTTTTTGGGGGGGAGACGGTGATGGGGAAGTTGTTTGTGTGAATCTTTTCATGGGTCAGGATGATGATGTACAGGGATAACATTTTGATAAATAAGAGTATTGTCACTGATTTCAACATTTGACTTCAATGGTGATTGAGGTGGGAGAAAATCACTTCAAATATAAGAAACTATTGGTCCCAATATTTTTTTCTTGTCTACCTGTCTTTTCTCAAAAATGTTACTGATGTGTCATTGCCTACAAGGAAATCTCAAAAACCATTCGGGGGTCTGTCCATTCCACAGCCATACGACAGGCATTTTTTTTAACGCTGTTTGTTGCACAAAACTTTTCAAGAAGCCTTCTGCACTGTGTAAAGAGATAACGTTCTTAGGAGGGGAGGAATAAAAAGGGGGGAGGGTGGGGTTGGTCCAATGGTACAGTCCAATGGTTTTGAATCATGACTTGTAAATACATTTTCATACAGCAAAAAACTTTTTGATAATGTTTTAAATGTATCTGTAAAAAAAGATGTACATAAACCTCTGGGGTAAAAAGGAGTGTAGACTATATATGAATTTATTTGTACACAAGAGCACTGGATTTCTTTACTACTTGATTGTAACTAAAAATTAATAATCTGCCAAAGTGTTTTTATTTTACTTTTTCTCCTGTCTGTTCCGTTTGTTTGTTTTATTTTTGCTTTTTAACAGCATTTCAGATTTTTAGTGTTCATACTGTGTTTAATTCTGTTGAATAGATTTTGTTGTTGTGTTTTTAAAAAAAGAAAAGGGATTATCATTTAATTTATTGGTGCCTTGTTTTGTGCTCCTGTATACTTTTACTCTTTCTGTTTTTCTGTGTTACGTGTCTGCGGGAGGGTGGGGTGGAGGGTGGGTTATTTGATGGGTTGAT
>NW_019525500.1:1265329-1281113 GCF_002814215.2 Seriola lalandi dorsalis
GGGTGGGGGGGAGTTAAAAACTTAGCAACTTCTGTACTTACATGGAATATCTGTACTGTATGCCAAAATGGTCTCACTCACGTTTCTATGAAATCAAGCTGTTGATAAATATCTCTATATATTGATATATTAAATTTATAAAAACTGTCCAACATTTAGTGTTGTTACTTTATCGTGTGTCTTTGTGTGTTTCATCTGGAAACTGCATGTGTGTGTGTGTGTGTGTGTCTGGGGGGGATGACTGACAGACACAAATGAGACCATGGACCCCCATCTGATAACATTATTGCTTTTAGACATTTTATTACAGAAAGCGTTTGAAACCATGACCAAAATAGTCATACATTCTGTCACTGTGTTACTGATGGATGGAATTAGTTGGAATAAATTATTCCCCTTTTTGCTGAAGACCCCCAGGAACCCCCTCCAGGCCCCACTTTGAGAACCACTGATTTAGGGAATGCACAGTATATAGGCTACAGTTGGGTCCGTAAGTGGTCTCAGACTGTTGGACCTCACTGGAAACTGTAGTAGATTTACACTAATGTGTCCACATTTCAGTAGCTTTACATTCCAAGACAGTGTTTTGATTTGTCTCCATTTATTTAAATCATTCACCTACACATCTGACTGTCATTCAAGTAAATCAACACAATAAACAGAGGTAGCATTTGCTAAATGCTGAATTTGCGAAATTCAAGCAACACGAGAGTATTGCTGTAGAGCACAGACACATTGTGGTGACCCCCGCAGACTTCTGGATATACTTTATTTTGCAGAAAAATACGGCAAAGAGGGAAATCTAGTTAATACAAACTGTAGAGAATACAACACCCACAATCCTTAGACCAGTGGTAGATAAAAACTCGAGTCTGACCCACAGCCCTTTACTGAATGTCATCCCCTCTCTCTCTCTCTCTCTCTCTCTCTCTCTCTCTCTCTCTCTCTCTCTCTCTCTCTCTCTCTCTCTCTCTCCCTGACTTTCCTTACTCTCTCTCACTGTGACTATCACAATAAAGGAAAAAATGTCCAAGACAGTAAATACCAAACTATAATGAAAGACTATAAATAAGACTTTATCGCTTGTTTTCTGAAATATGTCAGCATGAGAAATAAAGTGGTAAATAGACATAATTGTTGTCACTACCCCAGTTAATAATTGTGGTCAGTTCAGCAGAGCACAGTTCACTCAGAGCAAGCTCAGCTGTTCTGCATTTGATACAATCAAAGATTACTTCACTTGCAGTTTGAGTTTTGATTCTAAAATACTGAATGTTATTGGATTTGAATTATAGTATACGACTAAGTGCTCACTAGTGACACTGAGGTGAATAATTTTTGGTGTGTGTGTCCCAAATAAACCTTCCAAACATCTGTTGTTTTGCTCAGACGATGGATAAAGATGACACCAGCAGCCTCCTTGTTTGTTTCCTTTTTGTCTTCAACATTCAGCTCTCCAAAGAACAAGACAAGTTACAGTAAAGTGAAGGAGAACCAGTAGTGAAGTGAAAGGGTAAAACGGACTGACAGAGCAAGCAGGAGAGAAAGTAACACGTTGTCTGGTTGCTGGAGAGTTGTCAAGTGTGACAGTTCATTGGGGGTTTGATGGATGAGCCGGCAGGGAGAGTTGGCTCAGGATATGGGCGCTCTCTGGCCTGCCCATTGTTCCAGGGCTGCTGTTGCTCTTCATTGAGGATTCAGCCCTGCCTGTGCCCTGCGCTGTCATCTCCCCAAGCATTACAGAAGTCAGGGCGGCTCAATGGTTTCGTTGAGGATTCATGATAACTGAAGAACTCGTGGTAGTTCAAGAAGTTTTGATGTTATGGGTTATGCTCTGTACTTTCTTTCTTTTTTTTTTTTACAGAAAAAGTGCATCGCACTCTGTGTTCATGGAGCTACTGTCAGTACAGGAATTTATATCTCCATAAAATGAGAATCCGTGCTAAATTAATGTACAGAGGAACTTCTGAAACCTTTGAAAATGCCTCTTCTACCATGAAAAACTGACACTGAAATCTGAAGTCACATTTATGTTTTAGTTTGCTGCAAGTGTTTCTAAGATTTTACAGAACTAATAGTTATTCTCTGTCAAAAAATGAATAATACAAAGTGCAGGATGTTTGCAGACCCTTAAAAATAATGAAATATTAATCCTGAAGTCATTAGTTCGTCTTGTATTTCAATCTATGATGTCATTTATGTTTAAAAGGAAAACAAAACATCTGCCAACTTGTTTGTGTGGATCACTCAACTAAACACTTGAACAGTCCTCAGAAGCTGTGCTCTCCATGACTAAATGAAAATAATAAAAAGAAGGGGAAAGCTGCACGGTCATTCAATCTTTTTAAGCTCCAGCTCCAGAAGGATGGATATTTGGGCACATTTCTTTCCTCAGGATAAAATGCAACAGTGCTATAGAGTCAAGGACAGGACAGGTGTTTCCAATCAGACATCTCAAGTAGAAATAGAAGCCACAGAGAGGCCGTTCAAAGATAAGAAAAGCCTCCAACAAGAACCAGCAAGCAATAGATGCTGTTAATAGTCTTTCTATGGCTTCTATTTCTATGTTCAGGATGATTGCCTGTAAAAATCTGAAAATGGAGAAGACCTGCTCTCAACACTATATGTGTCAGTCCAAAGATCATAGCTGTTATCCTGAGGAAGGCAGTGTGCAGAAATGTTGAGTTCTAAAATGAAATATATATAAGATAAAATAATAATTCAACTGTGTAATGAGTTTGCAGCTTTCCATTGTTTTCTCTAATGTCTGTGCTTCACCAGAATGGGTGTTTTCTGTCAGTTTTTCCTTTAAATAAAAATGATGAAACATCATTTGATCTTGCAAAACTGTTTCGGCATTTCTGGTTACAGGAAAAGAACTGTGACAATATTGAACAGAATACCTCTTTTTTTTTTTTTTCTTACTGCACCTAATGTAGCAGAGGTTATTATTCTATCAAGTTTCAGAGATGAGACCAATTCCAGCGATGGCCAGGAGTGTGGCAGTACACCCACAACAAACCACCAGTCCATCACAAATCCAACACATAGAATGACACGTTATGCCTCTGGGAAATCTAGAGTTTCATATCCATCCACCTGACCACGGCCGTGTTATTTGCACTGTGGGAAGAGAGCTGAAAGCTTTGAGGAAAGCAAACACAGGGAGAACATTCAGAATCTCCACGCCAACAACACCCCAACTGTGATCTAGTTTTCTGTAGAACCCTTCAAAGTCCCAGTAACAGGCGACTTTCCCCCCCCATTTATCTCTCACCAGCTTTTTTCCTCTCTTCTGCTAAATGGAGCTTATGTCGGACTCTATTAGTCAACATTTGAAGTTAGTGGGGCATCCAGGTGGCTGAGTGCAGAAAATCTCCCCTCTCTACCTGTCACTTCAAAAATTCATAAAATATTTGGGGAGCTGGGAACGACAACTCTACTTATGAAAATGATTTGGGAATAGCAGCGCTGACCTTAGAGTGCTCACCTCCTCCTCCTCCCCTGAGCAAAACTTCAGAAGAAAACTTAACAATTTTACCAACACAATTCAATTTGAATAGAGTGGAATACTTACAACCTTTCAGGTTGAACCACAATTATTTGAATCAAAATAACAGTAATAATGCTATTAATCAGTAGCATAATCAGTTTAAATGACAATATTGTTGTTTACCAACTTTCAAAATCACCCCAACCCCACACAAACACACACACACACACACACACACACACACACACACACACACACACACATACACAAACAAAACCCGCACTGTGCCCTCTTTCTATACCCCATACCAGTATACAATACGTATAATTATGCTGTTTTTGTAGTTAGAATGAAATGAAGACACAAAATTTGTGCCACAGGATGTCATTCAAATGTAACCTTGGAATATCACTGCCAGTTAAAGTTGCTCTAATGAATATGTCCCTATTAAGAAAGGGTGAAATACCTGTGTGAAAGTGGTCATTTACAGTGATGAACCTAAAGAATCATCACCTCCCCTCGGCTTCGCAAAGCGTTTCTGTGACTTTCAGCTCATTGTTTTGGTTTTTATGCCTCGCAACCAACTTCACTGTTTACTTTGCTGCTCTCATCAGTATCGTTGCAGCAGCAACAGGAAGCTGTTTTCAGTGAAAAACACACTCCAGCTGCACATCACATACTTTCTACCAAATGATTTAGCAGGTAAGAGCTTCCATTCTTCAGGTGTCCATGACTCTAAATGAATGCTTACGTTGCACTAAGTCTGCTGAACACAACCCTAGACGATTCAAGATGATGATGTCAAACCACTTCACCTCAGGGTGCAAATGCTTTCATTGACTATTGTCTTCTTTAGAATTTTTAACTCTCAACTCTTTTAACTTCTATGTATAATTGCAAATGAGGCTTGAATAAATAAATGAGAGAAAATGAGAGAAAATATGTAAATAAGCTACTGTTTGCTAACACTTTCCCCCTAATGATTAAAATTTCTGATAATATGTCACTGTTGTGTTGTACAATTCGTTGCACTGCACAGGTGTAAATGTAAGTTTGCCATTTTCCCTTTGTGATCACTCAGACACCTGCACTGAATCAACTTGTAGCCTGGTGTGGAACTGAGATGAAACTACCCAGGTTTCATGCTCTGCTGCCCCTGCTGGCTGGAGGTCCCCATCACAGTAATGTTATTGCCATCAAAACTGATATTGCCTCATACTGAATCATAAACAGGCTGCCAATCTGCTTGGCTCTTTTCAACCAAGAAAGATTTTGTTCTCAGGGGCACAGCACCTCCTGTAAAACACAGTGACATGAAGCAGAGTCTCTGCCTATGTTTGCTGTTGTAATTTCTTTTAATCGTTCTCCATTATAGTCTTGTCTCTTTCCCTTCTCCATTATTTCTTCTTCTCTCTCATTACCTCCATCTATGCCTTTGTGTCTGTGTGGCGTCTGAAAGCTCTGCAGAGGACATACAGGTTTATGGCGCTCCTCTGTGTGAACAATTTGACAAAATTAACAGCTGAAATGTTTCACAACCTTTGCAATAAAACTTGATTGTAAAAGGCAAATTAACATTCAGTCTCCCTTTTAAGTTCTTTCCATTTGCATCAGCTGTTTCCCTCTGTTTTATCCCCCCCCACAGCATTTCCCCTCACTCCTGTCTTTCACTCCCTGTCTCTCTTGGTCCATTTAATTTTACCTCTATCAGCAGTTTTGCTCTTCCCTTTGTAAGACTTTCCCTCTGTGGCACCATTTTGTTGCAGTGATAAGGTGTTTTGACTTTGTGAAAGGAGCGGTTAATATGCCGCATCTGGCCTCATAAAGTTATTGCAATAAAGTCTCTTTCTGTTTAAAAATGCAGTGAGCACATGGCCACTCCTCTGCCTCTTTCTCTCCCTCTGCCTCCCTCCTTCCTCTGCCTCATGGATGACAGTTCCTATTATCTCTTGGATAATAAGTTGCACAGATTAGCCATGGGGGCAGACAGGGGAGCAGGGATATGGCACACTTTGCGTGTGTTTATGTGTGTTTGTTTGTGTGCGTGCCTCTCTGTGTTTGTCCGTGCGTACGTTTCTGCATTTGTGTATATCTGCTTATATTCATGGATTTCTATTTAGCAGTGTGTGTGCAGCTATTAATATTTGCCTGTCTGTATTTGTGTGTCTGTTTGTCTGAGTGTGCCTCTCTTTGTCTGTATTCATGGATCTTTCCAGCTGTGTGTGTCTGTGTGTCTCAGTGCACTTGTCTGTCTGTATTTGTGCCTGTCTGCCTAGTTGCATGCCAGCAAGCGTGTTTGTGTCTGAATATGTGTGTGAGACTGTGCCTGCAGTGGAACACACTAGAGGAGGAGTTGATGGGCTAAGTGCCATTACCAGATAATTACAGCTAAAAGTCTCCATGCTAACGAGGACGGCTCATCATCATGGTGCTGGCAGACAGAGAGGCCACAAAAAAAAAAAAAAAAAAAAAAAATTTACAATTCAGATTAGGACCACTTGTGTGTTTAGTGTGTGTGTATTCTATATTCCTCTCCTGCTCTGTTCCCTCTCAGTCTTTCTCTTTGTCCATACATGTGTGTGGTTAGTACTTGTATGATGAGGGGATTACTGCTAAGCACAAAGATTCACATTTACAATAAGAAACTAGGCTCTTAGTGTGTGTGTGTGTGTGTGTGTGTGTGTGTGTGTGTGAGTCTGTGTGTGTTTGCATGTGTGAGGGTGCTCACACACAAATATGAATACTGTATATCAGTGTAATTGGCTGGCACAGGAGCCCAGTGTGGGTTGAGTTTGAGGGCATCCATACACTACACACTGTAATAGGCTCAATCTTCACTCCCTGTGATGGGCTTACTCCCCCCCTAAATGGTGTCAGTCCAGGCACACAGGCAATCAGCAACATGAACATAAATGTGTAACATGCAATTATACAAAAACATCAAAGCAAATGTTTCCCCCTTTTGTGCTGCAGATATTATCTTGCATATTTGTGAGAAATGAATTTAATTAAATTTCCTACCTGCTGGGACAGGTGAGGGTGTTTAGACCCTGATGTATCACCAATCTGATTTGCAACCAGCCTGGTAAGCCTTCATCTGTACCCTGTAAACCCCTGGCCTCCAAAGAGTCGTTGATTAGGAGAGAACATCATTTTTACTCATTATCCTCTCTCATGCAATTCTAGTGTATGGGAATACTATGAGTGTGAGTAGGGAAATTCAGAATTCCCTCACAATGTGTGTGTTTGTGCATGCACACGTTTATGTATGCGTATTAAAGCACCATGCAGTGTAGGCTACTGTGTGTATGTAATTACTGCAGCTGGAACAACTCACACATCATCCACTTCAGTTAAGAGCAAATCACTCTCCCCCTCTCACTTTGTGATTAACAGCCATCTGTTTCCTGTAAAAATGAATTTCCAGTCTGCTTCAATCAATCCGGTCATTCCAATAAAGTAAAGAATTGTAATAGCATCCCCTTAAAACATCAATAGACATTTTTTTATATTCGAATTACCCTGGAAAATACGGTAGCTGTTCCAGTGCAGTTCTGTTGGCTCACTCTCTCAGTGTGTGTTTTAAAGTAGCTATTTATAAGTTGTGCTATTGCTACATCACCAATTATAGCATTAATAACTGTTTACTTACCAGTCTAGAAGAAACATTGTAACTTCAGCATCAAATTTCATTCCTTTACTCACCAAGAGCAGCCTCCAGCAGTGGGAAGCAATGCCAATTATGCTTCTATTTCTCTCATCTCTTTTGTTCTACTGAAGTTAGCATGCTTACCAGATAGCTTCAATAGCATCTTGTCAATTTCTGATACCGAGTCACTGTAGCATCCAGGCTGCCCTGATAAAGTAGTGCTGCTCAGCAGGTGTATTACAAACTCTTGATTAATTGCAAATGCAAAAATGGCTGAAGCTCTTGGCAAGACTGGTAGGTGAACAGCTGATAACGCTAACATTAGCTATGTAGCAACAGCAAAACTACAAATAGCTAATTTAAACAAAGTGTCTTCCAGCTATACATGTTCACACTTTGCTATGAATAATAAAGAAACATAAAAGAAACAGAGTGTAGACCTTAGATGTTGCTCTTCCTTACAGCTGTGCTTTTTATGTCTGTTAAAGTTGTCTTAGAATGCCCCTTGACAGATTTAAGTCTTCTATATTCCCCTGAAGTTCTGATCTTCAGATCCATTCATATCTACCAAACCAACACTTAAAAGAGTACAAAACTACTTTCTTCATTAGCAGAGATGAGACAATCTTCGGTATTGCAGCCCCAGTGGTAATTTTGAGTGATATAAAAGCTTTATTTTTACATGAATATTTAGTCCTGTGTGACTTTAAAATCTTGACAAATCTGAGAAGGGTTTGATGGGCAAAGTGTGTGCGCAAATCAAGGAGCAAATTTACAAATCTACTAATTATTGAAATCAAAACTGATCAAAACTGAGTCCCCAATAAGCTCAGGCAACTACTTGAACAAAGGAAATACTTGAGAAAGAAGGACACAAAGTCTATTGATAGCAGGTGCTTCCATGCAGACGTAGTCCCTGATGAAATCAAACAGATAATGCGGCAAAATGATCAAAGTTATCTAATGATTGGCACACCTAATTGTCCATTATGTTGGTTGCTATGTTTTAAGTGGAGAAGTCAGTGCTGTATAGAGAGGACTGAATGATGGGGAATGACTTGACACAGTGTCCATTCTCATAGTGTACATTCAAGTGGAAACATTTGTCATTTGTGCCATCAAGATCGCCAGCTGATCCGAGTAAGCAGCCACATACCCATTTAAATATGAGAATAGTGTTTCCCTGATATATACAGTACAGTGCACTTAATGTGACTCTCTGGTGATATATCTAATGGATAAACCCCTCTCTTTTGGTAGCAAACTTCAATTAGACTAGTGCTGGAATGTAACAAAGTGCATTTATGCAAATGCTGCACTCAAAAATAATTTTGAGGTATTATTTAATTGTAATATTTTTACATTCATTCATTCATTCATTCATTCATTATTTGCTACTTAATACTTCTGTTCCACTACATTTCAGAGACAATGTTATGCTTATTCAACAACATTTATCAGCTATAGTTACTAGTAACCTGTTTACAACAATTTTACAACAAAACATACAAGCATCTTATAAAATGATGCATTGTTTTAGAATAAATTATCAAAAGGTATAGCCTGTAAAACATTTAAAATCAGCTCCATGTCCTTACTTTTGAATGCAGGATTGTCATTTGTAATGGAGTATTTTTATAATTTGATAGTACTATACTCACTCATAAGTACATGTTATGAACTCTTCTTCCTCCACTGATAAAGAGCTTATATTTTATCATTACTTTCTTGACCACACACTGACCACACTCCTGCTTAGGAAGGTCAGAGAAGATTCTCAATCATCCAAATTATGGTATACTGAGGCAAAGGCAACTCCAAAAGGCCGCCCATTCCCACCTTCACTCCAATGATTAATGATAACGGTTTTCACCTGACTGCCCTGTGGCCTTACCTCACGTGAGATGTTAAAATTCTCAGTGTGTGAACGCTGCTGCAGAGTGTAAATGCTTCTGACCTGCAGATTCAAGAAGCCTTTTGAATGAGTGGTGAAATTACTTAAAGAAATGTACAGCAAGTCTAGTTGCCTCTTACTTTGGGTTTCCAGATATTTAGGAAAGGAAGAGCTTCTGAGTTCTTATTGCACAGTAATACCACCATCTGCTGGTCACTGTTTTACATTACACCATATGATTGCATAAGTGCTAGGGCCCACACATGCACATTTAGGACACACATCAGCTTTGAGAAAGGGATTGATAAGATATACTCGTTTCTACAGTATGCGAAAATATTAGCAGGTGGTGTTTCAGAAGACTCACTATTAGGAATATATCAAACAGACAGTAGGATACGTTGGATTGCAGTTCAACGTAAAAAAAATCTGCATCAATTTCATTTTCGGATGAAGTGTTAATTAGTTCTTTATTTATTTTTGGATTAACTAAGGAACAAAGGTCAAATTGGCAGTCATTTGTGCATAGGGTCAATGACAATATTGGCTCTTCTTCTATTCTGTTCTTCTGTTACGCATTTATATCCCATTAATGCATCTTACTAACTCAGCATCTTCTCTCCTGTAGTTTGGGGCTTTCTCCTCTCTCTCTCTTTCTCTATGTCTCTCTCTCTCTCTCTCTCTCTCTCCCTCTCTCTCCTCCTGTCACTTTCTGCAGCTGTTTCTGCCCCTGGAGCTGTAGAGTCTAGATCTGTTATTAGAAGCTGCCTACCACCCCATGCTCAACACTCAAAGCTACAATTATTATTATTAGTTTTATTATTAGCTGCCCACCCAGAGCTTGGTTCTGCTCAAGGTTTCTACCTGTTAAGAGGGAGTTTTTCCTCACCACTGTCGCATGGTTAAATGGTCTATGTAAATAATATTATAAACAAGGGTGTAGGTTTGGTCTCATCATTGGTAGGGACGCAACAACCCCACCACCCCTCCAAAACAAAGAGATTGGCTTTTTAATGCCATCAACCAAACGGTTTGTTATATAAGATCTGGAATTACATTCAGGAATTCCAATACGCAAATATAATATATGTACCTGTGTTGAATTTCAATATATGAAATATATGTGCATTTGAAGTAAAATCATATACATATTTAAAGCATAGCATATTGTTTTAATGAAGTTACATTTTACTAGGAGTATTTCATATATGTTATTTATACTTATATCTTCATATATCCAGAGGATATATATGTCATAAAACTATATCATATCATAAGTGACACATATGATAACATCACTATTGATATAGGGACATATACATATATATATATATATATATATATATATATATATATATATATATATATATGTATATTAAAAGTCAAAGAATACTAAGGTATAAAGACATCATAGTATAGTAAAGCATAAAAGCGCATTATATAATAAGGTATAAAAAGTCATAAAAACGTAATTGTATAGTAGGACATGAAAAGTAATAAAAATATCATAGTATAATAGAGCAAAAAAACACATACAAACATCATAGTATAGTAAGGCATAAAAAGTCATGAAAAAGTCATAGTATAGCAAGGCATAAAAAAAACCATACAAACATCAAAGTATAGTAAGGCATAAAAAGTCATAAAAATGTCATATTATAGCATGGTATAAAAATGTCATAGTATGAAAAGGCATGAAAAGTCATAAAAATGTCATAGTATAGTAAGTCGTAAAAAGTCATAAAAATGTCATAGTATAGTAAGGCATAAAAACATCATAGTATAGTAAGGCATAAAAACGTCATAAAAATGTCATAGCATAGTAAGCCATAAAAATGTCATAGTATAGTAAGCCATAAATATATCATAGTATAGTAAGGCATAAAAACATCATAGTATAGTAAGGCATAAAAACATCATAGTATAGTAAGGCATAAGAAAGTCATAAAAACATCATAGTATAGTAAGCCATCAAAATGTCATAGTATAGTAAGGCATAAAAAATCATAAAAACGTCATAGTATAGTAAGGCATAAAAAGTCATAAAAATGTCATAGTATAGTAAGCCATCAAAATGTCATAATAAAGTAAGGCATAAAAAGTCATAAAAACGTCATAGTATAGTGCGGCATGAAAAGAAATAAAGAACTCGTCATATAGTAAGCCGTGAAATGGCATAAAAACGTCATAAAAAAGTCATAGTATAGTAAGACATGAAAAGTAATTTAAAGATCATACTATAGTAAGGCATAAAAAAGTCATAAAAACGTCATAGTATAGTAAGGCATAAAAAAACATAAAAATGTCATAGTAAAGTAAGGCATAAAAAATCATAAAAAAGTCATAGTATAGTAAGCCATCAAAATGTCATAGTATAATACGGCATAAAAAGTCATAAAAATGTCATAGTATAGTAAGGCATAAAAACGTCATAGTAGAGTAAGGCATAAAAAGTAATAAAAACGTCATAGTATAGTAAGGCAAAAAAAGGTCATTGTATAGTAAGCCATCAATATGTCATAGAATAGTAGGGCATGAAAAGATATAAAAAGTCGTAATATAGTAAGCCGTAAAATGACATAAAGACGTCGTAAAAAAGTCATAGTATAATAAAGCATGAAAAAGAATTAAAAGGTCATTGTTTATTAAGCCATAAAACATAATAAAAACATAATAAAAAAAGCATTGTATAATAAGGCATAAAAAGTCATAAAAATGTTACAGTATAGTGAGCCATAAAAATATCATAGTATAGTAAGGCATAAAAACATCATAGTATAGTATGGCATAAAAATATCATAGTATAGTAAGGCATAAAAAGTCATAAAAACGTCATAGTATAGTAAGCCATCAAAATGTCATAGTAAAGTAAGGCATAAAAAATCATCAAAACGTCATAGTATATTATAGCATAAAAAAGTGATAAAAACAACATAGTATGGTAAGGCATAAAAAGTCATAAAAACGTCATAGTATATTAAGGCATGAATAGTCATGAAAAAGTCATAGTACAGTAAGCCATCAAAATGTCATACTAAAGTAAGGCATAAAATGGTATAAAAATGTCATATTATAGCATGACATAAAAACGTCATAGTATAGTAACCCATCAATATGAGATAGTATAGTATGGCATAAAACGTCATGAAAATGTCATATTATAGCATGGCATAAAAATATCATAGTAAAGTAAGGCATAAAAAATCATAAAAACGTCATAGTATAGTATGCCAAAAAAAAGTCATAAAAACGTCATAGTATGGTAAGCCATCAAAACGTTATAGTATAGTATGGCATAAAAAATCATAAAAACGTCATAATACAGTAAGCCATCAAACGTCATAGTATAGTAAGCCATCAATATGTCATAGTATAGTAAGGCATAATAAGTCATAGTATAGTAAGCCATCAATATTTCATAGTATAGTAAGGCATAAAAAGTCATAAAAATGTAATATTATACCATGGCATAAAAACGTCATTGTATAATAAGTCATAAAAATATCATGCTATAGTAAGGCATAAAACGGTATAAAAAAGTCATATTATAGCATGACAAAAAAAACCTAATAGTATAGTAAGACATAAAAAGTCATGAAAACGTCACAGTATAGTAAGGCTTAAAAAGTCATAAAAATGTCATAGTATAGTAAGCCATAAAAATGTCATAGTATAGTAAGCGATAAAAACATCATAGTATAGTATGGCATAAAAACGTGATAAAAATGTCGTAGTATAGTAAGCCATCAAAACATCATAGCATAATATGGCATAAAAGGTCATAAAAACGTCAAAGTATAGTAAGGCCATAAAAATATCATAGTATAGTAAGGTATAAAAACATCATAGAAAAAGTCATAAAAATGTCATAGTATAGTATGGCATAAAAAATCATAAAAAAACGTCATAGTATAACATGGCATGAAAAAGTCATAAAAATGTCATAGTATAGTATGGCATAAAAAGTCATAAAAACGTCATAGTATAGCAAGCCATCAATATGTCATAGTATAGTAAGTCATAAAAAATCATAAAAACGTCATAGCATAGTATTGCATAAAAAGTCATAAGAACGTCATAGTATAGTAAACCATCAAAACGTCGTAGTATAGTTAGCCATCAAAACGTTATAGTGTAGTATGGCATAAAAAGTCATAAAAACGTCATAGTATAGTATGGCATGAAAAGCCATAAAAATGTCAAAGTAAAGTAAGGCATAAAAAATCATAAAAACGTCATACTATAGTATGGCATAAAAAAGTCATATTAACGTCATAGTATAGTAAGGCATAAAAAGTCATAGTATTGTAAGCCATAAACATATAATAGTATAGTAAGGCATAAAAACATCATAGTATAGTATGGCATAAAAAGTCATAAAAACGTCGTAGTATAGTAAGCCATAAAAATGTCATAGTATAGTAAGGCATAAAAAGTCATAAAAATGTCATAGTATAGTAAGCCATAAAAGTATAATAGCATAGTAAGGCATAAAAAAGTCATATTAGAGTAAGGCATAAAAAGTCATAAAAACGTCATAGTAAAGTAAGGCATAAAAACGTCATAAAAACGTCATAGTATAGTAAGGCATAAAAAGTCATAAAAATGTCATAGTATAGTAAGGCATAAAAAGTCTTAAAAACGTCATAGCATAGTAAACCATCAATATGTCATAGTATAGTATGGCATTAAAAGTCATAAAAACGTCATAGTAATGTATGGCATAAAAAGTCATAAAAACATCATAGTATTGTAAGCCATAAGAATATAATAGTATAGTAAGGCATAAAAGGTCATAAAAACGTCATAGTATAGTAAGGCCATAAAAATATCATAGTATAGTAAGGTATAAAAACATCATAGTATAGTAAGCCATCAAAAAATCATAAAAACGTCATAGTATAGTAAACCATCAAAACGTCATAGTATAGTATGGCATAAAAAGTCATAAAAACGTCATAGTATAGTATGGCATGAAAAGCCATAAAAATGTCAAAGTAAAGTAAGGCATAAAAAATCATAAAAACGTCATACTATAGTATGGCATAAAAAAGTCATATTAACGTCATAGTATAGTAAGGCATAAAAAGTCATAGTATTGTAAGCCATAAACATATAATAGTATAGTAAGGCATAAAAACATCATAGTATAGTATGGCATAAAAAGTCATAAAAATGTCGTAGTATAGTAAGCCATAAAAATGTCATAGTATAGTAAGGCATAAAAAGTCATAAAAATGTCATAGTATAGTAAGCCATAAAAGTATAATAGCATAGTAAGGCATAAAAAAGTCATATTAGAGTAAGGCATAAAAAGTCATAAAAACGTCATAGTAAAGTAAGGCATAAAAACGTCTTAAAAACGTCATAGCATAGTAAACCATCAATATGTCATAGTATAGTATGGCATTAAAAGTCATAAAAACGTCATAGTAATGTATGGCATAAAAAGTCATAAAAACATCATAGTATTGTAAGCCATAAGAATATAATAGTATAGTAAGGCATAAAAGGTCATAAAAACGTCATAGTATAGTAAGGCCATAAAAATATCATAGTATAGTAAGGTATAAAAACATCATAGTATAGTAAGGCATAAAAAATCATCAAAACGTCATAGTATATTATAGCATAAAAAAGTGATAAAAACAACATAGTATGGTAAGGCATAAAAAGTCATAAAAACGTCATAGTATATTAAGGCATGAATAGTCATGAAAAAGTCATAGTACAGTAAGCCATCAAAATGTCATACTAAAGTAAGGCATAAAATGGTATAAAAATGTCATATTATAGCATGACATAAAAACGTCATAGTATAGTAACCCATCAATATGAGATAGTATAGTATGGCATAAAACGTCATAAAAATGTCATATTATAGCATGGCATAAAAATATCATAGTAAAGTAAGGCATAAAAAATCATAAAAACGTCATAGTATAGTATGCCAAAAAAAAGTCATAAAAACGTCATAGTATGGTAAGCCATCAAAACGTTACAGTATAGTATGGCATAAAAAATCATAAAAACGTCATAATACAGTAAGCCATCAAAACGTTATAGTATAGTATGGCATAAAAAGTCATAAAAACGTCATAGTATAGTATGGCATAAAAACATCATAGTATAGTAAGGCATAAAAACGTCATAAAAATGTCATAGCATAGTAAGCCATAAAAATATCATAGTGTAGTAAGGTATAAATACATCATAGTATAGTAAGGCATAAAAACATCATAGTATAGTAAGGCATAAAAACATCATAGTATAGTAAGGCATAAAAAGTTATGAAAACGTCATAGTATAGTAAGCCATCAATATGTCATAGTATAGTAAGGCATAAAAACATCAGAGTATAGTAAGGCATAAAAACGTCATAGTATAGTATGGCATAAGAAAGTCATAAAAACATCATAGTATAGTAAGCCATCAAAATGTCATAGTATAGTAAGGCATAAAAAATCATAAAAACGTCATAGTATAGTAAGGCATAAAAAGTCATAAAAATGTCATAGTATAGTAAGCCATCAAAATGTCATAATAAAGTGAGGAAGAAAATACACATCCTGTAATGTAAACTGGCTGGCACCTAGAAATAACCCTATACCTTCTGTCTACCTCTTCCCTCTTACATCACCAACGCTTCATTGTCTTAACAACATCTTACCTGTCCATATGTTGATTCAGTCTAGGGGCCCTGTCTGCCCTATCCATACATATGCTGATCTAGTCTAAGGGCCCTTCC
>NW_019525500.1:1281133-1283938 GCF_002814215.2 Seriola lalandi dorsalis
GTCATAGTATAGTATGGCATAAAAAGTCATAAAAATGTCATAGTATAGTAAGCCATCAAAATGTCATAGTATTGTAAGCCATAAAAATATAATAGTATATATAGTAAGGCATAAAAACGTCATAGTATAGTAAGGCATAAAAAGTCATAAAAATGTCATAGTATAGTAAGCCATAAAAATATCATAGTATAGTAAGGCATAAAAACATCATAGTAAGTCAGTCATGAAAAGTCACAAAAATGTCATAGTATAGTAACCCATCAATAAGTCCTAGTGTAGTAAGCCATCAATATGTCATAGTATAGGAAGGCATAAAAAATCATGAAAACGTCATGGTATAGTAAGGCATCAAAATGTCATAGTAAGGTAAGGCATAAAAATCATAAAAACGTCATAGTATAGTCTGGCATAAAAAGTCATAAAAACGTCATAGTAAAGTAAGGCATAAAAACTCATAAAATCGTCATAGTATAGTATGGCATAAAAAAGTCATAAAAACGTCGTAGTATAGTTAGCCACCAATATGTCATAGTATAGTAAGTCATAAAAAAGTCATAAAAGTGTCATAATATTGTAAGCCATCAAAATGTCATAGTATAGTAAGGCATAAAAAAGTCATAAAAACGTCATAGTATAGTAAGGCATAAAAAGTCACAAAAATGTCATAGTATAGTAAGCGATAAAATGATCATAGTATAGTAAGGCATAAAAACGTCATAGTATAGTAAGACATAAAAAGTCATAAAAATGTCATATTATAGCATGGCATAAAAATGTCATAGTATAGTAAGGCATAAAAACGTCATTGTATAGTAAGGCATAAAAAGTCATAAAAACGTCATAGTATAGTAAGGCATAAAAACGTCATAGTATAGCATGGCATAAAAAAGTCATAAAAATGTCATAGTATAGTAAGGCATAAAAGGTCATAAAAATGTCATAGTATAGTATGGCATAAAAAGTCATAAAAATGTCATAGTATAGTAAGCCATCAAAATGTCATAGTATTGTAAGCCATAAAAATATAATAGTATATATAGTAAGGCATAAAAACGTCATAGTATAGTAAGGCATAAAAAGTCATAAAAATGTCATAGTATAGTAAGCCATAAAAATATCATAGTATAGTAAGGCATAAAAACATCATAGTAAGTCAGTCATGAAAAGTCACAAAAATGTCATAGTATAGTAACCCATCAATAAGTCCTAGTGTAGTAAGCCATCAATATGTCATAGTATAGGAAGGCATAAAAAATCATGAAAACGTCATGGTATAGTAAGGCATCAAAATGTCATAAAAGTGTCATAATATTGTAAGCCATCAAAATGTCATAGTATAGTAAGGCATAAAAAAGTCATAAAAACGTCATAGTATAGTAAGGCATAAAATAGTATAGTAAGGCATAAAAACATCATAGTATAGTAAGGCATAAAAACATCATAGTATAGTAAGGCATAAAAACGTCATAGTAAAGTATGGCATAAAAAGTCATAAAAATGTCATAGTAATGTATGGCATAAAAAGTTGTAAAAACGTCATAGTATAGTAAGCGATCAATGTGTCATAGTATAGTATGGCATAAAAAGTCATAAAAACGTCATAGTATAGTAAGGCATAAAAAACTCACAAAAACGTCATAGTATAGTAAGGCATAAAAAGTCATAAAAATGTTATACTATAGTAAGGCATAAAAACATCATAGTAAAGTAAGGCATAAACAATCATAAAAACGTCATAGTATAGTATGGCATAAAAAAGTCATAAAAACGTCATAGTATAGTAAGCCATCAATATGTCATAGTATAGTAAGGCATAAAAAAGTCATAAAAATGTCATAGTATAGTCAGCCATAAAAATATAATAGTATAGTAAGGCATAAAAATATCATAGTATAGTATGGCATAAAAAAGTCACAAAAACATCATAGCATAGTAAGCCATCAAAATGGCATAGTCCAGTATGGCATAAAAATCATAAAAACGTCATAGTATAGTCTGACATAAAAAGTCATAAAAACGTCATAGTATAGTAAGCCATCAATGTGTCATAGTATTGTAAGGCATAAAAACGTCATAGTATTGTCAGCCATAAAAATATAATAGTATTGTAAGGCATAAAAACGTCATAGTATAGTAAGGCATAAAAAGTCACAAAAATGTCATAGTATAGTAAGCCAAAAAATATCATAGTATAGTAAGCCATCAAAATGTCATAGTAAAGTAAGGCATAAAAAAGCATAAAAACATCATAGTATAGTAAGGCATAAAAAAGTCATAAAAACGTCATAATATTGTAAGCCATCAAAATGTCATAGTATAGTAAGCCATCAAAACATCATAGTATAGTAAGACATAAAAAGTCATAAAAATGTCATATTATAGCATGGCATAAAAATGTCATAGTATAGTAAGGCATAAAAACGTCATTGTATAGTAAGGCATAAAAAGTCATAAAAATATCATAGTATAGTAAGCCATCAAAACGTCATAGTATAGTAAGCCATCAAAACATCATAGTATAGTATGGCATAAAAAGTCATAAAAATGTCATAGTAATGTATGGGATAAAAAGTCATAAAAATGTCATAGTATAGTAAGGCATAAAAAGTCATAAAAACGTCATAGTATTGTAAGCCATAAAAATATAATAGTATAGTAAGGCATAAAAAGTCATAAAAATGTCATAGTATAGTAAGCCATCAAAATGTCATAATAAAGTAAGGCATAAAAAGTCACAAAAACGTCATAGTATAGTAAGGCATAAAAAGTCATAAAAATGTTATACTATAGTAAGGCATAAAAACA
>NW_019525500.1:1284003-1294003 GCF_002814215.2 Seriola lalandi dorsalis
GTATAGTAAGCCATCAAAACATCATAGTATAGTATGGCATAAAAAGTCATAAAAATGTCATAGTAATGTATGGCATAAAAAGTTGTAAAAACGTCATAGTATAGTAAGCGATCAATGTGTCATATTATAGTATGGCATAAAAAGTCATAAAAACGTCATAGTAATGTATGGCATAAAAAAGTCATAAAAATGTCATAGTATAGTAAGGCATAAAAAGTCATAAAAACGTCATAGTATTGTAAGCCATAAAAATATAATAGTATAGTAAGGCATAAAAATGTCATAATATAGTAAGGCATAAAAAGTCACAAAAACGTCATAGTATAGTAAGGCATAAAAAGTCATAAAAATGTTATACTATAGTAAGGCATAAAAACATCATAGTAAAGTAAGGCATAAACAATCATAAAAACGTCATAGTATAGTATGGCATAAAAAAGTCATAAAAACATCATAGTATAGTAAGCCATCAAAATGTCATAGTATAGTAAGCCATCAAAACATCATAGTATAGTATGGCATAAAAAGTCATAAAAATGTCATAGTAATGTATGGCATAAAAAGTTGTAAAAACGTCATAGTATAGTAAGCGATCAATGTGTCATAGTATAGTATGGCATAAAAACGTCATAGTATAGTAAGGCATAAAAAGTCATAAAAATATCAAAGTATAGTTAGGCATAAAAACATAATAGTATAGTAAGGCATAAAAACGTCATAGTAATGTATGGCATAAAAAGTCATAAAACTGTCATAGTATAGTAAGGCATAAAAAGTCATACAAACGTCATAGTATTGTCAGCCATAAAAATATAATAGTATAGTAAGGCATAAAAACGTCATAGTATAGTAAGGCATAAAAAACTCACAAAAACGTCATAGTATAGTAAGGCATAAAAAGTCATAAAAATGTTACACTAAAGTAAGGCATAAAAACATCATAGTAAAGTAAGGCATAAACAATCATAAAAACGTCATAGTATAGTATGGCATAAAAAAGTCATAAAAACATCATAGTATAGTAAGCCATCAAAACGTCATAGTATAGTAAGCCATCAAAACATCATAGTATAGTATGGCATAAAAAGTCATAAAAATGTCATAGTATAGTAAGGCATAAAAAGTCACAAAAACGTCATAGTATAGTAAGGCATAAAAAGGTATAAAAACCTAAAATCATAAGCATGACATAAAACGTTTTAGTATAGTAAGTCATAAAAATGTCATAGTATATTAAGGCATAAAAAGTCATAGAAACGACATAGTATAGTAAGGCATAAAGTCAATCAGTCAATCAAATGATACCATGCCTAAATCGGGTGTCTTGGAGACGTACCCTCTCGGATGGCACATTGGTATGATTTCACTGCGAATGAGTTCACTCACATATTGGTCAGGACAATTCTTTCCTCCCAACATGTTGGTAGGGTCATGTCTCTACTATCCATATGCAAACCTACGCCCATGATTATAAGGAGTATGGTCCAGACCTGCTCTATATGAAAGGTTCCCTGAGATAACTTCTGTTGTGACTTGGCATTAAATTGACTTTCTCTTTACAGCTGCTACTGTTGCAAACAAACAATTTACTACATCAAAAAAAAATGAATAAGGTACATTTAGTATTTTTTCTAGCGTCAGTCTCAGTATCTAAAGACCTGTCTATCAATTTAGCATAAGAAGGAGAATTCTTCAGCTGAATTGGAAATGATAGGACAACATGAAACAGGCATTAAATAGGTTTTAAATCTTAATATTTCTTTATTTAGAAGTAGTTCTCTGGTTCGTAACATACAAGCCCGTTGTACATGGAATATTACAGAGAGGTACAGGTTTTTACATTTGACTCTGTCATGTACACAGTCTCAGATTTTCAGACGGGTATTCAAACAAAGGAGACGTTGCCCTTATAGCTTAGAGCAGTGTCGGATCTTCTTCATAATTTCCCCAGAAATGTCAAAGGTAGCATCAAAGGGCACATGACAGTCCACTACCTCATCAAATCACACATTTACTGTACCACCCAGCCACCCAATGTTAAGTCAAATAATCACATCATCAGGGACACTTAGCATAATTTCTACTCATCCAAAGTCCCCTCCAACAGAATCACTGGAATATTTGTCCATGCATACATAAGTATACTATATATGGTAAAAAATATAGCATTTGGAATAAATACTTAATATAATTTTAGAGCAAACTGTCAGACAATACTTGTTATATACTCTTCACAATACTGTATTTACATGTATTTGGCTGGATTTACAGAAACAGATAAAATATATATTTAACCCAATGTGAAACAGATTTGATTTCAGGTCTTTGGTGTTTAGCCAGTTATGAAACCTTATTACATCTGGGTCACACTGGATTAAACATATGGATGCAATTTAAGACTTAATACACAGGCACGGAAGACCAGATACACCAGATACTTGTTGCAGCACAGATCAGATCACCCTTTAGCTGTCTGTGTTATGGGACATTACACAGACTCTCATTTGTGTCCCTTAATATACGGACAACCAATGATGATCGGATGTACTACACAGTGAAAATTCAGATTTGCTGATCATGTGTAAACGCAGCCTCAATGTTTAACGAATCTGTGCTACTTTGTGACTCAACAAATGATGATGATCTGATTACTAAGCCACTGTTGAAAAATTCTCATTGTTGCTGAGTAAATGCAGCCATGACTATATAATAGGATACTTCATATAATAAGTCTATCTTCATGTCAATCTACATAGTCCCATGTAAGCACCCATATTTATAAAGTGTCCTGGAATGAGAGTACTGGTGCAGGATCAGTGGTCAGACCATACTGCAGTAAACAGATAGCTTACAAGACAGCAGTACAGAGGCAGGGAAATATCATTTTAGAATGATTTGGAGAAAACCAATAAATCTGGGAACCAGCCAAAATTTGTGAGCAACTGAAGTAATAGGAACTGAGATGGCAGGTTTGTCGGTTAGAAATAAAAAGAGTTTATTGTGATCAAAGGTCAGAGATTTGACTGGTTATCTGGAGACTTGCTTCTGTAGAAAGTGACTTATCTTCTACCTGTAAATGCAGACTGGACTGTCATAGACCACACATATGGCAGTTGTTAAATTGAGTGGTATTCCCCTTTTTAAATTCCACCTTCAGTGACCCTAGAAAACTAGCTTTACTCCATTCAAAGATCACATATAAAGAGTGGTTCCGTGACAAGAGTGCCTTCATAATAGCCAGAGATCACCATCAGTCGCATGTGTACAGGTAAAATTATTGATCCCTTTTGTTTCTTGTAAACCTACTAACCTGTTTGACACCTGCAGTGGTCACCGAGGGGGAAATGTTGAATTGTAAACAATTTCATCAGAGCAGTACTCCTGCTTTAAGATACTTTAAGAATATGGGTGTAGCTCTGTGGTAAACAGGAGAAAAAGGCCACTCTCCTCACATCTCCTCTAATGTAGGACTATCATCTGATTAAGGCGAGACAAAAGCCACTCACCCTAGCTATTGTTTGACTGAAAAGATAGTATTCCATTTATATTGCTTCTTAGACTGATAACAAAAATAATACCCCTGCTCTGGGATGATATGAATGCCTGGAAACAGAGAAAGGATGAACTAGTGTCAGCAATTTGAAAATTGGCAAATCTGATCTTTGTGTTCGGGATTTTATCATTGATTAATATCTTTTGTCATACATGGCTATATCTGCTATAGCTTATGTCTCTCTTAGTCCCATGATCCATGCCAGTACAGTTAGACTTGCTACTTGCTACATTTTTTTCTTGGAATGTGTCACAGCCAGCCCGACATTCATTGTGCATTTTGTAGCAGTTGCATACATGATTTGATTTGAAACAGGCAGACAAACAAGACATACATTATATTTGAACTGGGGGACGGAGATTGAGGCGGAGAGAGGGAGAGAAAGAGAGAGAGAGAGATGTTAATCATGAGAACAGACAGTATTACAACATACTGTTGTTTAGTACTATAAGACAGCCAGCAGGGGGAGTAACTATGTATTTGCATGCAGCACCTTCTGAACAGAACAATCTTCTTATTAGAAGACTTTTGTGTTTCTTTTCTCTGGTTATATTCTGGTTATAAAAATCATTTCTCCTGTATCCAACAGAAACATTTTATCTCAAACTAAACCATTTGTTTTTCAATATTTCACAGATGACGATCACCCATGGCAGATGTGAAGAACATGACCCTGTCAAAAACAATACATTGAATGATGCCAAAGATCCACTGAATCATGGGAAATTAGATCAGAAATTCTACTCTATTAGGTCATGTTGTAATTTATACTTTTGGAGATATAGTTTCTTCTGGAAATTGATATGAGAGAGAAGGACGATTTACTGTACACAAACAATAAAAAAAAGTGCAGTAGAAAATACAGTTTCTGTGTTTGTATATGATTATAATCTGTTAGAATAACATTCTACATACTATGTTCTCAATAATGGCTTATGTCCAAATATGAAAAGGATGATGTCAATGACATAAAAGAAAAAATAGACATCATGTCATATTTAATATTATATATTTGAAAGGTAGATCATGTGCTTAGTATTTTGCTTGACAAGCTAGTTTGATGATAAGAAGCAGCAGTTTGTCAGAGTATCTCTTCATTCACCACATATATATATATATATATATATATATATATATGTATAGATATATATAGATATATATATATATTCTCACTCTGTCCCCTATGTAACTTCCTGTCAATCACACTTGTCACTATGGCAATGTCTTATCATCAATCTGACCAGCCCCTTTTGTTTTTCTGTCCACTGAGAGGTTGATGCAGCATATCCATAAACACCCACGGGGCATGTTGGCAGAGACATGGAAGAAAAATGTGGGCATTCATTGCAGGAAACTCCACAGTCACAGAGGTTTTGTATGTGAGCTCCCATAATTCCATGGTAAACAGAGCATAACCACTTTTTCCACTGGTCAAACAGAGTATGTCCTGTATGGTGTCACAGTGTATGTGTTTCAGCTTTTCCCCCTCATTGTTGGTGTGCAGAGGGTCTTGAAATGGGAAGGTCGGAGTCGGCAAGCTGAAAGTGGTTTGGAAGAGTAAACAGGGTCAGCCTGGCTCAGATTAGGTCTGTGGTAGACGGTGGCTCAGAGGCCTGGGTCTCAGTGTTGGCCTTCAGAAGGTCAACTATTTCTTGTTGAGAGGCTCCTTCTGCCACCGACAGTGCTGTCTGATTATTCTGAGGGGAAAACAGAGAGATATAGATGTTAATTTTCATATTAAAGACATTGCAGTGACTGTTCTTATCCTGACAGTGGCAGTGTTGTGTTGTTCTTTCTCTAGCGACTACACATTACAGTACATAGGTATATGGTGCAGTTACCCTGCTACAGAGCTGGGTTAAGCATCTGTCAGCATTTTGCCTTTCTCAAAACACGGTAGAGATTATGATGTGTTCCGTTTCTGTAAATCTGATCTAATAATTCACTTCCAAAATTACACATCAGAATGTGCCACTAACACTATAATAATATACTGGTAAGCTTCTTTGCATCATGCAGAAATTGCCTGTGTAATAAGCCACAGTTAAATCATAAGCCTGGGGAGGTTTTGTAGGATGTCATGAAAGGGAAATGGAAGAAATGTTCCAAGGCATACAAAATATCAAATTTTGTCATTTAATATAAGTATATTCAAACTCCCTTCTGAAGCTATGATACCACAGATACTGTAATTTTATTTAATATTTGGGCAGTTAATTTTTTATCTATTTTTTGGTAGTTCAGGCTCTGTGCTTCAGCACATTCAATTTGAATTAAAAGAATCAAAAGTAATAGGAATGATACAGATGGAGTCTTTGACCCATAGACACCATCAGACACTTTGTATCTTGCCTCACAGCTCCCACCTTCAACTCTCTCCAGTTGTGGGATCCTTTAGTCTCTGCCTCTCTGCCCTAAATCAGATTAAGATCAGCTGATTGACTCAGCCAGTCCAGGATATATCACCCTGAGAAGTTCTTTGGTTGCTGTGGCCGTATGTTTAGGGTCGTTGTCCTGCTGAATGATGAAATGCTGTCTAATGTGTTTTGATCCATTAGGCTGAATCTGAGCAATAGAGTGCTCCTGTACACCCCTGCATCCATCCTGTTGCTTCCATCAGCAGTGAAATAATCAATAAATGCAAGTGTGCCAGTTCATTTGGCAGCCACACAGCAGGAAGTCATAACGGAACCAGCACCATGTTTGACAGATGAGGTGGTGGCTTTGGGTCACGAGCTGTACCTTTTTTTTTTCCAGACATTCCAAACGCGATCATTTTGACTGACTGTTTTTTTCATCAGTCCAAAGAACTTTGTTCCACAACTTTCCTTTTATATGTTTTTGAGAACTGCAGCATGGCCTTTCTGTTTCTGAGGTTTACTGAGGTTTGGATCTTGTGCACACCTGTTTTCTTAGAACATACCAAGTATTGATTTTGACAAACCAGCTTCCTTTGATATCTCTCTGATAGAGTTATGCTTGTTTTTAGCCTCACTATTATCTTCTTCATTTGCACCATAACCTCTTTACTCCTCTTACTGACAGACAGCTCCTCCTCAATCTAAATGGCAACTCTCAGCTCTCAGTCAACTCCGACTTAAGTGTGAGCTCTTTTATGCATGAAGTAACTTTGAAATGACACAGGGCTGCCCATGAAACATTTAGTAGCCAAGTGTCCAATTATTTTAAAATCTGTACAATTTGGGAATTGTGCATTAAAAGGCCTATATCTTGCACACAGTTATTTCAATTCTTACATAAACCTATAATTAAAAGTGAAACTTGGCACTTTAATGTAGTGTCCATCACTTTATTCATTTATTAAGTGAAACTCAAAGACTGAATGTAACTGTCCAAAAGACTTGTGGTATAGAGGACTGTATATATCTATAGCCAATACCCTCAATCATAAATCCTTTATCAGTGGCCTGTTCTCAGCATTTACTAGTAATATGACTGCCAAGCTTCTTTTTTTTTTGTCCTTCATATTAAAGCAATTTTAATATATATTGCACCAAACCTTTCTGTCTATTGGTCACTCTTAATAGCTAAGAGCACTGACACCAGTGAATCATTTGCTCTGGTGTTCTATGCTAATACTTTAGCTTATGCCACATATGTCATATGATACCATCCAACCCGTAGTAACCAAAATAAGAGGACTGATATCTGTACACTGTGGATAACATTCTTCCTGCCAACACACCTCTAAAAAATGGAATCTCTTGCAAGCTCATCTCTTTAAAGTTTCAATGGGTTGTGTGCTGGACACCGAGTCACTGGTTAAGACACACAGCTATAAATGTTCACGGCTGAGTAAACTGTCAATGTTCTTTAACGTTGTTTGTAACTTCCTGCATCACTCTCACCGGTTGTCTCTGTGTTTTATCCATTTATTCTTTTCATCTAAGACTACAGATTAGATATTACGGCAAACTAGAGCAGACAAGGCTGCACACTGAGAGACATCTTGTCTCATGGGGACGCAGATGTCTCAGAACAGTGTGAATGCTCTGTATTATACTCTGTGTAAATTTCATCAACCTGTTAAAGAAACTGTCTGACTTGCTTGCATTTAATTCAAAATGGCTTACCAGAGCTGCTTATTTCCTCAGTTTGTAGATGATGTTTGCCCCTCACTACCCCTAAATATAGTGTGTGCTCATGTGTCATGGAGTCACACAGCAAATAATCTACCAGAGGCATATGGTTGATGAGGATGAGGCGGCAGGTTTTGTGGAATGGGGACTATAGTGAAAGTCGAATCCTTTGGAAACTAGAATCAGAGCCCACAGGTGGATGCAGGTGTGGAGGTGGGGCTTAAAGAATGTTATATGAACAGCAGCGGCAGTGTTGCAACAGTGTTTCACAGGATGGTTTGCAATGAAAAAGTCCACTGACAGAATGCACAGGAAAATCAACAGTCTAGAGGAATCAATCAGTCTACTATGTCTAGGCCAGGCACCAGCCATTGTATGGCTGTACCTACCTTTACTGTCAAGCTGAAGCTGAACGCAGGGGTAGGTTAATATCTAGTGACACATTCTACACTGTGTGAGTCAGGCACTAGGAGCCGTGTGACCACTCATGTAGCACAAGCAGCAAATAAGTACCTGTTGATATGAAGCAGTGATCCCTGACATCTCTGTAAGGAATTAACCTTTACAAAATTAAGCCAAAGACAGACCACACAGTCTCTCTTGCTACTTGATCTATGTTTAAATTAGCTTCTGTTGGGGTTAGAGATGAACCCATATTGAAGCCATGTTTTTCCCTACAGGGAGCACCTCTTGATTTGACTTTGTAGTTTTCTATATGTAGTGTTTAAACACAGGTTTGGTTGAGATGTGATGTGATGTATTTTAAACCTGGCACACACTAAGGCAATGACCCATGGGACTGCATGCTTAAACATCAGTGCATAAACACTTAATGCAAACTATAGATATGTATATTGGTGAAAGCCAATAAATGTGTTAATTTATGTCAATTTACAATAAGAGAAAAGAAAGTATTATGAGGAGAAATTTGCACAAATCCTAGAGAGAGAGAGCACCGACAATCTGAACAAGATCTTATATGTCAGACTGGATGGGACGTCACTTGGGGAGGGGACAACACATTCAGAGGGGATCTCACGTTGAATGGATGAGAGGTGAAACATCTTGATTCTGCAACAGTCCAGTCGACAGTGTAATTAAAACTTTACAGCATAACACCATACTGTACCTTATCTCTGAGGCCGGAGTCACAGCGGCCTGTCTCAAGCAGCAGACGAGCGATGTGCGTGTGTCCGTGTTCACTGGCGCACATCAGGGCTGTAGATCCCTCGCGGTCCTGGGCATTTACATCGGCGCCGCAGCTCAGGAGCAGCTTCACCATGGCAACACGGCCGTGGCTCACTGCAAGCATAAGTGCCGTCTGACCTGCCTAGAAAACGAGAGCGAGGAACGTTGGAAATTACATGCAAACAGTGAGAGGGCATGTGTGAGGGGAGATATATGAGGTGACAACAACAGACAAAACTTGTGAGCTCCTGTGACCTCAGTATGCTTGTGTGGCCTAAAACTGCCATTTCTTGTTGTTTATCAGTTCTGTTTGTTTTCCACTAAATGAGAGAAAACAGCAGATGTTATGTGTATTGCTATAAAGTGACCCACTTATAAAAATGTCCCAGCATTCCCTGATTTCCCCGGAGTATTTATTAAATTCCCATACTCACTCTGCCTGCAATACAATTTCCTTGACAACAACAACAACAACACCTCATACAGTACAGTCAGTCCCTTGACATTAAGTCACTTCTATAGCCATATCTGGGAAGCCATTACTAGGTGTGAGCATATACTGTATGATACCTGTCTGGAGCGTGCATTGACGTCCCCCAGTCTCAGCAGTTGTTGTGCCACCTCCAGATCATCAGGGCTGTCAGCAGCTGTTAGGGCAGCGAGCATCACTGGAGTATAGCCTGCCTTGTTCACGTTATCTGTTTCACATAGACCTGAACAAACACACACACACACACACACAACACACACACACACACACACACACACACACACACACACACACACAGTGAGTAAGAGACATTTCATGCAGGGTTACCTAATCTAGCCAATATCTTGCCTTTATTTTAAAATGAATGTCTTTATGCTCATGTGTAAATCCAGCTGCGATTGCAGCTGTGTGTATTTGCATCTCACCAGTATCCAGCAGCAGTTTGACCACAGGGAAGTTTGAGTGCGACACGCTGTAGTGGAGGGCCATGTTCCCGTTTCCATCTGTCAAGTTGACAACATACGGCAGGAGAGTGGGCGTGGTCGAGCCCACTTGTCGCAGGTATAATGTGACGGTATCGGCCTGTGAGTCTTTCTGACTGGAGACCCTGAACCACTCCTGGTAGAGCACCACTAAAACCTGACGCTGCACAGAGAGGAAGAAGATAAA
>NW_019525500.1:1296503-1315192 GCF_002814215.2 Seriola lalandi dorsalis
CGATCAAGCCATGTATTTGTATCTGAGTGATGGAATATCCTTGTTAAATTAGTGTTTTGCTCTGATAAACAGCTTGCAGCCTTAACAGGCACTTGGACACTGTGGGAGTTATCTGAAGTACATCACACATGACTAGTTATATTTCTGAGGAGGCACACATAAGCTATGGTGGTGGCTACATGCATAAACTGCTAGCTACAGTGCCATTTAATGCGAGGCTATAATATAAGCTTTGCTGCATGACTCACCGTTCAGCTTGCTCCTCCTGCAGCTCCAGGCTGCTCTCTGGATCCAGCAGACCTCTCTCACCCTCCTTCTCTTCAGCCACAGCACCTCCTCCCTCAGCTGAGACCTCTGCATCCTTTCCCTGGATCTCTGCTGCCTCCTCAGGCTTCTCTGGTGGCTGAGGCTCCTTCTCCTTTTCCTTCTCCCCCTCCTGCTCTGAGCTGTCTTCCTCCTCCGCCTCCACCTTTGACTTCTCATCTCCACTGGACTCTTCGCTGGATGTTGTCTCATAGCTGGAAGAAGACACAAACAAGTGTGCATATGCACTAATTTCAGCATAAACTCCAAAATCAGTGAATCTGTGGTGAAGCTTTGTCCCTCTGTCCTGTTTCTAATGACTAACTCCTAGCTAAACAAAAGTTAATTTAAAAGTTATTACAGATGGCCTTCAGAAGATTTAATTTATGTTTATTCACTAAAAGTAAACATGTATATAAAAATTGGACATGTGCACAAGCAGCCACATCAATGAAACACCTAAGCAGCTAAAACTAATATGAAACCAGTAAAGTAAACTTTGGCCAAGGCTAGATAAATACTAACAAGTCATTTCCCTCTAGACCTCAGATGTTACATGAAGAAGATGCTTGTCTAGTGCAACCTTTGGCCAAATAACCAAAATATCCTTAAAAACAGTTAAATATGTACATACAAATCCATAGGTGTGTTTGCACATTCACATATGAAACCTTTTAACAAAACACCACCTTGTACATTGAGGAAGGCTGATGATATATTTAGAACGCCAGTTTGTGTGTGTGTGTGTGTGTGTGTGCGTGGTTGGGAAGGTGGGTGATCATTGGGGTGTATCATGAAGGCACTTCTGTGAGGCCAATGATCAGATAAGTATTATACTGAATGCCACCGATTCATGCTTATTTGTAGACACACACACCACACATGCACATACACACACACACACATACACACACACACACACACACACACACACACACACACACACACACACACACAGAGACACCACAAGAAGCGTTCAGGGGCCACAACATTCCCTGGATTCCAGAGGAGCTCAAGGGAGAGCAAAGACAGGGTAGAACATCCAAAGAGAAGAAATACAAACAGCAGCCCACTTCCTGGTGCGGGCAGAAGCCTAAAGATAGTCAGAGAAAATATTGTTGTCTGACATTTGTCTCGTTATAAATAACATCTGTTCAATTTAGTTTGGAATTGAGCAGTGTAACATAGAAAGTGGGAGATATTTATCAACAGCGGTTCCAAAACGCAAAAGGACCGTCCTTGGACAGCTCTTTGCAATACCACTGATAATTTGCTATTTGTTCTGGAGAATGGATATGTTTGCAGATCATTCTGAAACAGCGAGGGAGGAATAGACCTCATCACAACACTGATCTGGAAAAACAAAGCAAAGGCGAGCAGGTCATAAAACAGTGAAGCTCAGGAATGTTAGAACAGAAATGTGGGAATAAAACGAATCTCCTAATGGCAGCCTTTTACTTGAAATGCAGGAGGTAATATCATCCACATATTTCAGTAACAACTGATGAGGAATACTGGACATGTTGCATATAGAAAACAAGAAAGAACACAAAACATTTTGAATTATTTTTTTTATATTATTCTACTGGCTAATAGAAGACAAAATAAATATATAACAGTTCTATAGCTTTTTTTCTATTAAATTATTAAAGTTACTCTATTATTTTTGTATTTGTTTACTCCTACAATCCATTACATTGGTGGCTCCAAACCTTTCTGGCTCATGACCCCTTATTATAAAGTGATCTTTGGGTTATGACCATGCCCACTAGAGAATGGTTTTGTTTTTTTCCCCCAGTTTTATTTGAATATTATTTGAATAATTTGAGTTGTCTGAAGATGAAAAAAAACCCTGCTAATTCTCAACAACAAAAGAGAGATAAAGATAGTGATAGATAGAGGAATGTCTTTAAAAATTAAATACAATTTTGTGTAGCATGAATATTTTTTCCACTTTCTCATCCTGTAAATTGCCCGTACATTTATCTTGTGGCTTGTGGTTTGGAACGACTATATTAGGTAGCCTTGCCCTTAGGACTGGCATGCACACACACGCACACGCATACGCACACACATACGCACAAAACAATCTAAGATGAAAAAGTTCTGCCAAAGAAAAAGCAGACAAAGGTCTTGGTCTTGGCTGCTGTAGCTTTGAAAGAGAGGTAGATCAGTGTCAAGCCGCGTGTGCACAACTAAGGTAATTACTATGTGTGGATGTGTGTGTGTAGCTGTGTATATCTTTTAAATGTCTACAAATGTGTCAATGTCAATCTTCTTTTTGGGGCTACTTTGGTTTCTGGTTAAAGTTAGCTTCACACTTAGTTTAGGCAAATGGTTTTAGGGCTAGCTGAGGTTATAGTTTAAGGTTAGGGAAAGCATCCAGGGGATTTTGTCAGTCAGTACAATGCAAAAACACATGTGAGTGTCAGTGTGTATACAGGTGCTTCATGTTATAACTGCAGCGCCAGCCACGTAACCATATCAGACGAGCCAGAAAGCATAATCTCCCTGCCTAGATACATACCTTTGTTCTTCCAACCACTACCATCTGCTTTCTTAAAATTCATCAGCTTAAATACACACACACACACACACACACACACACACACGCGCGCGCGCGCAACACACGCAAAACACAACACAAACCCACAGTGAATCCAGTGCCTTCAAATACTGGCATAAGCACACCTGCGCAAAGCACTGAGGTATCATGAACATCGAGAGAAATATGCACACACACCTCACACAATGTGTAACACATATTCATATCCACACACATCCACACTTGCAGTAGCAGAAGTGAGGTCAAATTCAGGGCAGTGTGCACTTCAAATGCTTGGGCTCTGATGACTAACAGCATAAAGTACATGTGTGAGACACAGCTGCATTTAGTTAGTTAGTGCGGTCGCGCTCAGGTGAACAATGACGAAGCTGTGATACTCAGACAACTGAAAGATAATTAAAAAGTGAATGCCTCATCGTTAACAAATAGGCGGTTTATTCATGTTGAATTGATAGACCCTTTGATATGAATGGACCTCAACAATTATGTAGCCTGAGGATCTGTGACTATCAGCCTACATTTTTCTAACAAGTAATTTGTACAAATAAAAAACAAGTGGGATATATTGATGAATATTACTGCTTGAAAATCCAATGAGGTGTACAGTATACATCTATGAGGAAAAGATTGGTTGGTTATACTTTATGTGTACATGAAATGTATTCTGTGCTTTTAGTGAGTGTTTGACCACTTGGATTTAAATAGCCACAAATATGATGATTGATTGCTGCCACTGTAGCTTCTTTCACAGCAAAATATCCAGGTATTTTTACGTGACAAACTCCACTTCTCAAGTTCACCTGGAGCCACTGTGTGTGGCTAACTGGCTAATCCGATTGAAGCCACTTTGCACAATTAAATCCGACAACTCAGAAAAGTGAACATATGTAATCCCCATAATTTTGTGGTTTAATCTGAAGAAAATAGAATGTTACATGTAGTTACTCTGCTATTATGTCCACAAATACGTCTAAGGGTAAAATTCCCCTGTAGAAATAAAGAGTCACATAACATGCAAAGACACCAATAAAAATGCACAAAAACACACTGCAGCCCACATAAACCTATTAATCACTTAGAGATTAAAAAAAGAAGATTTTACCCTCCATTCACCCCAACAAACTTCAGGTTTTTCTTGGCTCCCTTACTCCCCTGCTTGTCAGCAACACCATTTTTCTTCATAATAGATTTGAGACCTGGAAGATGAGAGAGAGAGATAGACAGAGAGATTAAAAAGAAAAGGGAGGAAAAGAAAAATTAATTAGGCTTTAGTGGAAGTTGGGTGTGTATGCGTTTTTGTATTGTCTGTGCGATTAATGAATCACAATTAATAAATTAATGTGATACAAAAACTCACAGTCCTTATACCTAAACACAAAATACGGCCTGATTTTGTCAGTGCCTCATATGAGGTATAAGCTCTATATAAGCTCTGCCACCTACATGATTAAGTTCACACTTACCAAATCTAAATCCAACTGAACACCTACAGGGGATTTTGGACCGACCAAATGAGGGACGAATGTGGGTCATCCCTCCAGTAAACTTCTAGAAACTTTGTGAGTCAATGCGAAGGAGCACTGAAGTTGCTCTGGTAGCTCTTGTTCGTCCCAACACCTTACTAAGACTCATGTAGTTTTATTTCTCTTTAATTCATCACCCATCTATAAATGTAAACATTACTGTAACAACTAGCTCTGTGACTGAACAGCCTCTATAAAAGCTTGTCTACCCACCTACAGTTACTGTGTGCAGCCACTGTTGCTACTCTTTAAAGATATAGCATTTATGACGAGGCAGTGCACTTTCCTCAAGCATGAGTAGTTTGTACTGTAGTTAAGTTGAAAGTCTCCAGGCAATAAATAAAAGCAGTACATTATACTGGTAATGGTAGCCAGACAGTAATAGTTTGCACATGTTGACTGTACTTGCTCATGCTATTGCATGTGTTTGCCTACTTGTTTCTGTGTGTCCTCGACGTCTATGTATTAATGTCAGAGCATTTTCAGCCTGTATGATATTGAAGAACCTCTGGCTGCAATTACAAGCAAGTATAGCTCATCAAATGCTGTGGAATCCCTGTGTTGGCAGAGAAAGGGGATGCATGGGCCACATCTGTATACTCCATACAAAGAAAACTGTGAGAGAAAAATGATAAGCATGCCTGGAAAAAGATAGTTAACATGAGTATTTAACAGTGACTATTTAATGAATATGCAAGTGTAATGATGATGAAAATTAGATTAAAAAATAGTTTGCTACGAATAGTGACCAAATCAAATAGCAATTACAGTAATTTTGTCTCTGCAGATGTAGTTCAGGACCATACAAAATATTTCCAGGGCAATGTACGCAGGTCAAGATTATAGGGCTTATTGACAACATACAACCTTGACATTGTCAGACCCACTTATGTAAGTAACGACCCAATAATTGATTCTGCATGGGCTCCTTTGCTGACTCCCCTTGGCTCTAAGCCCAGTACGGCTGTCTTAGTTGTGCCTGACAGCAGACATGGTCTAGAGGTTCTGTAATGTTTTATGCAAGGACATAAGGATGTGGCTTTGAGCCAAAGATTCACTGGCTGAAAAGATCCCAGTGACCACCATCTGAGAAGAATGATGCTTTTAGATCCAGCATCTCAGGAGATAGCAGCAGACCACAGGGGAGGTTTACCATATATTTGGCATTTTGAATACATCCTCTGACTAACCTCTAAATAATAAAACAATGGTGAGATTTAACCTTCCCTCACTTTGTCAGAGATACTTCACTCATCCATACAAATCTCCAAAGCTTAACTCTAGTCTCTGATGACTCAGGTGCATAAGAGTTCTCAATATGATAGCAGTAGTTTCTGTTTCCAATATGTTTCCAAGATGAATACTAGTGCAATTTGAGGTTGAAGCAGTCAGGCTGGGAATCTCAGATGTCAAAGATGTAGACAACAACTCCAAAGAAACAGTGCCAGTCTTATGAGAACACACACGTGTGTGTGTGTGTGTGTGTGTGTGTATATATATAAATGTATATGTATTTATAGGCACACACGCAAAGCACTTAAAAGCACTCTTGTATACTGTACTCCCAACACTGAACTTAAAATGAACTCTGAACATAAAATATGTGTGTGATAGCAGAGTGATTCTGTACTTTAGCTCCTGTGCCAGAAACAGTACACTGTGACATCAAGGGAGGGAAGAAATAAATCGCATGTTTGATGCGTGCGTGTGTGTGTGTGTGTGTGTGTGTGTGTGTGTGTGTGTGTGCGTGCGTGTGCATGTGTGAAGGCCTGTGCTTCAGTGTCCATTCAACTGTGTACTGTAAGTAAGTGCTTACGTATACAGTATGTGCACGTCCCTGTATGAGTGTGTGTGTGTGTGTCTATACTATGGGAAATTTTATGTGTTCTTGGAGGTCATCAAACCATGTAATTTCACCAGTGCTTAGTAATGTGTGTATTCCCATCCTCTTACATGACAGTCAATAGTTACTGTATCTTTGGAACTGCATGTATTGCAAATAGACACCAATATATGATGCGGTTCTACAGTTTTTAACAGATTAATGTTATTAATTTACCTGTTACACTAATGTTATTGTAATTCAAAGCAGGTATAAATATAAAACATTACTCACACCTGCTTTTTTCATACTTGCCTGTTGTGCAAACTGATTTTTTTCTTTTATATGAAGTAGGGATGTGACCTGCTGAATTAAAGCCTTTGTCTCTGTAATGTTAAAGAAGATTGAGAATGAGCTGCTAGAGATGAGTAGATTGGTGGAAATCAAAGAAGAAAATATACTAAACAAAGATGTGAAGTAGAAGGCAAGGCAGACATTTCCCTTTCAGGAAGACCACTGAAAATAATGGGGAGAGTATTAATGGGCAGATACACTAAATCATAAAGTCCCTATCACTCTGAGTCATTAGACTACTGGCAACATACCAGATAATTAAGTACCTAGAAGACTATATTTCATTTTTTCTTTCTACTTAAGCTGATCAAACTGAAGTCTGATGTAGTCACAGCCAACGGTCAGTGTTGTCTTGTGTTATGCTGTCTCAACAGTCAGGGAGTTGGGATTCAAGTGATTATCAATATGGCTATACAGTTATATTTAGCATTGAATCCTGTGCAGAGAAACACACATCAAGTCCAAGGAAGAATCCTGAAAAGTCAAGCAGTACCTTTCATTCCTTCCCCAGTGCCAGTGTTGCAAATCTAATGAATTATGCACACAGTAGTCTCTGAGTTCATATAGTACTATTGATAGAATCACCAAAAGGCTTGATTTGACAGAATATCTGCGTGGTATTTGTAAATAATAGAATATGACCAGTGTGGTTTCAGATTGCAGTGAAAAGAAACCACAGTCGCTATGAGGCAGATCAGCTTGCTATAAATACAACACCTTGTTGTCAGTTTGATAGTAACACTCTGTGTCCTACATCGGCTGAGAGGAGTGTTGATATGCACGGCTGAGAGCTCTACCCAAACTACTACAAGGCTGTGTACAAAAGACACCACATAAAACCTGTCAAACCATTCTGGCAATGTTTGGCTTGCTCCTGTAGGTCCTCTTATTCAAGGGAGAGATTTTATTCTACTGAGTTGTACATGTCCACATTAATCATGGCAGACATAAGAGACGACATGTTGTAATTAAGTGGCATAGAGATTATGAGCTGTAAAAGGATCATTTCAGTGAATATGGAGTGGGATGGATTCAGCTCATTGAGTCTTTTACAAATAGGTTAGCAGGTATGTGGCAGACTGATGAAAGGTTGTGTGTACAGTATAAACCGTGGGGTCTTAAGTGAACCACAGGCCTACCTTGTTCTTGCTGTTTGCTGGCAGCAGCAGCTTTCTGGGCTGGTGAGTAGAAGGCAGAGAGGACACTGAGGGAGCTGACCAGTTGACTCTGAATAGAGCTCATTTTGGAAGGACCAGGTTTCCCTGCTGGTTTCCCTGTTGTTGCTACAGGGACTGCTTTCCCTGCAGGCTTGGCTGTTGCTCCTTTTCCTGCCTCTGCTCTTTTGCCTGCTGTCTGTTTCTGTGTGCTGGGGCTCTCCTGCTGGCTAGCCATCTGTTGAGTGCCAGAGCTGCTCCCCAGCTGTGCCCACTGCTCCCCCAGAAGCCCTGTTAACCGGGTTACGACTTGGCCCAAAGCTGCGGGCGAGGTTGGTGACTCACTCGAGCCTCTGCGAGGAGGCTGGGCCTCACCAGTGTCGCGACCGGAGGCCTGGACTTCCCTTGAACCACGACGCTGGGCTGTTTCACTGGAGCCTCTGCGCAGGGATGGTGTTTCGCTGGCATCTTTGTGAGGGGGTTGAGTCTCACTGGAACTTCTGCGGGAGCCCTGAGACTGAAGCTGCACATCACTTGACCCCTGACGAGTTGGCCGGGTTTGGGCTTCTCCTCCACGACTTGGAGGTTGTGATACAGTGGAGCCCCTCTGTGGTGCTTTAAGCTCTTTTGAGTTCCGTCGAGTTGCAGAACTTTGAGAGTGAGGCTGGGCTTGAATTGATTTGGGACGGGTTTGGGCTGCACTGGACCCTGGAGATGGGCTCTGAGTCTCAGCCTGAGGTTGTGATTTTTCCTTACTAACATCACCTGTAGGCTTCTTTGCTTGGCTCTTATCCTCAGATGGGGCTTCATGTTTTACCTGTTGCTCTGAGAGTTGTGTTGGGGATTGAGCCTCAAGCTGAGGTGCGTCCTGTACTTGTGCTTTGGGCAGGGGCTTTGTCAGGGGTTGCTGGGCTTCGGTTTCACCGGATCCCCTACGAGCACGCACAGACGCAGCCTGGAGTTGAGGAGGTGACGTCTGTCCCTCTGCTGAGGACTTGCGGCCTCTCTGAGGTCTTACAGGAACTACTGTCTTCACAGCTGCATCCTCTGCTGTGACTACAACCCTGTCAGTGACCACAGTGTCTTTGATTGTTGCACACACAATCTCACCCTCTGGTGTTTGTTTCTTTTCTACATTCTCCAGGATGATCTGCTTTGTTTCAATAATTTCTGTCTTTGGATGTATAATTTCTTTTAACTCTGAGTCAGTCTGTGCAATACTTGCTTCAATCTTAGATTCTTTAATTTCTCCTGTTGCAGCAAGTAGACTGGTTTTCCCTTCATTCTGACTTACTATGTCTGAAACTGCAGTTTGTTCAAGTAGACTTTGTAGAACTGCAGCTGAACTCTCTGTGACAACTTTCATGACTAGACTTTCACTAACTCTTTGAATCCTTTCATTTGCTTCCTTGTCGTCCACTCTTTCACTGACCACACTGTCAACATCTTCTCCTCTTTCGCTGCTTGCACTTTCTCTTACTTGACTCTCTGCCTCTGCGTCTCTGGCTGGATTGTTGTCCTGACGTCTCTCTGTCTCCGTCTCTGTCTGTTGGTCAGTCCTCTGGGCTGCCTCTGTCTCTGTCACCCTGTCCACAGTGTCCACCCTCTCTGTCTCTGTCCCTCGGTCTACACTGCTGGCTCTTGGTCTCTGTGGATGGTCTGTCACTGTCTCACCCTCTGTCTCTGTGACTTGGTTCACCCTTTCGGCCACTGGCGTCTCAGTCATTCGATCCTGAGTGGCAATCCTCTCAGTTACTGTGCCCCGCTCCATGCTGTTGGCTCTGGGTCTTTGTGGGCTCACTGCGGTTACCTCTGCCTCTCTGTCTGTTGCCTGGTCATGTGTGTCGACTTCGGGTTCTGTTATCTGATCTATACTTACAGTCCTTGCTGTAGGTACACAAACTTCAACACAGATTCTCTCTGTATCTGTACCCTGATCTACTGTACCCGGTGATTCTGTCTCTGTCTCTTGGTTGGCAAAATCTATTCTCTCTGTCTCTGTTCCTGTATCAATGCTCTCTCTTCTTGGTCTGCTGTGTGCCTCTGTAGTACAAATCTCCACTCTCACTCCCTCGCTCAGTTGTAGTATTCTCTCCTCTTTTACTTTGTTCTCTTCTATTTGTTCTTTCAAAAGACTATTGGTTCTCTCCAGCTCTCCGCTAGCCTGAGTAAGTTTAGTCTCCAGTGTCATTAGCTTCTCCTGCAGCATCTGCAGACTGTCTGGGTCTTCAAGACCCTTTCTTGCTTTTTCCACATTACCATTTTGAATATTGCTACTCCCTGCATCTTTTATAGCCATCCTAAGTGATGTTAATTCTTGCCCTGCTATGTCCCGCGATAGCTTTTGCGCTGCATGCTCCAGTGGACTCTCGATTTGTTTGTCGGATTTTTCAGATGGCCGTGTTTGTCTCTCTGATTCTTGTGCTGACAACCCACCCATTTTACCATGTGGCAAGGAACTCTCTCTCTCTTTTTGTAACACTCTACTTTTCTCTGTCACACCAGTCGGCTGAGTCATCAGAGCTAAGTTGAGCCCCTCTAAGGGTCTGTGTCCTGGTGGCTGAGTGTGTGTCCCAGCATCAGAACTTGGGGCTATTGTTGAGGGTGATGTGGAAATCTGTGTTTGGGTCCGAGCTTTGAGCTGTAGCAGTAGCTGCTCCCTCTCCTCCCTGAGCGAGCAGATCTGAGCCTTCAGTTCGGGGATGGTTTTGACCTGCTCCTCCAGCTCTCTGACCCGCTTCAGTGCCACTGTGATCTGCTGGTGAAGCCCTGTTCGCTCCTGGGGAACACATCGTCTTTCTGTTATGTCCGGCGAAGCACGGAACATGTTCTCTGTTGAGCCATTTTCTGGTGTTCCCACAATACGGTCTGGACTGCTTGAGTCAGAGCCTTTGCGTTGCTGTAGGGTGATCGGCATGCTCGATGCTCGAAGCAGGTTCGGCCGACTTTGAATTCCCACGGCTTTTTCTTCAACACCTCGAGCCCCTGCACCCATTTCATCTCTGGGCTTAGCTGAAACATAACCACTTCCCTGACTGGTTGTCCCCCTGCTGCTCTGGCCGGAAGTTCCCCCTTCACTTGCCCTGAAGTCAAAGATTTGTTGGACCTCTGTCACCCGTGATTTAGGCTTGGGTCCCAAGGTGGACGTCCCGGACCATGTGCTATCATTTTCCTTAGACGCAGGCCTAGCTCCATTCCCAGGGAGGCTGAAATTTCTGGGTAGTGTGCTGAACTTGGGAGGGCCCTTGACCCTGCGCTGGATGTGGACCCTTTTGATGGTGTTGCCTTTTTCAATATCGTCCACATACTTGAGGAAATCCAGGTCCAAGTGGAAGCCATAGGGAGTCTCCACTGAGTAGGGCAGCTGCTTCCTCTGAACACCGCCCTCACTGGCCTTGGTCTGAAAGCCGTTGGCTGTAAGGCATTGACATAAAAATCGTTAGTTCAATCAATCAATCACTGCTCCTTCTCCTACTATACCAAATAACAACAGCAATAATATTAATAGCTGAAATTATACAGCTAAAATTGATTCATATATGCAATTGCTTGACAATGAACATGAACCAAATAGCACATTATCACCCAGCATTATTATTCCTTTTCATCCACTTGTACTGACAGGCTGTACTGTGCTGCACACATGGTGCTTCATTATGTAAAACCATATCACTTACTGGGAAGTAATTATCATGCAGTGATTGCGCCAAAACAAACTAATCAGCATGCAGAATGCTGCTCATGCTGTGTCAACTTATGAATACAGCATGAGACAGGGGGCAGTTATCACCTGAAGGAAATAAACTGTTAGCTGCTTTTAGTCACATACAGAAACAGGAAGTTAAATATCTAACCCTTTATGTCAGATACTGAATGAAAATGATTCCACATGACTCGTTTCTGTTCTTACGGTGGTAGAAAAATCTGAAAAATCTTATATGTGACACAGCAAGTGAAAAGGAAGGAGACTGTTTATGGCACACACCACTTTTCTTGTCCATCATGGGAGGCGGAGATCTCAGTCATCGACTTGTGTTTGCTACAGTTGGAGCTGGCAGCCTGGAGAAAACAGAGATGAGAGAGCTATGTGAGAAAGTGAAATATTGTCCATCATCATCATCTGAACAGAACTGAATTCTTCATTCTGCTGTGTCAAATGTTTACAGGAGAATGAAAGAACTCTTTCTTCAAATGAAGGAAGGAATTGGTTTGGTACATCAACTGAAAAAAGAGAAAATGATCACCGACTCAAAAAAAACAAGAGAACAAATATTTACCTCTCTGAGATAAGATATTCAATATATATTTATATTATGTACGGCCGTAACTTCGCCTTACCTAGGCTGTCAGGAAAGAAAATATAATCTGAGAAATTTACAGAAGTTTTTAGGTAAACAGTTTCAACAGGACTTTAGATAGTTAAAGCTCTAATGTGCATGCCGTAAATGTTAATGGCACAGTGAACAGCACATTTATGACAAACAGTTGCCCTAGAATTGGTTAGTATACAGCACAGCAGCAGTGGCGAGGTGAGGTTTTTGAATTGTTTGGCTCATACCTGAAATGTAATTAACGTAGTAAATATGCAGTTAATTATTTTGCAGTCTCAGCTTCTGAAGATAAAATGGTTTTATGACATTATAGCAGTAACAAAAAATATTAATAGAACAATGAGGAGGAGGGTAGTGCCAGTATGTCCATTAACTTAATTTCATTTGTCTTGCTAAGCCAGACCTTTAGAAGCCATTTAAAGTCAACACAACCCTGGACGGACCCATAGAAGGGAACACACGCCATTTGGTGCCACTTTGAATCATTTGTTCCAGATGAAGAAGCCAAGAAACCAAAGCTGTTTGCCCTTTTTTTTTTTTTTTTTACAATGAGCTTACTGCAGAGTAGAGGTAAGTGAGATGGAAAACAATTCAGCATGGGGAGTCAAAACTTTTAAGGGCTTATGTAAAGCTTCCTAATAAAATATCCCAAACTAATAATAAAATCCAGGCAATTCGCCCAGCTCTGAGTGAGCTGTACGGTTCAAATCCATATTAAATGAACACTTACGCCCTTACAGCCAAATATCAACTCTAAAGCTATTTAGCAAATAGGCACATATTATTCACGCAATTTCCATGCAAATTTGTGTCACTGGAGAAAATATCTTCTACATAAGTGACACAGCGCGCAAGTGCCTGAAGCTCTGGTTTAATAAGTGCTAGAGTTCAAACTTCAACATGTGAGGCAGTTTCAGAAGGTGTAAATTAGCATTTTCATTATTTTTAGTAGGTGTTTCACCAAAGCTTTTTTCACAGCTTTCATGCATTGTATTTTATTATACCCCTAGGCAACAAGTTACTGCAGATGCTATAACTGATGCTATATTATAATCCAAAGAGTTAAAATAACCAGTGCTTTAATGGTGTTTCCTCTATTTCATTTCCTGTTTTCACACAAATTTTACACTCAAAGAAGATAAAGGCCTTGTAGGAATACAGAAACACTGTTTCTTGTGAAGAAGTTTCCTGCTTGAAATGGCTGCTTTGATATCTGGAGAAAGAATGGGAACACCTCCATGTTACATTTATCTATGATAAATATGTGATACTGAGAAAACTGTAATCTATAAAGATGCTCAGTGCTCACTAACCAGCTGGCATTTTCTCTGTAACAATTCAAACAATTTTCAACTGACCTTGTACCAAATGATATTTCCAAAAGTCACCTACACTCTAAGAAACATCAATGCAAATGATTTGAACAGCAGAATTGCATTAAGACATCCATTGGAGCATATTTAGATATGTTTATGTGTTTGTACCACAAAGAACTCAGATGACATACAGCAGTTTTGAGCAGTCCTGGCCACAGGGTAAGCTGTGTGCTGAGTGGGGATATATTGCAAGACAAGCAGTACATGAGCTGGCAATGTAATCAATCAAAATGACATCCAGTCCACCCAGGGACCTGAACAGGAACTGTGACAAGCTCTATTTGGCCTCTGTCCCGTCGTCATAGATTGAGCCTTAATAATGAAAAGAATAGGTGACCTGAAGCAGATTTGTTGTCTATGTTACAGATGAACAGATACACACACACACAAACACACACACACACACACACACGCGCACCACACACACACACACACACACACACACACACACACACACACACACACACACACACACACACACACAGAAGCATGCAGATCAACAGACTGACAGCCGCTGCACAGGATCTGACACTGTGTGATTGCTACCATGGCAACCATTCCTCAATCCACTACTTCTGCATGTCCCAGGAGTGAGGAGAGCAGGGGCATTCCTAACTCCTCCTGATGCTTAATGCGACTACGATGGGCTCGCTGTCCTTAAGGCTTAATTAGCTGATTTGGGAGCAGAAGAATGCCGCTCGTAATTGCTGAGTGAAGTACAGGCAGACCCCGCTGGCAATTATACACAGTGGGCAGGCAACAAAACCCTCCTTAATTAGATCATTACCGCAAACGGAGAGACAGAGGTATAGAGTGGGACAGAATGGAGGAAGGACAGAGAGGGAGGAGGTATAAAAGGATAGGGGATATACTGTAAGAAGGAGACGAGATGGGGTGAAGAGTTTTAGGAGAAAGATGAAGAATAAAAGCTTAAATGTGGCAGATGGATATGGCAGGAAGGGATGAAAAGACAGAAGTGGCAGAAAAAAAATGACACTGTAAAAAGACACAGCACCAACCAGTGACTTGACAGAACTACAAGGAATTTGCTTAATGAGAGAGAGTCTACATGACCCTCCCTACAGTGCAGTGGCAGGATTTTTAAAGTCTCTTCTTTTAATTAAAGTCACTCCTAATGCCTGTGTGGCTAATGACAGCTTCACAGCAACAGAAGAATCGTGTTGTATTTGATGGGCTTCAGAAAGGTAATATGGATGATTACCATAAACGTTGAGCCATAATATCAGTATATAAACATCCACTGGAAAGGCTTGAGTTTGTATATGCACGTCGTGTTACTACTACAGCATAATATCCAGGTTAGGTTAGTGATTAAATATTGGAAGCCCCTGGTAAAACTGGTGATGCATGATCCACACTGGATTATAGTCATAATGGCCATGTGCTAAAAGCTCATAAAGGCTATGCTAATCCAAATTGATTGTATTTGCTACACAAGGCTAAAAGGAAGCCACGGGTATGTGTGTCCAGACCAGTGTTTGCGAGCATGTCAGCACCAATTTAATTTCTCTTGGTCTCTGTTTGTTTATGTGCATGTACATTGCTTACAGTATGTATTTTAGTACGTGTCTCTGGTTGAGTCATTATGTTCAATCAGCAAACACAGTATCACACACGCGCATAACCCCTAAAGGACATGCAGCAATCTGTCAACACCAATCCAATAAGTGTGACAGCTGGTTGAGAGGAAAACGACACAGGTAATGTGAAGCCTGCAGAACAGGAGTAATGAGAGTACAGTAAATAAGCTCATACTGACAGTCAGGGGTTTCCATATGTCATCAGCATGGAAACCTCAACCACACTAATATTGCTGTTTATTTGAGAGAAGGGAATCAACATAGTACTTGACAATGTCGTGGTGGGGAAAATCCAGATATTAGCCAGAGCCAAAGATATTAATTTTTTTTTTTTTTAAATACAGCATCTGATAATATTAAATAAGGTTACACTGACTGCCATCCTTTTCAAATTATATATACACACACCCATTCATGGATTCACACACACACCAGACAAATGCACACATAGACATTAAATTACTGCTGACCCAACCTATCGAGAAGGGGGAACAGCATTAATTGAATGTCATGGGTCATTACATTGGAGTGCCTGTGTACTGGAGATTGAATTAGTCTAATACACTGACACTGAGCAGGCTTAGATAGAAGACAGGCCAACAGGAAATAAGATTGGGGAGTGCGAGCAGGGGACAGGAGGTGGGCGGATTGGAGCGAGACAGTGGGTGAGAGAGTGAAAAGGAGGCAGAGATGGGAGTGGCAGCTGCACACACTCATATCTCCAATATGCAGAGCGGGTTTACTGTTAATGTTTCCCTCTCTTCCAGCTCTCCGTCTGTAATTTTCTGTCTCGGACTCTATCTCATTAAAAAGAAAAAAATGTGTGCATGAATGCATTATGATCTCTCACACACACTGAAGTACTGTGCACCGGCTGCAGCTGCAGCCTCTAAATGCGAGTGTTCATCAGCGATGTGAAAGTAGCAGTGAGGAACTGCAAGCAGCAGCAGAGTAGGGAGAAACAGGCCGACTGGCAACAACAACGCAGGTCCTTATCACAGGCCTGACATGGGACCAGCTATCTCTGTTTACTCTCGTACTACCCTGAGAATATAAGCAGGACTGTCCAGCTTAATATGCCAACTACAAGCCTGCGATAGACACAAACAAATTCAAGAAGGAGCACATGTGTGGACGAACACAGGGATACAGATAAAAATGCAAAGTACCGAACATTTTGGTTATGTGCCTACTGAAGCACAATTTTGCAGGAGTGCAATTTCAGTACAGATTATTTTGCAACCTAATTTGGGTGTTTAAAGTCCCTTTTTTTGACATGTAAGGCTGAACTCCTAGCAACTGCACAACCACCACCACTCTTGGTCTTGTTTTGCTCTCCTCACCAGAGAAATCAATTGAATCAGTCAAGTTAGCAGGATTTAAAAGCTTTAGCTAAGCAGGTTTACCTCATTCAAGTAAGAAAAGTTATGGCTATTAGCTAAGCAGGACCATTACTTTGACTGTTCTGTCTGTGAAGAGCTAAACATCACATCGCAGTGCTTCTGGTGCTTTTGGTGAAGTGGATGTTTTAGTTTGTAGTATTTTGGTTTTCGTTGGTGGCCTAGACTGCATGAAAATGGGAGGAAAATATGGATGTATTAGCATGTTTAAATTTGGTGTCATGGATTAGGAGGGACCATAGATGTGTACATCTGCTTAAACGCACACAACACTATTGCTATTTTTATATAGTGCTATTTTCATACCTTTAAAGCAGGACTATGATACTTTGGAAAGAGGAAATTACATTCTTCCGCATACAAATAAAAAGTTGAATTCGTCAGCATGCTATAGCCGCATTTGGTCTGGTAGCTTAAGGTGGATAACGTTAGCAAAGCTCTAATAGATGTTACTCTGTAACTGAAAATCTGATGTTTGTTATTGATTTTTGTACTCATCTGTGTCCCTTCACAGAGACAAGTGTGACTGAGGGACGCAGGTGATGGTGCAATTAGTTCAATCTAGGGAGTTGCAGGTGTGGATGACAATTTTGCATAATGACATACTACGGTACAGAGATGCCCCAGAGCAGTGAAATGAGAAAATTGAGAAAATTCACTGACAAGACAACTGGGAACTGGAAAGTTTCTGATTGCTGAACCAGATCAAATGGAGGATGCCGTTAGCATCCAGTACTAGGAGACGTTTATCTGATATCTCAGAGCTTAGTCTGTGTGTACTCTGCAGGAACAGATCAATCCCCCTGCTCTATAAGGGCTATTTGAGCACAGTCTAGTTCATCCCACTCCAGTCTAAGATTATTTCTGTCTATGTATAGTACATTACAACAACACGGTACTATTACAGTAATCTTTTGGGCCAATTCCTTCCAGTTCTGTTGGGTCCATTCTAGCTCCACATCCAGACCTAATCCAGTATGATCTGGTCTGGTCCAGTATGACAGTGTCTGTATTCAGCGGGGGCCAAATTGTTCCCTTTGTGCTAAACAACATATGGCTCTCAACCCCAGAGAGAAAAGAGAAGAGGGAACTCCTGTCTAGGGGCTTCATTAAACAGTGGCAAAATTATTCCACAGGGCTGCAGTTAGAATGCTACTGTTTTATTATAGGTCAGTTCAGACTGCTTTTTCCGTGAGGAGCTGCAAATTAAGATTGTGGGCTGTACTGGACAGAGAAGCCATTTTTGAGTACAACATGCAATTTAATGAAATTATAATGAGCAGATGTTGTTCTCAAAGCACAATAGTAGAAGATATCAGGAAAAATAAGCTACAAAGCTTGTTATCAGGTATTTGCAGAACCCAAAAGAGACAAAAAAATGAGTCTGTGTCTGAAAAAATCTTGTTATCACTGTTTGATTTTTTAGCGTACATTAAACATTATGTTCTGTTTCTGAGCGCTGAATGGAAATTATTTTCTTGCTAAGCTCAGGACAAACAATAGAAACTCATGCTTATACAAAAAAACCCAAAGAAAAACAAAGAAACCAAAAGGCACAAACTTATGGCTTTTAAGTCTGTCTTTCTATTGTTCATTTGCAGTTGCCAGTTTCCTTTGCCTCTGTAGCAATAAGCCCAAGAATTCAGCTTGTGCTCAGAAAGACGACAGAGAAAGTACAGGATGCATGTGGAGGGTGACCTCCAATGTATTTTTCTGAGCAACATGGAAAAGATGCTGCTGCCAGATTACTGTTGTGTTGGTTTTCACCATGTAACGGGTAGGCTGAAAAATAGTACGTGATTGCCGTGATTGCGAGTTGTTGACTACCAGTGGGTTTCTTTTTTTTTCCCCTTTTGGTTGAATGAATGAGCTTTGGCTAAGTGAATAGACTGTTTTAATACACGGTTACATCTATTTTCTGTCACCTCCAACCCTTCCTGTGATCATTAATTCTGTATTTCAATTTACACGGCAGGTGTCTCCATTTACACACCGTCACCTTCTCTTGTTGGGCGACTGCTCGACAATAAAACTGGGATTTAACTGTGGGTTATAACGGTAGCTGCCATCCAAGGTGGTAATTAAGACTCTCAATCAAAACAGCATTTCATACTCAGTCATAAGACACCTGTGCTACGTGACTGGCTATTTTTAAGTACAAAAACAGTGTGAGGTGGCAGAAACATTATTTTTATGTAGAAGAAATTGACTGTGACTATGGGTTGACATGACAACCCTACACTGCACAACACAGTGGCC
>NW_019525500.1:1315217-1441245 GCF_002814215.2 Seriola lalandi dorsalis
CCCCCCCCCCCCCCCAAAAAAAAAAAAGTCCCCATCTACTACATTGTGACCTATTTCAAATTTGTTCATTGTAGAGAATATCTCAATGTTATCTGCCACAGTTGTGGACATGACCTTAGCATTACCACCCTTGTCCTGCTTCGACCTGCTCTGTGAAAGGACAGATAGCTCTCGTCCATGCCCTCCCTGCAACTGTTTTCTTATCAGTATCTCACTAGATCTCTTTAACCCTACACACAAAGAATGAAAGCATCTTCCTTTTTTCAGATGGCTCTCCTCACCCCTTTACTGGTATTTCAGCATGAGGAGCAGCTGCCTGCTTTCACTAGCAATAAAGGAAGTGACACACCATCTATTATTCATTGGAGCACACAGTCAACCCCTTCTAGCTGCAGCTACGTTAGCATTACGGCTACTTCCCCTCATGGAAGTTAATGAGGATGGTAAAGCAATAACTGCTACCGCTAATTAGCATGTGGGATATCTGACTATTCCTGTCCACAGTTGAAGCTGTTAAAGGAGGCTGAAAAGAGATAAAAGAGAGAGAGAGAGAGCAAGAGGGAAAAAAGGGAATAAATCTTTTAAATAAGTGAGAGAAGAGGGAGGAAGGTTGGTAAAAAGATTTTTAAAAAGACGAGAAGGGCAGAGGAGGGAGAAGGTGTGCTGTACGTTGCCATAGAAGACTAGATCACTTACAATGCTGACATGTCACATTACATCCACGTTCACTCGCTGTGACAGGTAAAAACAACTCGCAGACACACGCAAACACCAAACATATATAAAATATTCAAACGTACAGTGTAAGCAAGTCTGAGACGATGTGTTAACACACTCTCACAGAAACACAGGTTATAAATAAATCTGGGTCCCCTTGCTCATTAATTACCACTTTTTACTTACACAGCCAAAATAGAAGACACACGCACACGCACACACACACACACACACAGACACTTGCATGCAATCAGGAGAGTCTAACACAGTCGGGTGAACATGAAATAAGACATTTGTGCATGCAAACACATCATTTATTCGCCCACATAGTCACACACCTGCTGCCTGACACCGACAGAGTGTAAAGCCACGCAGACGGTGGTGGTGCAGTACAGTCTGCAGAGCAGGCAGGACAGATCTGGGAAGAAAAATCAACACTTGTAAATTCACACTCTATTGATCTTGGCATGATGACAGCCCTCCAGCTCGGCAAACACACATACACGTCGGAGAACACACACTGGACATGTGGCAAATACATTCAAATACCGCCTAGGAAAAAAAAGGAGTTGGCTGATTGTTACACTGAGTAACTTAATGCTCATTTCCCTGTATTTCATGCATGTGTGTTTGTGTGAACAGCTGAGTGCATGCATATGTGTTGCTTGATTATAGACCTGCCCACTTATTCCTTCCACATTGTGTCAGCTGCCAAAGCGGTGTGAGCCATGCTAACATTCTGCGAACATACATACAAACACATCCACACTCCCTCTTTCACACTCCTTCTTACACATCCCACGCAAACACATGTGACCTATGTTCTACCCTGCAAAAATAGACCGGGAAAGAGGGAGTGAGAAAAGAGAGAGAGGTTGAGGGGTAGCAGATCAAAGGAGAGAGAGGATGAGCAATGTGAAGTAAACAAAATTGAATTATGGCAGATGAAAACAGGGCAATCCAGAGATCAAACTGTTCATGAGAGAGGAAAATTGTTTAAGAAAAAATATAGAAAGAGCACAAGCAAACGACACCAAAAAAAATGGGTGGATGAGTCAGAAAAAATTTGTAAATTCTCATGGGGGGGGGGGGTTTGCCTCTCACCTGCCATGCAGCTCCTGTCACCTCCTGTCTTTCCTGTTTCTGTGAGTGCAACTGACCCTGTCTCTCTTTTAACCTCAGCAGAGAAAGAAAGAAAGAAAAAAAACAGAAAAAAAGGAGGGAGGATGGGTGGGAAAGGGGTGGAGGTGTTGGCAGACAGCGGCACTGAGGAGGGGTGGAGAAGAGAAGAGAAGAGAAGAGAAGAGAAGAGAAGAGAAGAGAAGAGAAGAGAAGAGGCTGTCTAGCTGGTCAGACTATCGGCTCTTTTAGTATGATAGATTCAGCAGCCTGCTCACTGCAACCAACTGGCCCAGAAAAAAATAACACCCGAAAAGATAAATGGGCTCAACAGAGAACACACACACAAACACAACCATAAACAGACACGCACAAACACGGTAATCAACCACCACTGCCTCTCTGTATGCACAGATAGTGCAGCAACTTCAGGTGTGTGTAAATGTGAAGTGTGTGTGTGTGTGTGCGTGCGTGCGTGCGTGCGTGTGTGTGTGTGTGTGTGTGTGTGTGTAAAGTTCAGGATTTCCTAAAGTGCAAATGAGCACAAGGGAGACATGAAGCAGAGTAGTGCTAAGTGTGCTTGTGTGTATGGGTCTGTGTTCGTTCATGCATCTACTGGTGAGTGCACCCATGTGTGCTTCCAGGGTATGTGTGCGTTTGTTAGTGTCTGTGTGTTCACCTGCGGACACACGGCCTGCCCTACAGTGAACTCCCACCATGCACCACTCTAATTATTACTGGAGGACTTTAAGTCAACCCCTGCTGTGCTGCCACAGGGACGCATGAGGCCTGCACTGGCCAGGTTCCACACTGGATCAACAGCACCTTTCAGAGGCACCAGACTATCCACGCTGAGGTATCATCTCTGTGAAATTTAAAGAGTAAACGCCCTAGTTATCCCTGTCCAGCTCAATATCAGAAAGCAGTCTAATGAGTAAACCCTTGCTAGCCCTGTTGGCTCTGAAGTGTAAATGAGGTAAATAATTAACTGCCTTTAAATAGGCTAACAGCCCACTCTAATGGCTCCTATCTCTTATCTCACTCATGCACCAATCCCTCAGACCACCAGAGCTAATTCTCCTCTTAGTGAGTGTGTCGCGGAGCACATTTTAAAGGCAAACATCTACCCTAAAACAGCCTCAGCCGCAAGCATGCGGCATCTGTAAAATATAGCCTGCACACTTTGGCTTGACTTACCATGTGAGTGCACAGATATATGGAGCACATGAAATATTTATACGGATATATTGCATAGCTGTATCCTCTAAATCAAACCAATCTGTGTAGATACTCTCTGAGGCCAAAGGCTTCATTTTAATTGAGACTGGAGGGAGAACAGTAAGGTTTTGGGTTCACGACACCGACAACAACCGACACTCACTTTTGACTTTTGACTGCTAATTTGCACTTTAACTGTGTCATAAATCATTTTGCTCACTTTGATGACGCCGTTTGTAATGACTAAGTATGTTTAAGGGAAGCAGAACATGTGAGGGTGTTTGGAAGAGTCATGTTGTGATGCTGATGAGCTGACATCTACAATCTAGATATGGAGCACCATACAGCTCACACTACGGCAACCTTGCTTATGTGTATACATTGAACAGTGAAATCTATTACACACTAAATATGATAAATTAAATAGGTTAAACAGGTTAAATATTGTTTTAGTTTATTGTTTTAAAGTGCTTGTTTTAGCACTAACTATACCTTTCAGTATTCCGAACATTCTTGCTTTGGTCCAACAATGTCAAAAGTAACATTCCTTTATTAAGAGTGTTGCACAATGAATCTTTGTAAGAAACACACTCAGACAATGTTCACAGCTTCAGTGGCTAAATCCTCCCCTCTCCCTATATGTCTTACATGCTGCTTAAAATCAGCTCACATCCTTTCATCTAAAGCAGCGGACTGAAAGAGGGTGTGATGCGGCCTAGAGGGTTAAGCTTCCCTCTTGCCGATCACATGAACCATCTCCTGTCAGGAGGGATCAGATCTTACCTCAGACCCCCAGGACTTCTGGAGTCTCATTCCTCTCTTGTATTTCTCTGTGTCAAAGTTACACATTGTCTGTCCACCTTGCTTGTCCTTATGTTCAAAGGATTGAAGATGCAATGTCAAAATGATGTGCACTGAGACAAACAGCAGTTGGGAGTGAGTTGCTGAGTTCAAGTATCTCCTCATCTTGTTCAATTATGACAGGACAGGTGGATCGGTGCAGCAGCCCACAGTGATACAGGGCAGTAGACTGACCCTCTCCATAGTGGTTTTAGGATCAGAGGCCCTGAGAGCCTAATAGTTGTGAAAAGTTCAAAACCAAACTAGTTTGTATGTTGTGGTTTCTGACCACATCTGAAGGCAAACATGTTTACAGCTGTTCAGCAGCTGAATGGCCACTATTTAATGAGGGATGAAAAGTCTGTGTTCATAGAGAGGAGCAAGATCTGTTTAAATAATATATATGTATAAATATGGACGTAGCCTCCGTGACATCACCCATAGGTTTCTGAGGAGTTTTAGCAGTCCCTGACGCTGCCTCACTCCTGGCTAATCCAAAAATGGGCAAAGAGGAGACTTCACTCAAAGTGGCACACCCTCAATTATGCATAGCTTGAAACATTAACAAAAATTTAAATGTGTGAGATATATAAAAATTCACCCCCAGTACATTTGCTACAAAGGGGGGAATTAGACGCAGAGACAAAACCGTTTTTGTACCAGGCTGTAAACATGTTTATTTCTGCTATTAAATTGGGCACATGGGAGTATGGGGATTGACTCACTTTTGGAGACAGTCTCAAGTGGTCATTCGAGGAACTACAGTTTTTGGCACTTCAGTGTTTGGCTTTTATTTGTTTGCCGCTTGGTTTAAATGTAGGAATAATAGCTCACACTTGTGTTGAAGGCATCCGTAGTGTCGTGCTTATTTGTACACACAAAAAGTAGCAGAAATAATTAATGAAAAACTGAACTTATCTCACCACTGTGTGAAGTGGCCGTGATTGGTGGTTGTCAGATGCAGGCCCCAAAATTTAACATTAGAGAGGTGTGGGTGGATGGGGTTTTAAAAACTGTTTAAACATCTGACAAGCACCTTAATTGAAACATGGGCTGCTTACGAATGATCAAAGACCCCTGGGAAAAAGGGACTTTGCCTGGAGACTGGGACCCCCCCTCTGAAGCAAGGCCTTGCAGGTGAACGCCCAGTGTCCAGGTTTTACTAATGAGACCCAGTCGACTCAGCCCAAAGAAACCACATGCTACCATCACCTTGTGGGCTTTCAACATGTTGAGCTAGGTGTAATGGTGAAGGTGGGGACCTTGGCAACCCAACCCCTCCCTTCAGAAACTTTTACTCTGAAACAGAACTTTAACTTAGCAGTCCAACATTCCTGTGTGGGATGTATTTGACACAGCGTATTGTTGTTTATCAGCAGTCTCCCTGCTCCAGCGTGGGCAATAACACACAGTTAAAATGTTAAGATAACAAGGGGCAGCATTATGCAAAGTCTTGCACCTCAGGATTCTGCAGAAGTCTGTGTTTGCATCTATCTGGCTGTGTGAAAGTGTGAAAACCTAAAAACGATTTAACTGTTGCGTTCCACAGCTCATAAACATATACTTCAGTGTGGCAGCTTGGAGTCATATGCAGAGTGTTTTCACAACTGTGGGAGTTACAAAGAAACACTCAGCAATAGAAAGTATTTGTAATATGCAGGATTTAATTAGAACTAATGGTTAGTGGTCACCGCAGGGCACTGCAGTCATCACTCAACATCAGCCTAACTTATTTTCCTACCGCTAATTTTTCAACCCTACCTCAAATCAGGTTACACTGTCAAATATTTTGACTTTGCATGCGTATTTTCAAATGATCTCAGTTCTGGGAAAAGCAATTAATCTAATATTTTATTATACTGTGAGGAATTTACTCCCGCTAATCATTTTAAATGGCTGCTATGGCTCACAACATAATTTTGTGTGCAGTTGTTGCAGTTTTAGAACTCCTCTCATCTTGAGATGTATGCCAAGTTTGGCAGCACACAATTATCTGTGACTGTAGTCGACAGTATGTGTGTGTACGCGTGTGTGCGTGCGTGTGTTTGAGTGGGTGCAAGTGCGAAAAGCCAATAACTGTTCTTAATGGCAAAGCTCACAGTTCTGAAACTGCATCACATCCAACAGCTTGAAGCCTTCTGGAAATGAAAGTTTTCTTCTCACAATGAAATAAATAAACAAGCACAAAAAATGGCAGAAAATGTAAGTAACTCACTCATTATCAATTTTAGGATGTATACTTTTTGTTGTGTCTGTGTAATGACACTGGGGCCTTGGGATTTGCTTCCATTTTTATATACTCAAGTTAAGCTCCCATCTGCCAAATGCTACTGTGGTTGTGTTTTGAATTGCCAACTGAGGAAAAATGTACAGTATGATAAAAAAAAGAAAAACATCAAGAATTACTCAAATTCGGACACATTTCTGTTGGAAACCGTCTTCATCCAGTAATGTGTAATATGTGATCATTCACAAAGGAGAACATGTTTTTCTTGGGCATACATAATATTTCATTTTAATCCTATTTGGCAGTACATCAGTGTTTAGGCTAGACATTCTTTTCATAGTTTTACAATGTGCCTCATTTATCAGTAATATATATACTGTATATATTTTGTATTCAGCAAATACATCACCGCATTTTTCAAACAGATTTTAATTTATTATGCTATAATTTTTCAATGTTTTGAGCATATGCTGTGTGCATATATTATTGAAGCCATACATCATTACTTGGATACACACTCACACACACACACAAACACACACACACACACATACACACACACAGTATCAACTGTCTGTTCCTGGAAGTAGAAATATTGTAGTTCCAGACCATATATAGTCTAGACTAACCTTGCATCACTGACTGATGACATCATTGGCCATCACCTCCTGAATGTGTTTTCTTTTTTTCTTTTTTTTCATTGTTCTGTTTTCTCATTCCTTCAACGTAATCACATACATAGGCACAGAGCTAAGAATAACACACAACATACACACTTTGACTAGGTGTTGCAGGCAGATACGGGTGAATTTTTAGCCTGTGCATGTTCCAAAAAAAACTCTTCTCTCAGGTGAAATCTTCTGTTCTTTTGTGTGTGTGTGTGTGTGTGTGTGTGTGTGTGAATATGTGAGTGTGCGCTGCTTTGTGTATCCAAAGGTGGGGGTAAGAGAGGCAGCGACATGGCATTCATTCTTAACACTTTACGAATGTTAAATTCTTAAAAAATCTGTCAGGAGTGGAACAAAGTACAGCTCTTGTTATTTTGACTGTTGAAGTGAGCAGCTAAAGCAAAATGTATCCAGCCATCAAGACATTGCACGAAGAAAATAACAAACAATTTAAAGAGTGAGGATTCCTCTGGAATAGTTTTTTTTATTTCTACAGGCTGGGATGCAAAATGAGTCATGGCAAATGACGCAGTTACAATTATATTATCACAATTAAGATGGTTTTAAGATGGATTAAACTATGACCAGGATTTTCCACTGTGAACGTGTGTGTGCGTGTGTTTGTGTGTATGTGTGTAGCTGGGCCAGGACTGGCAGACATCCTGAGGAAGGCCAGTTGCTGATAAGGCCTTCAGGCAGGGAAAAGACTGTTTATACATTGAAACAGACGTCCACTGAACTGACCACAGGACACACCTCACTGCTCATGCGGAAATGACCTGAACTGTGGTGAGCGCTCTGTGCGCGCGTGTGTGTGCGTGTGCATGCGTGAGAAAAAAAAGAGAGAGAGAGAATCAAGACAGAAACGAAATAGAAACAATAGTCTTACAGATAGAAGACTGTGCTGACGGAAATCCATAATTACACAAGGAAACAGTGTAAGAGTGTGCAAAAGCAAATGTGTGCTGCCCTCTACTTTCCCTCTGAAATCATGGGGACGCTGTGAACCTCACTTAAGTCATTTCTCATTCTCCGTCCTTTTCTCGGCTCTGTATGTAGGTGTAATCACTGTGTAAGTGTGCGGGCTGACAAGGAGGCGAAACTAATGCAGAGAGAAAAGGCCTCCCTGTCGGCGTGCGAGAGAAGAAGCTCGGAGAGACAAAAGGGAAACAGAACGAGTGGACACAGAAAAGACACAGGGACACAATTCCAGTCTCAGCCACATTCTTCCTCTGTATGCTTCTCTTACCGCTTATACATTCTGACTAGCCCAGATGCTTTCCTTTGTATTTCAGAACAGCACATTTCCCTGGTGCGTCGTGTCATTTCAGACTCGTCATCAGAGCCCTGGAAGAGTTGCCATAACCCACAAATTCTACTAAACCTAACAATGTGTCAGTCTAGCTGCGACAAAGAGCCTTGTTTTGAAAGGGAAGTAGAGCGGGGAAGCATCTATACCATAGTCAGCAGAGTGCTAGACAACAGCTTTGGTGTTTTTTTCACTCTTGAAAATGTAAACAAAAAGATATAAGCTAGAAATACTGCAACACGGTGACAAACTACGGACAAGCGCTTGAGATAAATTGGTTTTTGGGTAGTGGTTGTAACTTTGTAAGGACCGCAGAACGTCTTTAAGTGAGCATGGTAACTTTTGTGGATCTTATGACTTTTTTTTATCTAAGTCAATAAACCATAAAACAACAAAATCAGTTCTATTCCTTGTCGGTTCAGTGCACTAGGAGATGGAGATAAAGATGTGCACCAGCCGTCAGGAATTTAATCCGGGCAATTCTTGAGCTTGCACGTTTCCATCAGGTGTGAAACAATGCATCCGAAGCTCGATCACAATGTGATCAGCTTTCATTGATTTTTAGAAGAAGCACTTTCCAGTGGCTGATGGCAGGAGTGGAACTTCGGCATTAGTTTCTCATTGTCTGTCTCCCTTCCTCAATGAGATATCTTTTTATTTATTACCCAGTGTCACTCAATCTTACGATCTCTCTCTCTCTGTCCTCCTTTCTTAGGTGGTAATCTGGTTTGGAAGGACAGAGACAAAGTTTAGAAAACAGGGAAAACCCAGATGTCGAAGAAAAAAGGATTTGAGCGAAGAGATAGAAGAAGTAACACAAAGAGTTTTATCATGAAGTGCGGGTGAAGCATGGCTAAGCAATAACCCGATTGTGGCTTTGGTCTGCTCTCTCCCATAGACAGCCTCTTCCTGTAGGGTTGAACTCTGCTGACCTGTGGGGGCGAGAGACTACACAGACAACAGGCTTGGCTCTAATATCACTAATAATCACTATAGCCAAGAAACCACAGAAAGAAAGCACTGACGGAAACAAAGTAGAGAGAGTGCGTTTATGTGTCTGTTATTTTATCTATCTTGTACTGTCTTTATGTATTTCTGTCTCTGTTGCGTTATCTTACTGTGTTTACTCCTGACCATCAATCCGCCCTACAGCGACTGAGGCCTAAACAATGACCCCAACTGACAGCCAATGTGTCTCACCCTGCAGTCTACATTGGGGGAGAGTTGTAAGTTTTCCATGTAAACAAATGCAATGATATACAGGCAACTACGGGCAGCAGTGGCCATGTAGTGGAGATCAAAACAGTCCTGTTGTTACCACACGATGAAGCTGACTGTGATTGATTAACTAACTAAAGTGGATCTCAACTCCTGCAAGTTTATTTTCATCTTGTTATGAGATTAACAGAAATCAACGGCTTCAAGGACGACCCCGTCTCCTAGAAATTATGTTTATATGCAACTAAACTTGCAAGAGCAAATATGTTTTGCAGGAAACATAAATCATGTTCAGAGGCATCACATTCTTTTTGAATGAATGAAGCTAGTAACAATCACCAGCAGGTGGTTGGGGGTGGACCGTGCTTTTGCAAAGCACACGACTGTCAGACCAAAGACTGGATTCCTGCACACAGTCCCATCTATGGTTTAGGCAACAAAAGCGCTTAAGGTTAAGGAAATGTTGTGGTTTTGGTTAAATGTAAATAAAAAGGTTGTGTCTGAAGTCGATGAACAACAAACCAGACCACAATCTTTCACTCACGTCAACCAAGTGCTGTGAGTGAATAAACATAACCATAAAAAAAGCTTAATAAAGCTAGTCACTACAGGTTGATATTATGCTCCAAGATCTGACATTTTGGTCGAAAACAAATCTGTTGTCTGTGAACATTTTATTACATTTACATTTTATTTCTTATGATCGAAATCATGATCTTTCCCCAAACCTAACCAAGATCGAACATTGACCAAAGCTTTGTCCCATCATAAAGCAGATTCTGGTCACAAATAATATATCATCCTACTGACAGGGAAGTCAGATCAGAAAAAGCTTCTTCGTGTCGTCTATATAGTCCATAATACACAAAACTCTACAACAGAGGCATGGTTGATCAGTGTGATTTTTTTAGGATCAATGTAATGAAGTGCCTTGATTTCTCCAATATCTAATTTGCTTGATTATCCAAAAACTACACAGTTTGGTCATCTTAACAGAAACAAAATCTCGACTGAGTTACCAGAAAATATACAATATTACAATGTAAAATTACATATTGATAAAATCTTCTATTACAGTATATATATAATATGAGAATAACACCCAATAAATTCACTTAGGAAGTATGAAAAAAAAGCTGCTGAATTAAGCTCAAATAGGAGGGTAAAGAATTTTAACAAATTAAATTACACCCAGTAATAGTGTTTGCCATTTGTTCAAACAGCTCCAGGCACATCTGAGCATACTGTGTGCCGCACTATACAAGTGGAAAACAGCAGTGTTAGCCAGGAGGCTGCCTCCTCTTCTCAGCACGAGCAATTTGTTGAGTCTGAAAGGAAGCTACATGGGGTCGCGACCTTGTCTCAACAATTCCCAGGAATCTCTCCTTACATAAGTGAAAATGGGGGGTGGGGGGTGGGGGGTGATGCGTTGTGGGTTAGAGGTGTGTTGATGCCAAAGGAGTTAAATCTATTCTGTTGGTGTTCATGCTGTAGGAGTAATGTGTTATATGTAACAAGATTTGACAGCTACGACAACAAAATGTTATGATTGCCAAGAAAAAGCCTCACAGAAATCAGATGTTAGCCTTAATCATGCAGTAAAGATGTTCAAACATTGTAAAGACAAACATGATTTTATACTAAATATACTCTTCTCATAGAACAAAATACTCCTACTCTAGACCACTGAGTATTGCTCACACAAAGCAGACCCATCTTTATCTGCCCTAAGGGAGTCCTTTGTGTGAGTGTAATATTTTCCTTTGAGTTAAAAAGGGAAAACCACACGATAGCGTGCCGTGTACATAAATCTTTATAATTCAAACAAAATGCTTAGAATTTTTAAAAACTGAGGCCACATGTTGGCTTTGGGGATTTGCATAATTGCTGATAACAATGGAAATAATTTATTTGGGTAAATAAACTGTCTTTTGTGGGAATGTTCCTAGTCTTCTTCCAGCAACATGCAAGCAAAGAAAATGTGGACTCGGGCTTTTTACTCCTCCTCAATGTTTTTTTTTATCAGTTTGAGGAGAGGAGATGAAGATGGGGAGAAACTAGACAGAAGAAGAAGGAGATGTAGAAGGAGGCATCGCTGGTGAGTCAGCCGGCTGAGCTTCCTACCATGTATGTGAAATCAGGGGTTCAAGTTTGGCTCACAGCCCTTTTCGCATGTCACACTCGCTCTCTTATCTTTCTTGACACTCTCCATGGTTCCCTATCTTAAAAAGCCAGAGTGTCAAAGTAATCTGGAAGATGAAGAGCAACCAAAGGGGAGAGGTTTGTTTAATGGCATTGTAGAGCAACAGCTGCCTGCGGCTATGAAGAGAAGAGTCAAGACTGAAGCCTTTCATTTCTTCAACCTCCCTGTTTCGCCACCTGTATTTCTTTCTGCGCTTTTCTCCTTCTTCGACCTTCATCTGTGTTGGGACGCACACTAAATACAGCAGAGCGCTGCAGGCGGAAGGACTGACAAAGAACAGCAGCGAGATACTGGACAGGGGTGAGGAATGAGGCCTGCCGGGCCACCGCGACAGATGTGAGATGTTGACTGTGTATTCTTTATGTATGGAGTTATTAAAATGGCGCAAATAAAAGAGTGGTTGAGGCCGATTGAGCCTCAGAAGAAAGAGAGCCACAGATAAAAACGGTCGCTGAGTGATTATGGAGAATAAAAGCAATTAAGAATAGTCAAAGAGCTGAAACACGAGGGGCTGACCTTTTTAGAGACCAGAGAGCCAGATATTTCAAAATAGAAGAAGCTTTAATCATTCTCTGTCTGAGTATAAAGCTTGATTTATAGTTTTATATTAAAGGGTTTTACTGTAGCTACAGAGCCTACGCACACAGCTGCCATGGCTGATGTGTGTGTGTCGAGGCCAATAAATCTACAGAGATACCACATGGGGATCGAAAGGACTGCGATTGATTGCTTGTGTTTACTCTTACAAGTTTCAGAGGCAAGTGGAGATGGTTAATTGTGAAGACAACATTTAGACGATGATAAAAGACTCTGTAGTCTTCTCCTTTTCATTAACACACATCTAGTAATGACATCTCCACTGCAAACCTTCTGCTCACCACTAAAGTAGATTGTAGTATTAATATGGTGGCAAGCGTAGTCGACAGAAGGTGGTTGTTAATAATATATCCTAAACAGAAAACATAATCAGGTTGCAACTATGTTTCCTTCAAAACTATTTGCTGTTGCAAATCAGTGGCATATACTGTTTGTTTCATTTCTAGGAGACAAGGCTGTCATATCATAGCAAGACAGTTACTATGATTACAGCAGGACATGGCCTGCATTATGATACATCTGTTCAGTGTTGGCAGAGATGCAATCAACGAGTGAAATCTGACTCCATAACTACGTTATAACGATGAATTAAAATGTACTCTGTAGATATCCACAGTGGGACTTCTATTAATATGAAATAAAAGAATTAAATTAAAATCTATCCACTTTCAATTGCTCCACAAAAGAAATGGTTTCAAGATAGTCATGATAGAGAGGAGTCACTTATACAGTATAACTATGTCTTGTGAAATAAACTAACCACACATCTGCGACCACACTAATGAGCTCACAGGTTCAAGTAGTCCTGTGTGTAGTCCCTACATCATTAAGTTTTCAGCACTTGGATGGATGCACACATGGATTTCACTGTACCATTTTCAGTCGTGGCTGGGCCCTTTTTTTAATCAGTGGTCATGATGGGAAATAAAAAATTGGGAAAGGTTGAAAAAAAAAATCAAGAGATATTAAACAGCCAAAAAACAGAGAGAAGGGAGGAAAACCAGGAGTTTGAGGAGTGGAATAAATCCAAGTGCATAGAGGAGATGTAATCACTCACTAAAGAAGGACAGGAAGGAGAAATGACAGCCAGACAAGATGGAGATGAGGGGATGTTAATTATTGGACACGCCTGTAGTGCACATATTGGACTCATTTTGACAACAACGCTTTTAATTTTCTTCCTCTCTTGCTGCCAGCCGCGATATCATTAGCCAGAGTGTCAGTGTGGTGTATTTTGTATTTTCTAGAGGATTTCATGGGAGCTTTTCAACACAAGATTTCTATTAATTTCTGTGAGAGGAGTGCTTCTTCCCAGCACTTGTCTTTCTGAGCACGTCCCTGCAATCGTTTTAATTAACCAAAGTTTTTCTTAAGTGCTTTTGATCTTGTGCTGTAAGCATTTTCAGTGGCTCCTGACCAACCGTCGCTCAGCCCTGCCACAAAATGTAGCCACTTGATTTTCATATTGACAGCAGTGTAGTTTGTTTCTTTGCCCCAGAGGAGATGCTGTGACTGCTGCAGCATCAGCGTACGTCACATTCAAAAAAGCACACCAACATACACAAACAGTGCATATAGCCCGCTTTTACAGCAGCTGGAGATCATACAGTATGTGCACACCATCAGAGGACTACACACATACGTGCACACGTGCAGATGTTGAAGATCTGGGACATGTTTAGTTGAACAATGGGGACATGATTTCAATCTCCCCATCTCCCCCTTATGTTGCAGTTAAATCCAAAAATCTCATCGACCCCATATCTATCAAAACGATATGTCCTGTGGGGTCTACCTGCTTCTGTGTAGCTAAACCCCCCCCCCTCAACTCACCTCATTCTGTCTCTCACTGTCTAATAGAAGTCATCCATCTCTGCAATAACCAGTGTGGGCTGGGAATAGATAAGTAACTTAAAATTCCTGCTAGAGAAAAAGACAGAAGGCTTTATCTCTTCTTAAAGACCGAGAGCGAGAGAAGGAGGTAAAGAGGGAGAGACGCCATTAAAGCAAAGACCTCAGCATGTTTATATGGAAACCTCCCAGCACTCCCAGTTTTCTGATGCCAAAGCAAACATTTCACAGTGGACACAAGGGCCTGAGACAATGGCTTTCTATTTCTGTGGCCATGAACAAGCGAGATTATCTCTGACAACCATGTTTGATATGCATGAATATCCTGTTAGATAAAGGTTGAGTGTTTGAAGCATGCTGGCCAGACATTTGTCTTAACAAGTGTTAACTTGTTTACTCTTCTGAATGTGATATGATATGATGAAATGCTGTTAATTCATCAGAAGTATGTTTTACCGTTGTGAATTTTAATTCGAAAAGTTTTATTTTCATGAAAACGGAACTGAGGAATATTCAGGATAATATTTTTTGCTGTGGATATAAGTTTCATTATTTCAGCTTTGGTTCTGAGAAGAAGCCAGCCTTCGCAACAAATCACAACACTGCACCACAGTTGCAGAATATATTTGACACTGATCACAAATCTGAAAGTGAACTGAATTCAACTGCCAAATCTGTTCTCAGTAAAGTAGAATCTTTAGCTTTTGCTTGATGTTAGCTGCACATGAAACAGAATTTTATGCTTCGTAATTAGGAGTTTCTTACTGAAATCCTCCTTTGGAGATGTCACTGACTTCTCTCCTTGAAGTATTTATGGAGGCCTGCAACTTTGATTTTTTGATATTTTGTGTAGTTGCTCATGTTTTGCACAAATTTCAGTCCCCTCAGACGTTAAGAGTTGCCTGACATCGTGGAACTCTTCCTGTTTCACCACTCTGTTGGTCATATTTTAATACAGACCTGATGCAGTAATAAAGATAGCACACCAAGTTACCAGATTTACAGTACGAGCTGGCAGATGTGTGGAATTTAGAAATCAAAAACTGACATTAAAAAAGCAGGAAAGTCTTCTGGCCTCTGTGTTTGTAGTCCTGTATAATGACAATCAGTATCAGTACTACTCTAAGTCAGATATTATACACTGTGAAAATCATTATCGTCAAGTGTGTCCAGGTCAGTCCAAAATCAATACATTGACATTTAACTACAAATATTGGTGCGGAAAAAAATACTCCATTATTAACAGCAATTCATCATCATATGGCACAGTTACAGTCCGTCCCAAAGGACGATTTAATGTCTTAATCTTAAAAGATTATACATGTAGTCTTTGTATGTATATTTTTCTTTTTGTCCAGAACTAAACATATTCTTATTGTCACCTGTAAAACAGAGTCTATATTTATCTTCTGATAACCTTGTTTTTCTAAGGCTGCTTATCTGAGGACTCTGGCATGTATCCATTCTGGCTCCGCAGAGAGACTCAGCTGATTTGTATTCTCAATTTCTGAGGCACTTTATTTTCTGTTGCTGAATCCTTTTCTAAATGTGTGTCTGATATTTTGTTTGTAAGCGGTCCTGATCTAACATTGTTTGGTTTGCTAATTGCTTTATTTCAGAATCTGCATTAACAGTATTTAACTAAATGGGGATGCTTATTTTCTACTGAGTTCAATTAATTTAGTGGATCGTGTGTGTCCACTGAGAGATGTCTGTAAGAATATTGTTTCTGAAAAACAGATTTCACACCTGCACCCAAAAGCTAGACTCCATGTGTAGTGTAAAGTTGTACTCCTCTCCCCTCCCCTTTCTCTTCTAATGAGCAGAAAAGGCTGTTTGGGCACAAACTCTTTCCCAACTCGGTGCCACCCAGCTCTGGCTTTGAAGTTCTAAATTTTCCTCACCTCGTTAACCAGCTCCCCCGTTTTTAATCACCAGTCCGCTTCTGCTTTGCCACGAGCGAAATCGAAAATCTGAAAATAAAACATCTCAGTCTGTGCCATGTAGCGTGAAATATGATAATGTATGTAAGAGAAACGTTTTCTCTGGGGAAAATTGATTTTCCACTCGGTTGCTGCTGTGGCATAATCCATCACTTTTGCATCTTGGGTGAACTAAGATGAAGAAAGTGTTGGTCAGAGGGTTGTAGCTGCATTAGCTGCACCTTGTATTTTCTCATGTGGTATATTTCTTTTCAATTAGGTGCGTTGGGCAGACTAAAAACACGTATTTCTCCTGTAATTTTTGGTAAAAGAACACAAAGGAGGGGCATTCAGTCATTTGTTGTAGCAATACCTTCTGTCATATGGGTACATGGGTTTTAGACAAATGGTGATGATGGATGGGCGCCAGATGTGTAACTACACTTGCTGGAGAGGGGCAGGTGTTAGTGAGAGACTGGAAAAACAACTATTAAACACTGGGTCAGGGCCAGAAAGATTTACATATTACAAGAACGGAAACAGGATTTGATTCAGGATGATTGATGAGGTTATCAAGAGGCGGGGAGATTGAAACCATCAAACAAGGATTTAAAAAATGTGACTCAGTAGTTGAGTATTTTTTTCTGAGTGTGTTTGCATTTATTTGAGACAGATTTAATACAAAGAACTTTGCAGATGATATGTCTGACTTATTAGTTAACTTACTTTTTCATTGCAAAACTCTGATATGATATGAAAACAATTGCACATATAAAAAAATGTAATTAAAAATAGATGTGAAGGATGAATGTGAAGCATTGATGTGAACTGCAACATGGAATAACCTGCACAGGAATTGTGGTTTTCAAGATGTAAGTATCTTAGAAACTGCTGCTTGTCAATCATTCAAGAGTTTTATTGGGTCTTGAAATGATATTAAGTCAAGTCATGGCCCAACCAAAGATGTTCTATATCTATATTGAGGGGACTATTAGTAAGTTTTCTCTGCTGCTGAATGTGGTTTCTTGCTGGGAGCAGGTGGTGGTGGTTGTCACTTAACGAGAGCTTCAGCCATCATTGCGTTTACAAGGCAAGGTTATAATACGCCCTCTGAGCAGCGCTGCGTCTTCAAGTTTGATGCTGAACTCTCAGTTTCATCTATACTGGTAAGTTAACAGCTATGAATGTCATGGTCTCAGCCTGGAGGCTCCAGGGTTTTGATTTTTTGGACTTTCTTGGTTTGGTTTTCTGTGTTTTGGGTTTCTGTTCTGGGTTTTGAGTGTTTCTGGTTTGGGTGTTTCTGGTGTCTAGTTTAGTCTTCCCTGTCTTGTGCTCTGTTTCCCCGTGCACTTCCTGTTTTATTTTGATAGTCATGTTGCCCCAGTGTCTGAGTTCTAGTTTTGCTTCCTTTGGTTAATCATCCCTGATGTGTCCCACCTGTGTCTGCTTCCCCACCTGTTCTCCATTGTTAATCAGTTCCGTTCCTTTAAAAAGCCCTTGCTCTGTCTTGTCTTTGTGGTATCATTGTTGGTGATGATGTTTGGTGTGTGTTTTGTCGGTGGCATCTGCCCATGTATAGACTTTGGTTTTTTGGTTTAAATAAATTCTTTGACACTGGTTCCTCCGCATCTGAGTCTCTCACCTTCACCCCTGCCTCATCGGATCTGTCACAATGAATGCTAATGCTAGCTATGTAGCAATAGCAAAACATAGAACTCCTTTAAGGGGTGATCAGAGTGGATTTTGTCAGACAACATGAATTTGCATGATGTGACAAACATAGCAGACAAGACAGAAAATAACATGGGGAAGGTTGTGATCATTCTCTGGGGCACTAGCAACTACTGTCTTTAAAGAGGACCTATAATGGCCATTTTCAGTGTTAATCATTTCATTCTTGGTGTCTACTAAAATAGATTTACATGCTTTAATGTTCTGAAAAGACTTCTTTTGTACATCTTTTACTGTCCTCCATTCACCTTCTGTCTGAAATGCTCTGGTCCATCTGAAGCTGACCAATCAGAGCCCAGTGTGCTCTGACTAGTCAGTTTGCCAGTAACTACCATGGCAATGATACGTTCCGCACGTCTTGTGTAAACAAACGGTTGTGGCAACTTCGGTCCTTTTTATAATTTTGAGCAAGAGTCTCATTCTGAACCAGAATAGGACAGACCTGATCCACCTTCACAAGCTGGACTGGGGAGGAAACAAGCCTATCCATCAGGCAGCCGGAAGGAGGGAGAAATATGAAGAGCACTGCGAATTCAAGACGCTGGACAGTCTGCAAAGACTTCAGATGACATTATTCATAACTTGGAATACTTTTATGAGAAACCCTGTTGGTTTTTTAAGTGTGGACACTTCCGGACTAAAGGAATATAAATAATGGAGGAACAGACAGACGGTCAACAGGTAGGGAATCTCCATCGCTTCACCTCCTACTGGTTTATGATGCCGGTAAATCTGAATGAATTAAACTTTAGTGCGCATAGTTACTGAAAAACAAAGTCAGCGGTTAAACTGTGGATAATTTATCTGAGCTAACAAGGTACAGCATGTCAATACTGACAAACGTTTAAGCATTTACATCTTCGCTTTGCTGCTTCTTACTAATGTGATCAGGTCACAGTAATGTGGTTAATATCACAAATCCACAATAACAATGCAGACTGACAGGCTGTGAGCCTGACTGTGAAGTGTGAATTACATTAAGTGTGAATTACAGAAATAACCGTTGTGAAAATGAAGCGTCTAACTGTGCGTGGTTTCTGAAGCAGTCCTCCTTGATGTGTGGGCTCACATTATAATGTTTGGAGCAGTGTAGAACCATGGAAAAATAAAGCGCATTTCTGCAGGCAGTTGAGAACATGATGTGTTCTTCATTCTAAGTAGTTATTGTAGGGGCGTGCCAAGCCTGCAGGGGGTGTCCAGGTTGCAGGTGAGCAGCACCAAGAGAAGTATTGACGTCAATAGGACCAGGAAGTAATGGCTGGACTCCCAACAAGGCGTTTCATACAAAGGAGAAAATTGGGTTCTTACCCTGACAGAGTTACTCCCTTTGGTGAAAACTGTGATCCTTGTGACTTTGGAGACAATTTACATGCACAAAAACCTATATAACACACTATAAGAAAGGAAAAACTCAGAAAAGCATAATAGGTCCCCTTTAATATCTGTCACTGTCCTTGCACTCACTTCAGCATAGTGGTGTCATTTTGCATTGCGGTTGTAGAAATAAGAATATAAAATAAACAATGTCTGTCAAAATGTCTAGACAGTGAAGAGCCTCATGTTCCTTTTATTGTTTGAATCCCATCCCTTCAGGGGTTCTGTGGTGTCACACACCAGCCTTGCTCTTCCCAATCTCAACCTGAGCAGAGGTCTAATCAGCCAGAATAAATAAACACCTGTGTAGGTCTGCAGGGCCTTTAAATGGGTCACACTCAGCGGTGCACAGGTGGTGCTTGTTCAGCTGATTGCTGGTTCAGACTAAAAATGCATGAGTGAAGAGAGGGAACAGCAAGAAACTGGTTTTACTTTTTTTTTCTTTAAAAAAATAAATAAAAAAAAAAAAAAAAAACCCAAAAAAACAACCTTGCCTTTTCTGTCAACAGACACTTAAAATACAAAACCAGAAACATTTCATCTGACCCACAGCCTGCAGACCCTGTCATCTCACTTACACTACCAGTCCAATACTATTGTCTTCTCTGTGCCTGACAGTCTCCTCCCCTGCCTCCTGCTCTCCTCTCTCTCTGTTCTTTTATTTTTATCATGACTCCTCATCTACTTTGCACGGTTAGAGCTCATTGCCCAACATCGGGTGGCTTTCTTTCCTCTATTTCCACAGGCAAGCAGTTAAACCACTCACTTAATCTTATAATTATTGTTTAGCATTTCTGACTCATTGGATAGTACAGGGGCACACAGCGTTACAAGTACATGGTGCTGATATACCACTGAGAGGCCCAATTTAATTGTGTTCAGGTTGGCTTAGCTTCTAGCCAATTTGGCTCCTGGTCACAGCTACAGGAGGAGAAGGGAAAATATTGATCAGTGCTGTCTCAACACCAGTGTATGAGACAGCTGCTGGAAGTTTGGTCGAATGTATCTCCGGCAGCAGCATGCAGAACTTCGGATGATGTACAAAGTCTCAGCATTTCTACTGTTTATTTTGTGTTTAACAAGGAGACTACGCAAGTAGAAACCGAGTTCTAGAAACGGGCTAAAATAGGCATTAGGGTTTGTATACTATTATATATCATAATTTGGTGCACTAATCTCAGCTTCTTATTTAAGATTTCATAGAGGTCAGAGACAGCGTGGCAGTCAGTCCCTTAACATCCCTCCATGATCCCTGCACAGATCATGGGTGAATTCCATGTAAATGGAGACAAAGCTCCAAGCCATTAATTCCAAGGGCAGCTTTTATTCTGTTGTAAACCAAAGAGAGAAAGAGGCACAGATAGCCAGACTGAGGAAGGAGGGAGTATTCCCTGAGCAGGGGAGAGATATCAAATGAAATCCATCTCCCACTCCTTTCCTCACCACCTCCTACTCTCTCCTTCAAGGAGAAAGAAGACAGGGAAAGACAGGGTTGCCAAGGTCACTTTCATTCTCTATTTATTTCACTCTCTCACTATCTCTTTGTCTCACACTCTCTCTCTCTCTCTCTTTCTATCTCTATCATTTATCTCTCTCTTTATTCTCAGATGTCAGAGAATAGACATCATTTCTGCTGATGATGGGAGCCCTGCTCAGTTATTCACTGTAATGGTCATGTGACTGCCACATACACACAAGCACTTTAAAGATACCCATGAGGATACTCTGCTGCTTTAAACAAAGCAATATGGAGCAGTTTAAGCATCAGTCATGTCTGTTAAATTAATAGTGACCCCTTTGGGGGGGGGAATAAAAAATACAGTTGGAAAAATTACAGTCAGAAAAACAGCATCAGGGTTAATGCTGGGAGATTCTCAGTCATCCAGGTCATTGTATCTCTTAGAGCTTCATGAAGAGCTGGGAGACCTGGTAACAATCATGATAACAATTATATTTTCCAATATCAATATATATCATAATAGTACGGTGTTGTACTGTTATGAGTTACATGAGGCAAAACTTTTCATATGCGTGTATTTACCACCAGCAGGTGTTTTGTTGTTGTTGTTGTTGTTTTTGTTGCTATAGCAACTACTACTGACACATAAAGTTCACCTGATATTGTTACATCCACCGTTTTTGTCAAAAATATTGACAGGCAGCTTTTATCAACTCCACAAATGCATTATCTGTAGGCACTTTTTTTGTAGTTGTTTTGTGATTTAGCAAAACTTAGCTGTTCTGTGACCAGTTCTCTGCAAAACAAGCTAGAAAACATGATGGAAATTTTGCATTTCTGTTTGTTTCACATATTAATTTGAGGAACGTTGCAGTCTTTTCAACAAATGTTTTTTTGTCAGTCGCCATGCTTCTCTTCTGTGGAGAGGAAGTTTGAGTTACATGCTTCATGTAAGTCATTTTTCCATTTTTGCTTTTATCAGTCAACCAACAATTTAAATATCTTTTTTTATGCACAACTTGAAATGTACATAAAAACAGATGTTAAATGAGTGCTGGCCTAAGTGTCATTTACTTTTAATGTTTATTCTATGTCTTCATATGTTTACTATATTTTTTAGTCATATTATTGTTCCAAGAATGGTATTGTCTGCCTGTTGGTCTTAAATCTATCTCAACCTACCTCAGGAACTAATTTATGGGTTACTGTGAAGTTTTGTACAGACATTCATGTTCCCCAGAGGATGAACCTGACTGTCTATTGGTAATCCCTTGAGTTTTCTTCTTGCACCACCATGAGGTTGACATTTTTTGTTGACATTAATGAAATATCTCAACAGCTATTGAATGGATTGTCATGAATTTTGCTACAGATATCGATTATGCCCAGACAATGAATCCTAATGACGTTTGACGATCCTCTGAGTTTTTCTTCACCTATCTAGTGAAATATCTTTTATTTGTGGTGCCCAGAGTATGAATGTGACTCTGGTGATCGCTATTAGACTGATATTACTGTTTTGTTGGTGAAATATCTTGACAGATGGATTGCCATTAAGTTTTCTTATTTTGAGCAATACTTTGGTTTCAATCTTATTAAATTATCACAGACACGATTTAAGATGGGAACCTGTTTCTAAAAGCTCTTAGCTCGTTCTACACTTATCTTTAAGCATTACCCCTAAATCTGAAACACTCTTCAAAAAAAAAAAAGGCCATTTTGTTTTTGCAAAATTTAATGACACTCCAAGGCAGGCACTATAATAAGATAGCAGTAGAGAAATTAAACGTACATGGACAGATGGAGATAAGATAAAGAAAAAAAAAAAAAGAGAGCAAAAAAAGGTTGAAATGGAGAGGTAGGTCTGCAGTGTCTCATTATCTATCTTACTGTCAGGATAAATATAGCCCAATACTGTTGGAATAAAAACACATGAGAACATATGCACACACATTAATCTCCTGGAGGGCACACACAGCAGACAGTACAATCATAGTGCACAGGAAGTTCAAGTACAAAGCACGAGAACAGAGGTTAAAGGTCAACACAAAGATGATCGCAGACGACGGACCAAGAATCCATAACTACATGATTGCACGCTCACACACATATTTTGAAGGTCGGAGTTAAATTTTTATGTTGCCGTTTTCGTGTCCTTTTTTAGAACATTAATATTGAGGGGGAAAAAATGGCCTACACTATTCCTGTGGAGCTTAACAAGTGTAATAAATCTCTCAGTGCTCCTCATACCCTAATTCTTTCTCCATCTGAAGTGAAAGACAGCCTCCAGTCCCTCCTCCCTCACCTCAGCTGCTTAGATATCCATATCAGCCAGTCTGAACCATATCAAGAGAGCAGGCAGACAGAGTGAAAAGACTGCTCCTCCTGCATCATTTTGTTTACAAAGCTGCCCAAATTACTAGCTTCTTGAAATAGGCTTGAACTGCTCTCTGGTGAGATGAAATGGGTGTATTTAGGTTCACTGCGGGACAAAGGGGGAAGATGCAGTGACACAGACACACTCTTACACACACATTGTTATACTTGGCAAGACAAAGGCACACATGTACGCACATAGACACACAGGCTACGAGCTGCTGCTTTGTCTCTGTGTGTTTTGTGAGATTATTGTGACCTACCATCTGAGACAGAATCACTGGTTTTGCTTTAATTGCAGCTAAAAATAATAAATATGAAAGAAAAGAAAATATAAACACGAGATTGTAAATGAGAGATTTGTTTTTATTTCTCGGTAAATCTAACTACAGAGTAGGCACAGCCGATTTGGGACTTTCGGTCTGGCTCATAAAACTCTTGGTCGAGACTATGGGCGTCTTCAAACCCAAAGTTCATTTGCTCTGGTCCAAATCAGTGGATGAGTTGGCTCGTTTTCTTTTCACTCAGAAAGAATTCAAGTGAAACAAAATAGACAATGGCACGAAGATACTGAAGAAGGTCCTATCTGCCAAAATATCAAGAAGGCAACGTACTTTGTTTTGCTAGTCCAGGTCAAACCTTGATTCAGGTAATCTGCTAACAACTGTCGCCTTCACTCATCAACATCCCAACATGCGAAGTTACTATGCAAGCTCCGCAGCTTGCAGATCGAGCCTTGATGTTGGGTTAGACCGAGGTCACATCACAAACAGTTTGTTCGGGACTGGACCGAGACCACTTCCTCTTCAGGGTCTTGATTTGGTCAGGAAAAAACTGCTGTGTTCAGATCTGTCCAAAGTAATCGCACCAATGGTGACCACAAACCGGAGTCTGATTCAACTGGATTAAACGTGGCAGGTTTGAAAATGCTTCAGGATTCACCCACTTTTTACATGGTTGACACATTCCCTGTGGCCACCGATGGTGAATCCCAATAAGGAATCCTGCAAAAGTGACTGAAGAAGACACGGAGGTAGCTTCTTTGATGTCTTTTGAAGTGATGTTTTGGAGCCTGGGGTTGAATTTGTCACCAACTGTCATCTTGTCGGCTGTCGACAGCCAAAAGAAAAGAAAAAAAAAAAGAAAGAACCTGGGCAAATGGGATGGAGCGTAATAGACTGAGACATCTGTGACTTCAGCAAATAAGCCTCCGCTTCTCAAAGAAAATATGTGGTGGTGGTGGTATTTCAGGAGAGGGGATGGAAGTTTCCCCTTCACTTCAGCATATAGTGGCCATTAGGGGAACTACAGCTGGGGGGCACAACTGCTTAACAGCCCACTTAAATAGGTTTTGTAAGACTTTACGAAGGCAAGACCAGGACATGGACACTGGGTCACTCAACTCCACGTTCTCACACAATGACAGCCAGACAATCCAAATGGAAAGAACACAATATGGTCTGGCCTGAAGGGTGCTAATTTAAAAACACACTTTGTTCAGGCAGCAGAGAGGACCCTAAAACAAACGGCTGGATGGCTGACTCGAGGCAGACAAAGCGCTTTGTGGCAGCTCAGATGCTTATAAAACATGTAGATGAAAGAAATGGGAAATGGGATGTGAGACACATGAAAATTTAATATCGAATTGCATTGAAGTAAATATAGAGCTAATAAAAATATGTTACAAATTAAGGTTGGGTTATGATGCATAACACATTTCACTGATCCCTGATGTACTTGCCAGTGCCAACACAGAGAAGGTAGCAGACAGGGACACATTGTACCTGCTTTAGTCGTGATAATCCAAACTGAAACATAGCTCTTACACGTGCAAGGGAAGGGCAATTTTTACAATTTAAATTATAGAGTCCTGGCAGCCAAGGAGAAAACTGATGAAGTGGTATTGCTTTCCAAAAGCAGGCAGCAGCAGAAGGCACTCAAATGGGAAAAGAATAGGCCATGGTCTGTGAAAACTTGGCTCTGTTCAGGCAACCCTCCGTGCTGGCTTGGCGCACAGTTTTGCTCATGCATGTGCTTCCTGCATTGAATGACATTTGGTCTGCAATATTTTATACGCAACCAAAAATACTTTCAATTTTCTGAGATGGATTCAGTCATCCAGGCAGGAATTTAATGTGACTTTGAGTGTGAAAGTTGAGTGAATTATGAAGAAATTCAATGTACCTTTACAAGGAGGGGTTTTTTTCTAAACGTGTGCTTTTTTCTAAACTGGACAGTGAAACATTCACACAGTTTCTGCCCAGTACAACCGGGACAACTCTACTGGTGCTTGTTGGGATGTAAGTGCCTAGCTGAAGGAGGACAGAGTTCTACTTACTTCTAAAAAACAATACTTCCCTCCTATATATATGTATATTCTGGATGGTTTTCTGTTTGTTAAAGTGCGTGCTGTAGGATCATGATCATGTGATTTAAGCATGAAGATCCACAAACAGGAAAGTGGGAGAACAAGGGAATCTGGGAGCTGGTCAGCTCAGTGGGATTCCCCTGCTTTTAAAGGACCATAACTACACACACACACACACACACACACACACACACACACACACACTCCTTCTTTATCTCTGTCTTCAGTAGATGGAATAATGGAATAAAGTCATGTTTGTTTCCTGCCTCTCTTATTTTAGCTTCTGAGCTGAGTGCACACTTGGCCTTGATTTCTCTAACCTGTCTGTTCTATGCCTCAGCTCTCTCTCTCTCTCTCTCTCTCTCTCTCTCTCTCTCTCTCTCTCTCTCTCTCTCTCTCTCCCTCCCCTACTGCTCCTCTCTCACACCACTGTGGCCACAAACCCATGACAACTTTGAAATTACAGCACGGCAAGCTAGTAAAAATGAGGACACTTGCTACAGCTGGGAGAGCTGGACACAGCGCTGAGTGCCTTTTTCTGGGCCCTCATACTTGTCAAGATGAAGAGAAGAAGTGAAGAGGACAGGCGAGTCAGAGGAGGTTCAATCTCAAAACAATGTGGACAGCAATAAAAACATAGAAATAAATTTAAAAAAAGGATGACACTTTAAATACCCCCTTTTCAATTATAGCCAAAAAATAATATAATGCCAGCTCACCATGAGACTACACCAACCAAATTTTAATCAAGTTGCGCAGCAAGAAATTAATTGATTAATCATTTAGTTTATAAAATGTCAAACGATGATAAGTGCCTGCCACACCCCCCCATAGCCCAGGGTAATATCTTCCAATTATTTTGTGCAATGGTGGTTAAAAAAAAGGTAGCTATTTTATTTACAATAAAACTACATGAAGTAAGTCTTAAAAAGTTTATTTTTAGTTTTCTTTTTTTAATTTAAAGAAATAGTTCAACATTTTGGGGAGATGAAAAGATTTTTACCAATAGAGCCGGAAAGCGATTAGCTTATCTTAGCATAAAGACTGAATATAGGGGAGAACAATTTAAAGGTTTAGGGGGAGTCACAGGTTTCTGCATCCACCCAGCACTTCCACAGCATCTCTGGCTTCAGTTGCCCCATATGGTTGGTGAGTACAAGTTTTAGTGCAGGCCTCTGTAGAGGTGTGATCTTGCCAAATCTGGCAACGTCACTATGAAGTCACAGACCATATATGCTTATTTCACAAGCTGTTGAACTATGGCTTTAAGATGCAGTGACCACAACATGCTGAGGTATAAAGTAAAGGGATAAGAAATGATTGATACAGAAAGCCATTAATGTGCATCTGTGACTCATGATGAAATGTTGTAAAAAAAAAAAAAAAAAAAAATTAAAAAAAAAAAAGGCTAGTGTTGACAATGCCAGGGCACAGAAATGTGACACATAGATCTATCGTTTATACTCCCTCATGCTGTTTAAGGCCATGGAGGGCTCCAGCCTTCCCCAGCTCACAGTGTGCGAGAGGCGGGGGACAACATTGACGGATCGTCACAGTCTATCACAGAGCTCACAAGTCAGCAGCTTCCAGTATGCTGGATGTAGCACAGGATGTAACGGATTAGCATACCATTAAAGAACCTGCCTTGTATGTTTATTAGAAAATCACCTTGGGGAAAGTGCCCTTCAAATCAAACTACCCCCCCCCCCTTTTTTCTCTCTCTCTTCACAATGCTGATGTGAGGAAACCATCTGTTACTTTACAGTGTGTTACTATCACACACTGTGAGTGATGTGTGCGTGTGTGTGTGTGTGTGTGGGGGGGGGGGTAAAGTCAAAAAGTTTAATCTGCTCGCCTATCCATCTAAAGCACTGAGTGACATTTAAACCACTGTCATGAGGTTGAGAGAGCAGATGGCCAGAGTCATACAGTACAGATGGCTTAAGATGAACTATGTGTCTATGTCTATGTCTATGTGTGATGCCAGTGTGTCAGAAAGAGGGACAGAGATTCAACAAATGTGAAAGAGGCAAGAGGAAAACCAGAAAAGCAATGATGAAGAAAGTGTCAAACAAGCAAATTATGCAAAAAGGAAGAAAAACAGCTCAGAGAGAGCAAATGGACAGCTACTGCTTTACCAGCTTATTTTATTGTAATCGTCAAGATTATCATATGTGGGTTGAGAATGTCACCAGTACACATGCTGACATGCCTCCACATGTCAACATGCAAATATGGCCTAAGAGGGTTTTTTTTTTTTCTCCTTGATGGCCAGAGAATTGACCCAGAATCTTTGGCACGCACCGACTTATATCTTGCCTCTCTATTATTCTCGCAAAATTGATTTCCTCTCCTGTCCCCTGCTTTGTCTACCAGAAGCAGATGCTGTCACTTGAGTTGCTACAATATTATGAAATCCTTGAGCAAAAAAAAGGATAGTATTTAGATGAATAACTCCACATAATTGTTTGTGTGACTGCTGTGAGAAACTGAAGTAAATAGCCTGAGTGTTGTATCATGGCTGCCTGCGAGCTGCCATTAGTTTCCTCTCCTAATTGCCAGTGTGTATTACCATTGTTCTTTGTTGTTCTCTCACTATCCACTTTGCTACAGTTTCTTCTATTGCTTCTTTCTCATACAACCCACAGTATAAATGAACAGTTCAGAGAGTATGAATGAAAAGCTCTGTTTTTAAGTTATATGCTGCTAACTGTGTTCCCATACCCAAAGCTAAACCACAAAGTCACCACAAAACCCACCATAATCACATTTTAAACTCCCTCAGAACATGACAAATACATTACAGCTGGATTTATCCAGACCGTGGATGTGTTATACAAACCTAAAATAAATAGCCCTCTTCCTCTGTTGAGCTGCAGGCGAGTTCCCATACTCCAGGCTATCACAAGAGACTCTGCAGAGCTCGGAGGGGTTTTTTTTTTTCCCATCATGATAATGCCCAAGTAAGTACTGATAGTTGCCTTCAGTTCAACTTCACACAGTCAGTGCCCCCCCCCCCGTGCACAGTGTTCCCATGAATCACACATCTGGGAATGAAGCTTGGAAAACCTGGACACTGTTCTGTGTCTATGGATGATAACAATTACCATATGAGCATCATGGTACTGCTGATTTGAGGCACACAGTACAATAAGACTGCTCATCAGATGGTGAAGGTTATATTGCTTACTGTCACCTAGGGCTGCAACTGTTTTATTATCAATTAATTTGCCATTTTTTCATTAATCTTTTAGCCTTAAGTGATATCCTTAAGGTGCTTGTTTTGTGTGACCAACACTTCAATACCCCAAGATATTCAGTTTACAATAATATAAACAGAGAAAAGCAGCAAACTCTCCCACTTGAGAAACTGGAACCAGAGGTTTCATATTTAGGGATACCTTTCATAAATATCCAGTTCGAGCCAAATAACTCAAAAAAAAAAAAGAGATGCATATAAATTACATTTCTGTAGCACTTCCATTATGAGCAAACCGTATAAAATGAACCATGGGAAAGGCAGCAGTAGTCATGAACAACTCAGACTTGAACCTGTTGCACATAGTAGAGTTCACAGTAAGACAGGGCAGTAAACATTAAAAGACTCTTTGCTACCTAGTGCACTACTTTGTATTTACTCCACCATGTTCAAAAACATTCCCACAATCAAACTGAAAAATGTGGTGTCCACAGTGTGTACACTAACCTTAACTAAAAATCCCTCAATGTACAAATATTAAAATGATCCCATTTGATACAATGAATTTTACAATTATAATGAATTAACACCGCAGCTGTCAGTGATGACGTGAGTGTCTCGCAGTACTGTTCAGTTTTGGTGAGTAATAAATAATTGAACAAGGTTGAGATTTCAGACAGTGTTATTCTGTCAGTCAGTCAGTTGATACTTTACGTGAACATACGGCACCAAAACAGTAACATGGAGTGAAGGAGAGCTATTTTTCCACTACATTATATGTAAGCTCAACACATCTTACGAGTGACCGATGACATGACAACTAGTGCTCATCTCTTGTCCATTCATCTTGACCTTTTTAAGAACCAGTAATCAAGAAAAGGCATGGTAAGAAGAAATAAGATAAGACAAGAACGTGACTGGAGGCGGCGTTTGTTTGTGTTTACGTATATGACAGAGACGAGGGGGGGGGGTTGCTGTATAAGAGTGCTGGCCACACATGTCACATCAGGAGGCATGATTATCCATGAGGATTACACTTTAATCAATCTAAACCACTAGTCCCTGTCTGCCACTGTGCTAATCCCATCAAAGGAGGGCTCTTTCTGCCTGTCAGTTTATCCTCTCCCCATTCACCACCATGTTAAACACCTCACAAAGCTGTATGTCAGGAGTCAACTGGGCTTCAGTGTGGAGAGCCCCCCCGACAGCAATGTGTCCAAACCACAACAATTTATTCAATTTCAAGATAGCAAAGCATTTGAATGTTAACTGTGCAAACACAGGAACAATAGCATTTATGATTGGTCATCAGTGGTGGCTGGTGTACTGGTTAGATACTGGTTAGTTTCTTTAAATTCATAAAAAATTAAAAAGTTTAACTAAAGAAAAGAACTGTTATAGCATCACTAGAGCCATTAGTTGACTGATCAATTAGTTTATTAACAAAAACATTACTTGACGATACTAATCAAGTAATCACTGAAGTCATTCCTCATGCAAGCTTGTCAAACATCCTGTGGTCATAGACTGAATCGTTAAAGACTGCATATCTTTATATTATAAATAATGAAAACATGAGGCTGTTGGACTCTGGTAAATGAGTAAACGAGTAAACTAAATGATGAATCCGAAAAATAACACAGATTTAGCAATGCTGAAAATATCTGTTAGTTGTGGCTGTATAATGCAAAATGCTGATTAACTGGTATAGTGTGTGTGTGAGATAAGGGGAGAGAGAGTAAGAGAGAGAGAGAGCGAGAGAGCGGTGTATTCACGCTCTTACTCACACATGCAACCACCTACACACACAGAGAATGACAAATCTCTTACATTAATAAATTCTTCCAATTTAGGCAGCCCCAAAGTACATTAATCCTAATTTTCTGAATTAGTAAGTGGAACATGTCAATTTCTTAAAGCAACATTATGCAACAATTTCACCTCTAAAATAACAGCTTCAAAATCATTTTGACGATACACTGACTTGAAATAGGGAGAATGACGCCTCTTTCACTCCCACTCTGCTCCCCAAACACCTGCTCTTGCCTTGAGCGGGTACAATCTCCCCTGGGAATTATGCAACGCTTTATGGCACACAATCAACTATAGGGCTAAAGATCGCTATAACAAGAAGCTAGCTTGGTATTCTCAGTACGGTCATCATTGCAGAGGTGCAGCGACTAGCTCCTAGCGTCTACATTTTAGCACACAACTGCTGTGGGTTCAGGTGTTTTCAGTCAGTCAGATTAGCTGAACGCTGACTTGGCTTGAGTGGACAGCTGATTGCACGGTTTGCACTGAGATGATGATTTTGCGTTTGTTGCCTGAGCGATTGAAAGGCTTTGTTTTCTGTACATGAGCTGTTATCTTCTAGGAGTACACTGCTTCCACTAGCCTTAACTGCTTGGACTCGGAGTCCAACAGAACTTAATGTGCTAGCATCCTGTAATTACCACATGTGGCTGGAGAGGACGCTGTTGCCGTTGTTTAGCAAAAGTTACATAGGCTTGCTTAAAAAACTGCCTCAGTCCTCGAAAAGGGGAAAAAACTGAAACATATATTCAGTTCAATACATACAAACTACCTTGGGATGTGTGCACATGTGTGTCTATGATGAAAGCCCCACTCTGGCATCTTTCATCTCTTCTCTCCCAGCTTCACTCTCACACAGCTCTGATGAATGGATGGTTGGAAAGAGGGAAGGGGTGGCTAGGGAGAGAGAGAGAGAAAAAGGACCAAGGAGATGTGAAAGGAAAAGAGAAGTCACTGAGGGACAGAGGTGCGTAAAAAGGAAGACACACAGCTTACAAGCATTAAGGATAAAAATAACCTAAGAGCCAGGAAGAGATGGAAATCTTGTTTTGTTTTTTTCTGCAGACTTCCATCCATCCATTTGTGCAGGCATGTTTCTGTGTTTACGTATGTGCATGGTCTTAAAGCTCAACCGGAGGATGAGGGAGAGAATCATAGTTTTAATGTCGATAAAGAAGAAAGATGAGCATATACACACACATACCGTACATACACCTACACCCTATTCAGAAGAAACTAACCAAAAATGTACTGGAAGATAAAAGACAGAGACGTACAGGTTGTCAGTCTGCATATTTTCACATTAAACAAACAGATGGCCACATGCCAGATAAGTGCACAAAACAGCAAGATGCTCAGATAAAGAGACGACAGGACCAAACAGACATGTTAAACACAACCCATCTGCTTGATTCTGGTGACAAATTGGGGTTTGTTACTCAGGCTAGTTATTTCTCCCTACATTAAACCACAGTTGGCATAACTGTCCTAACTGAAATGGCTTAGGACAAATCTGGGGCTCTGGATTGTGGCCAAATTGCTGCATTGCATAGAGAGATTTGAAGCGGCTTAGTCAGCTGCAGACAATGCACAGCAGTGGTATCATGACACAGAAAAACAAAACGTCAGTGGGTCACTATTGGTTTGTGTTTGTGCCACGATGCAGGCTGGCAAACCATGTGCTGGCTTTTGCTACCTACTGGGAAATGCCATGACCACACAGCAGGTACACACTGCGATGTACTCAGGCCTGATGGTGCAGACAGCCTTTTTTTCTTAATGATTTTTTTATTCAGTTTCCTGTTGACAGGTGCCTACATACAGTGCAACGCAGTCTGTAGTGTTTAAATAAATACATTTTATATTGTTTTGGCTCTGAATTCACAGGATTTAAAAGGAAGCTGCTGATTTTTAGCTTTAACGCTGTGGGTGTTTTTTTCCATAGGGTCCTCCAGTTTTTGGACAGTCCAATATCATAAATGTAAACACACTCAAATTAATAATAAAACATGACCTCGAATTAATTATTCCATTGCAAGTGTGTTGGAGTGCACAGTAAAACACAATAAAAATATATCCCTGTCCAGGAACAGCACGGCACAATTTAAGTGTTTCTACTGTGAAAACAGACTACAGTAACGCTAGCCTTGAATGTCTGCACAGAATTCCACTGCAATCCATCCAGCAGATGTTGAGATACTTCAGGCTGGACCACAGTGGACCAACAGACATTGCCATCTCTAGAGCAGATTAAGAGTGCCAATGCATGTAAAAAGGAATAAAAACAAAAGAAATGTAAATGTGCACATATAGAAACATACATGCCACTAAATCCAGCCAAAGACACAAAGCTTGTAATTGCATTATCTTGAAATATATACTTGTACTATAACAATAAGGAAATTAAATACATTTCCTTTCTTTTGAGCTTCTATTGAATGAATCTGTATGCGTTATGAAAGTGCAAATTATCAGTATGTCTGCACCCTTGCCACCAAAGTCTAAAACATTTATTACATTTGATGGTTAAAATAATTCACACTGACAGCTGACCAAGCAGGCTAATTTGCACAGGAGACCCCTTTCTGTCCACTGCAAATCTGCAGTACAACCAAAGATTGCAGTGGAGAGGAAAGTAATTTACTCTGAGGCTTGGTCTGGGCTCAGATGAGAGTTTCATTAAGACATTAATGTTGCTAAGGAAATATGACTGGTGCAATGAAATATATTCCACAGTCTGTGTACTGGTGCTACCCAAACCCTCATTTAAGATGCCAAATATATCAGATGCAAATTCTGCTCGCTCCCCTCTCACCCATCACTGCTGCCTTCTCACATCTCCTTCCCCTCTTGCTTTATTCCTCCCCGTTCCCTTCTCAGTCGTTTCTCCTTTTCTCCCTCCATCTCTCTGCATCTTGATTTGCTGGATGCAAAAAGAGATACTTCGGTGTTACAGGGCTCCAATGCTGACTGATGAAATATCTGAGAGACATGCAGGCTGAAAGATAGATAGCAGGGAAAACACGACCTCTGGAATGCTGTGCAAACATTCCCCCTCTCTTTTTTTTTTTTTTTACTCATTCACTCCAGTCTCTCTATCAGGCCTCCTTATAGCTGCCACGGGAGAGGTGAGCTGAAAGAGCTTTCTGTCTCTCTCCTCCCATCATCCTTCCCTCCATCAGTCCTATTCAATCCTTGCTTTCTATTTGTGTCCAACCTCCCTGCTTTCATATATTCCCCTCCCTACCCTTCACTTTCCCTCCATCCCTTCATTCATTCGTCTCTCCATCTTTAAGACCAAGCCCAGATCATCCCTGTGTCTCTTTTCCCCCTTGCCTTCTCTCTCATTGTGTCCATTTCTCAGATGCTGCATAAAGTCAACACTCTGCAGGATCCTATCTCTCTAGCAAAATGCTTTCTAGCAGCAGGATGAAAGGCATGCTACGCTGACTCGAAATCAGGGGCTATCTGTTATCTGATTGGCTGACATGGAGAGCTGTCTGTGGATTTTAGTTACCGGGGAGAACAGTGAGATAATGGCACCGTGTCAGCAACTTCTGGAGCTGCAGGGGCCTGAAGACGATAGAAGAAGATAGGATGGCCAGTGGTGCAAGTATGAAAACGCTTTGTCACAGTTTCTGTATATTTAGTCAAGTGATTCTTGAAATCCATTTTTTATTCCTCGCAAGCACACATGGGAACAGTATATCCAGACTCTGCACACATCAATGGGAGGCATGGCAAGACAAAAAATGAGTGACTGAAAGTATAAGACAAACTATATATACACACATACACATATACTTTCACTTTGCCTTCCCAACAACTGCAAACTATCCACAAACACAAATTTTAGACAGCCCTTTAACACACAGATTTTCCCACACTTTAATTTATTCCTTTCTATGAACTTGTCGTGCTACCAAAACACATGAAAGACTATTATTTGAATGCATGTTTGCTACAAAGTTATATAGAAAAACTGCTTTTCAAAACTAAAAATGGCTTCAAACACTTGGCCCAGACTGACAGTCAGAAGAGGCCTCCCTGATGATACAATCCTGCTGATTGGAGTCATTCACGGTGGGTGTGCCAGTTCAAGTGCTGCAATCTAGTCTGATTGTGTCACAGCGACACCTGCGCCTCCCCTCTCTCCCTCCTCTTAAGCCTCTAACTCTCTTTTCGGAGTCTCTGTAGCAGAGTCCCGAGTCAGGGTCTGCCTATCTTCAAAGGAAGCGTCGAGGGCCGCATTTCAAAAAAACGGTCTTGCAACCCATTTCGATGTATTAGTTCTTGAAATTCACACGTCACGCAAAGCAGAACCTGAATTAGGATGCAGTTAAAGATAGATTTTTGCTTTTCAGCTATTCCCAGATTGTCTCATTCTCATAATGTTACTATAGCAGCAGGTTCATGTTGATTTCAAGCACATTTGTGTGCCTCTTACCTGTGGCCTGCCAGCTGTGTATGTTTCGCCTGCCAAGTCTGCTGTTTGTTTGCCTGATCCTTCCTGCCTGTCACTGAATAAAGTGTTGGCCTCCATAGACTTGCCTTTTTACTAACACAGAGAAACCCTGTTGTCATCTACTAAGCCTTTGAATTTGAAAGAAAACATTATCTTATCCTTATCATTATTTTTTCAAGTATCCACCGAGAGAGACTAACAATCTAACAAAATAAAATATATTTGACACACTCAGCACTTCATCAATGCAGCAGGTATATGAAAATAGTTTAATGGTAATACTTTATGCAAGTTTCGGCTTGTCGAGCATATTTTTTTTTATTGTTACACAGTATCTGTTTCAAAGAATTACATTTCTTAGATCCAACATTGAAATACAAGTGTCCACCTGGTCCCTGGTGGGAAATGAGTGTTTTAGCAGCCCCAGCAAGATGTTGCAAGAAACGGAAATGCACAGACACACAAACACACAGTCACAGGTGGAGGGAAAGACAGAGTTCAGGACTCATTAAATCCCAGTCAGGCAGCAGCTCCCCAGAGGCCAAACACTCTGCAACTGACACGAGAAAGGTTCTGACCGAGACAAACACACACTCTGAAAGCTCATAGCCTGGTCACTTATGTGTTGTGTGTGTGTGTGTATGTGCCAAAGCTGCATACATGCGCAGTGTTATTTCAAACTCTCACACACAAACACACAGACAGTTACATGAAGCAGGGAAGCATTCATCTGTTGATCTACATTCCTGAGCTTCATGCAAGCCATTAGTGCAAGCTATCTCACCACAGTTAGTTTGAAAGATGGGAAGAACATCAAACAACCTTTTGTGCACACACACATCCACCCACGCACGCGCACACACACACACACACACACACACACACACACACACACACACAAAAATGCCCTGTCTCACACTGAAAAAAATCTCTCCAATCTACTCGCGCTCAGTCATCTCGTCACTTTTTTCTCCTTTTCATCTTCGTTTCAGCTCTGCCTTTCTTGTGCTCTTCTATACATCTCTAAACTCAAATGTATGTGCTTTAACCTCTGGGAAAGCAATAACTACCTTAGTAAAAACTCATGTGTGTGTATGTGTGTGTATGTGTGCCAGAGAGAGAGAGAGCCAATTTTCTCTTTGGCTTGTAGATGGGAGACATGAAACTTTTTTTAGAAAAAAGGAGTCATCAGACAGCGAAAGCATGTGTTGACGTCGTCAGGAGAATGAGGCGGGGAGTTTTGAGTTCGAGACAGACATAAGAATCATCATTCAGTTCTCACAGGTGCACAGAGACACACACACACACACACACACACACACACACCAGGGCAAAACAATACTCAAACACAATATGAATACATATTGACTTCTACCATTCATTACTGTCACCTTCTGCAGGGAAACAGTGAAAACAACAACACACAAGAGGAATGAATGCAGCAAAAGCAACAGCACCAGCAGCTCAATCACAAATGACCTTTGAATGGCGTCAGAGCCTAAATATATTCTGAGGGGATGAATGAGGAATTTTAGCTGTGAGCTTCCTCATTGAACTGGCTCGCTCAGAAGTTCGCAGGGTAAAAGGTAAAATACGAAACATGACACACACACACACACACACACACACACACACACACACACACAGGTATTGACGAAAAGACACACACGTCGACATGTCCACATCTGCAACTGCACACTGCTGCTTTCTTTCCTCTTGCTCATAGAACTCACAGCTCTGCTGGCACAGCAGCTCTGCAGCTGGATGATATTGGCTCTGCCTGGTTTGGGGCACTTGCAGAGATGATTCTGTGTGTCTGTGTTCATTGTGCGTGTAAGTGAGGTTTGTTTTCCTTCTTTTTTTTTGGTCCACTTTTTTAGAAGTCTCACATGTAAGTAAGTAAGTAAGTAAGTAAGTAAGTAAGTAAGTAAGTAAGTATTTCTTTAGACATCTTTAATTTGCTCTACCAACCTCCTCAAGGATGTTGCTGGCTCCTCTCATCTATCCATCCTTGCACTTTGCATGCAGCATGTAAGATGCAGAATACAACAGAAATAGGTCATACAGGCCCACCACCTTAATATACCTTAGGGATACTGTAACACTACATACTATATATATACAATTATTTTCATTATCAACTAATGTAGCAATTAGTCTATCAATTAATTGATAACGTCAGAGTGAAAAGGGCCCATCACAATTTTCCCAAGAGAGCAGGACGGCATCTTCAAATATCAAAACCAAAAAATCTTCCATTTGTGATATAAAACCAAGAGAAGCAGAAAATCCCACATTAAGTGCAGCACAGTGGAGACTGGGGAGTGACAGTAATAAACTTCAACACAAGAAAAACATATAATCAGAGCCTGCAGGTGGATGATGGGATGGAAGTGGAACAGATGAAATGCTGTGAAGGCCAGGGTATGGTTGAAATTAAGTAGTTTGAGTGAGCAAGTGTTGTCCGTCTACATGCAAAAGCGAAACATATTTACGCCTGAGCTGAAAGGCAACACTCATGGCCAAAAGTCTGCTGTCAAAGAGTGAGATATGAAGATTTATAACGGGGATAATACCACACACTCCCCCTTTGATTCCCTTTGCACACCTGGCAGCGTAGAGTGGTGTTAATACTATGATGCTGTAGCATCAATGATTGTAAAGTGAGCACTGAAGCAGCATCGGCAGAGCATGACAGCTTAAATAGACCAGTGTATTGCAAATTGTGCAATGCAATAAATGTGCATTTGCATATGCCTCAGTGAATAAAGTGTGAGTGTAGCACAGGAACTCAGTTTGTGTGAACCAGATCGCAGCCATCACTCCATTTCAAAGCCTTTTGCTTTTTTTTTATTTTTTTTTTTTATAAGCACACAAGCATCATGAATATTCAAATCTACACACGCACACACACACACAGAGAACGCACAGGATTCTACCATAAACACATCCACAAAAATGAACACACACATGCATGCACACACTCACTCACTCAAGTCTTTGACTTTTCGCAGGGAGTGGTCATTTTCAACAACACTCTAACAGGAAGTTCCTGCCTCCTGTAGCCGTCCAATTACAACCCAGTATTTAACGAGGAAGGTTCCATTAAGGAAATCCCACGTTACCCTCAGCACTCTCGACTCCTCTCACGACAGACTCTGTTTTTTCCTGCGTGTCAATGCCAGGAACCCATTAAGGAGCAGTGGTGGGGATACAGAGCACGGAAACAATGTAAGGATGGACATAGCCATTGTTACTGAGTGTTGCTGCTTGACAAATGTCCGGTTGTGCTCTGGCTGAACTGCGGTGCAGGACCTAGCTGTAAATTCTACCTGAAAACCTGGCTGTATAAATGATGACTGCTTCTTACTCACCGGAAACACCATCCCTGCCTCTAACCTTAAAGGATCATACCTGTGCTTTTACATGTTGTAGCTCATAAACTCTTGGTACATTTAAGTAAACTCTGGCATTCCTTTTTTTATTTTTTTTTTTAAGATTTTAAACCTTTTTTACTGTGAAGATATTTTAAAATAGTCCCTGCAAGTAACATCCTTAATGTGCAATTATAATGTAAAGTAAAAGGTAAATTATTGGGTGATCTAAAAGTGTAAGTTTGCTTGCTGTAAAAGTATACACAATTAATCATTCATAAAAAAAGAAATAATGCTGGCAGAGCAGACAGTCTTGATTTGGTGAAAACCAGGCTGGTGTCCCCCACCCAACCAGAAGCAAAAGAACAAGGGAAAGCCTTACAGCTTGTATTGTTCCTCTGATCTCCATAGCTTCCCTACGTGATGAACTGCAGACCACCTCTGTGACCCTTGTCCAGCCAAACTCACCCACTCACACATCCATGGAAACTCCACAAAGGCACACACACTGTTGTTGACCTCAGTAACAATGCTAACAATGCTAATCTATGCACAGCAAAAACCCACTGTTTTTCAAAGAGTAGACTGATTCCCATAGGTACACGTCACTCAGTAATATTCAAGCAAGAGCTGAGAGGCACTCGGGCATTGTTCTGACCCAGATTTGGCAACTGAAAATGTATCGCACAGGAAAAATTTTAAAAGCATGGTCTTCCAAATGGCTTATGTCATCACATAGTTTCTTTTGTCACTAATGTTTGATATGATTGGCAGCACACATAGAAAGAAAAGTAACAGGGTCATGTGATAGGATCAAACTTCTTTAAGCAGTAAACCTAATCTGTGGCTGATGGATGTTTTTGGCCATTCTGAATACCCAAACAAGTGACTTTGTATTATTACAAAAATACATTTTTACCTTGATGTAAATAAACAGTGGGACAGAAAAGATGGAGTCATGATGTGTCATGTCATTTGAAAAACATGGAACTGCCAACAGAACCAAACTAACAGGTTAAATGGGTTCAGTGTCTGTAGTCAGACTGAGCAGTGTAGAGATCTAAGCCAGCTGACATTCCTTTAAACACAAAATGTGCTTTCAGGGCAAAGAAAGAAATCTGCCTACCTTGGCAATGACTTCAATGCCGGCTGGCTACTCTCCAAAAAAATGGTCTGAATCAAGCTCAGCCACAACAAGTGCTGATGTCTACAAATTTTTTTGTCAAAAGTAAATAAAGTTTCACATTTCTGTTTTTATACTTTATCTCATAGCTTTTTCTTTATATCTTTAATCCCTCTTTTCAGGTCTGGCCACATGTCTGGAATAAGGTAAATTAACACAGGACTGTTCTAAACTTTTCCTTAATGTATTCACTAGTGTTGGATAATCTGATAAATTAGGTTTTTTAGAGTGTCTCCTCTCATAGAAAAAAAAACCACAGAGCCACTTTATCTGAACTTCTGCGAGGTCCTGTCTTTTAAAGTTGTCAGGTCTGTGGGAAGCTGTGGTTTGCAGAGCAGATGTGCTGCCGGCCCAAAGTATACGCACACCTCTGGCCTAGTGTGAACTCACCCTTCTGCTGACACTGATATGAACGAATACACCTCCAGCTTTCGGATACAAACATGGTGAGAGAGAGCTGTGAAAGCATGGCACAGCTGAGGAATAGTGTGTCAACAGAGAATGAGATTAGTAGTGCTATCCCTAGGCATTCGCTCAGCTGGTGTGTGTGTGTGTGTGTGTGTGTGTGTGTGTGTGTGTGTGTGTGTGTGTGTGTGTGTGTGTATATATATATATATGTGTGTGAGTTTCTGTGCTTGAATAAACTTTCCATCAGATTAAGCTGCTAAACCTTTCCTATACAGTTCTACCTAAGGCTGGATCCCTAATGGTTTGGTTTCCACTGCAGGACCAAACTGGACTACTTTACTATTCATGCTATTCAGTCTAGCCCAGAAAATGTTTTGTTCATTTTTGTTTCTCCTCCTGGAGGTAGTGCGATGCTTTGAGCTAAATGTTATCATCAGCATGCTCACTATGACAGTGCTAACATCCTGATGTTCATCAATGTTTACCATGTTCAGTATTTTAGTTTAACACATTAGCATGATGACATTTACTTATTAGCACTAAACAAAAAGTACAACTGAATGTGTTGGACCAGCTGACAGACCAATATTGCCATCCAAAGAGTCACTATGCTAGCATCGCTAAAAACAAATGCATCATACAAAGATAAAAATACAGCTGTAGACTGTATGTTTAAACAAATAGAAATGCGCTTTGTGCAATTACATTTTTTTTTTCCTCTTAAATATTTGGTGTCTTTACTGCTTTGATTAAGCAAATCGCAGCTGCAGGCCACAGGCACATAAACTGACTTGTGGTAGAATTCTTTGTGAGTCACTAAAAGACCACTTCAAAACAAATGTATCATTGTAATGCTTCCAATGCAATGCAATCCTTGTAACTCTTCTGTTGCTGATATTAATATTTTAACTTGATTTTTAAAGGACTACAAGCTCCTCTGAGTGTCGAGCAAAATCTATGAGATTTGGGATTACAAAACTTTCTAAGATCGTGTTGGATAACCTTAAAAATTCATGGGTATCCAGCTAAAAAAAGGCAGTTTTGCTTGTTTACATTTCCTGAAAAGTTGGCATTTCACAGACAGATGATTTCATCAGACAGTCTCAATTTGCAAATCACACATCGTGACATTGTTACAGTGAATGGCTCCAACAGCCACCAGCATGTAAGCTGGTGTGACTCACCTCTCTGCACCTCCAAGGAAATCACACTGACACACACAGACATACAAACATAAACACACACACACAGCGTGGGACGGCACGATAATGCAGGTCAGCCATTTCTCGGAGGACAGTGTGTGTGTGTGTGTGTTTGAATAACAATGTGCCCTTTAACCTGAGCATGGATGGAGAGTTTTTAATGTCAGTGAATGCAGCATACAACACATAGACACGCACGCACGCATGCACGCACGCACGCACGCACGTACGCACACACACACACACACACACACAATGTGGCACCCTGTAAACATGCCCCATGTAACAGGAACGCTTTGCCTTTTTAATGTTGTGTAGCTGCGGTTAGCCAACCAACCATGGCCAATGCTCTGTGGCAGGCAGAGCAGTGACCAACACTAACTGAGAATACGTGCAGACCGTATGAGAGCAGAGACAGAGAGAGACAGGGAGGTCTTGCATGTGAGAGAGAGAGAGAGGGAGGTAGAGAAGCAAAGGAAGGATGCACAGTGAATACATGCATATCGCTGAGAAGCTATCATGCGAACGTTGCTTATAAGATCACTCAAAACAACAAACACCCCTCGCTTCTTCTTCTCTACTCCATCCTGGTTAGCGCAGCACTTTCTACAGTATGTGTGAATTGTAACCATATGCATATGTGCACATCAGGCTCCAGCTGAAAAACATTAGTCAGGCCAGCAGGGAATTTTACTGAAACCTGGTCTGGCTAATGAAATGCTTCAGAGAAGGGATCAGCCGGTATAGAGAGACATAAAAGAGACAGACAGAGAGAGAGAGAGAGAGAAAAAGAGAGAAAGAGAGAGAAAAATAAAGATAAAGTCAGAGATTTTCTTTGTCCGTATGATTGTACATACATGCACAAATATGTGTATGCATGCCTGGCTTGCAGCATCTGATTAACACACAGATGCTGAAGATCCGGAAGCTCAGTCGAAAAAAAAATAAACATCAGCACACAGAGCGAGAAAGATGTTACGAGCCAGAGTCTTCACAGTGTGGCTGGAATGTATATATCTCTTCTGTGTTGATGCGAAAATGTAGATTCAGTAATTCAGTGATAGAAAATGCTAAAAATTTAATTAAAATGAAATGCACCATGACGGGACAGAAATTAAAATAGGGCAACAGATAGTAGCAAGGAAGACGTAAAAGAATAAAAAGAAAAGAGAAAGAAAACAGGATGAATGAATATGTTCAATCTACTTTAAGAAAAGAGAGTAGGAGAGGAGAGTATTGCAAAGGAGGCACACAAGAAAGGGACAAAATAAACAGCTGAGAAAGGAAGAAAATCAGAGAAAAAGCTTTAAAGAGAAAGATATAGAAAAAAAGAGCAGACCATATCGATCCTTCCCTTACCTCTGCAGCTGTGTGTGGTATCCTTTGGGACAAAAAACGTAGAGAGGAAGAAACTTCAGCCTCAACAGCACTGTTACAGATCCCCACTTTCTATTTCTCTCCAATGTAATGTATATATATCTCTATCTATCAGCCAAACTCTTCAGTCCACTAAGACGGTCCTCTGTCTACCTGCGTGGGTTTGTGTAAATGTATCCTGGATGGTGATGAATAGTGGTGAGTGAAAGGAGAGTACTACGCTAGAGGGCAGACAGACTGGCTGAAACAGTAGAGCAGGGAGAGCACAGAGCAGACTGAGTAGGATGGAAGAGTTTCTGTTTCCTAACATCAGAGCGGATGGGCTGGATACACCCACCTCCTCAGCATGCATCAAATGGAAGTCGCTCAGATGCTTTAAAGTATGCAGAGAGAGAGAGAGAGAGACAGAGAGGGAGGGAAAGATCATATGTGCGGCCTGAGATATGATCTGATCTGATATATGCACATATGCATGCGGGGTTATGCACACATGCATACACTAATAAAGGATCTCATTAACTCTCTTTCACTCACACACACACACACACACATACAAAACTACCCTCCACTGAACAGTGCTTGTGAGACATGGCTGCCACGGTTTCAGTGAAAATAAATAAACCAGCTGATGGGAGAGCAAAGGCAAAGACAGTCTTCATGGCAAAAACAACCTCTAATGAGTTGAAGTTAGTGTTCACAGTGAACTGTTGTTAAGTTGTAGAGCTGGAAAAGACTGTTGATAAATCCAGTGCTCCCAACAGGTCCCAAGATAAATCTGGGGGATCACAAAATGATTGAAACATGACTGCTCCACTTTTGATTTTTCCTTTTCAGGCCCCTAAATATCCTTCAAATCTCCACACTGAGGCCAAAGCCTGTGATGAGGGGTCACACATTGCCGGATATTATTTTAAGTTTTTACCTCACATGCCTGCAAAATTAGACACAAAGAAAAAAGCAGTGCATGCATGTGTGTACAGAGGGGTTTGTTGTTGAGAGGTAAACTCTAGTAGACTTCAGGACATGCCTCTCATTCTTGGAGTGCATCATTGCCTGTCGCTCAACATGCCTTCATTTTCCCTCCACAGTTCCCCTCCTGGGAGAAAAGTTGGGTGGGTGCTGGAGGGGGGGAGTTTTCATGTCATGGGCCAGGGCTTTGAGCCGCCACATCACCCACCTCTAATGCTCTGGCCGTGAGAGCTTCGTGCCTCCTGGGACAAAGCCTGCCTTGATACAGGCCAATTCTACTGCTCAGTGCATGGAGAATGATTCTCATTACTACTATAGGTTAGGGGTTAAATTCCTGCAGGATCTGCCAGTAGGTGGCAACATCTCTAACATGTTTGCATTCACAGTTGGGGCAGTTTGTCAAAATTCAACAAAGTGGATGTTTTTCCTTGTTGTTTTTTTTTTTTTTGGCAGATTCATGTATTCTCAAAATGTTAAAGTCTCCTGCAAGTGTAGGAATACATTTCAAAGCAAAGTACATTTTCATTGCTCAGATCTGTCCGGTGACCTCGTTCAGTGTCTGACAACCCTGGTGCACCCAATGAGTAATGTAATAGCCAATCAAAAACAAGGCCGTGTTTTGATTTCAGTAGTATAGTATATCTTCAGACATGGGTGGCAGGCTCTGCCTTGTACAGATTGCTTGACTTCCCTTGAGAAAATGATGTTATCAGGAGGTGATGAGGGAAGTAATCCCCCTTTATATTGCATCTCCTGGTTGAATTTTAAATCGGATGTGAGAAAGGCATAACACCTCCAAACCAGCTCCCCCCTCCTTTGTAAAATCTGGATAAATCACCTGCTGGTTACAGTATGACATCTGTAATGAAATCTTTCTCATTAACAAATGATAAAACACCACATGTGAGGTTTGAAATTAATTCTAAATGAGGTAGTTGGGTACATGATGTTTTGCTACACTCATTTAGTGAAGAAATGTACTGCTGAAGCCACCACAGAGCAGAAGATTGAAGAGATAACATATTCTGAGGCTTTAAGACTGAGGACAGTGATGGTGGTGGCATGCAGTGCCTGGCAGGTCCTGTACCTCCAAACTACTCCCATCGACTAACGTACCAACATCCTAACTGCAACATCACTTGATCACCAAGCCAGATAACCTGAGCCCATGCACATGCCCATCGACAGCAGGCTACGTCTTTGCTGCTGACCAAGCAGGCGCTCCGCAGCAGCAGCAGCAGCAGCAGCGGACCGTCCTGCATACCATCGTATTGACAAATGCTTGTACTAGCTGTATGCAAAGAGGAAACGACACACCTGTCATTTCTTCTTTCTGTACTGCATTCAGGTGCAGCAATCCTCCCAATATCGTAAAAACGCACGCCAACATCAACACTCTGTAGCCTTATTAAAACAAACACAGTGCAACTGATACACATAAGCCGAAAAAACAGATTAAATAGGCTGCTGTCACTGCGAGCAATTCAAGCAGATCTGGGTTCATCTACTTAGGTATGAAGCCTGGAAAAATAGTAAATAGTATCTTACCGTTAAAATCCTGGAAGGAAAGCCTCTGCTGACTGTCAGATGAAGAGATGCTCCAGTGAAGGTAGGAATGATACTGCTGGACAGTTCAACCTCCATTTCTATGGGCAATGTCACCCCCTGTCGGTTAAACGTGGACACTGCGTGTAACAACCGTTTTCAACAGCCTACGACGACGAACTGTTTTGTTTTCGAGTATTTATGCATTGGAAATGTCTTCCTAAAATATATTGAAGAGTAGATGGCGCCACACGCTTCTCATTAATGAAAAATATCCTAAAATCTATTTTTTAAAAGGTTGAATTACTGAGTCAGACGAAATATCACGATACTTCCGTTTGGAAGAATAAAAGCCCTGAACAATAGAGTGGGCTATAGGCGATCAGTGGTGGAAGAAACATTCAGATCTTTCCGTTGAATAAAAAATATACTATGTCTTATTTCAAAACTTTTCTTGAGCAAAAGAACAGACGTATTAGAATTAAAATATACTTAATTGCCCAATGATATACTGTTTATAATATCATTGGAGTATGATTGTTGTTGCATTGTGTGTATATCACTTAAATGCTACAGCTGGTAAATGTGCAGAAATTTTAATTACTTTTGTACAGCTGGATAGTTGAATGAGTGAATGTTTCCCTTAGAATAAATACAATTTTTGCCTCATATAATACATCCTTATTTGTTGATATGATTATATTTATTCATAGGAGTCTGGAAAGTAAAAAAAAGATAAAAAAGAAATGTTGTGGATTAGAAAGTACAACTTTTCTCCTGGTGGAGTAGACTTATGAAGTGGGAGAAAATGTAAATACTTAAGTAAAGTAGGCTTACTACCTCAAAATTGTAGTAGTATATAATAAATATTTTATTTTCATCCATTTAAAAGATCATTATATTTTTATTTTGTTATTTTGCCAATGTAATCACCGTTTTAAACTGTAGAACCAGTTCTATCTTAAAACTAACTTAAACCGTTTTAAGCTAGAACTGGTTAGAAGCTAAAACGTGTTTACACTGGCAAAATAACAAAATGACAATGTAATGATCTTTTAAATGAATGAAAATAAAATATTTATTATCACGAACCCTCATAAATTGAGCAATACGATCCGGTGGATGTCATCTGAGCTCTGTATCTAATTATTCTTCTCTTAACTTGAACTTTTCTTTTTCCGGTTGTAGCTCAATTTGACTCTCCATTAACCCTAATTAGATATTGTGTATGAATTGCTTTCAACCAACTACAGCTTCACTTTTAATTTGAAAGAACTCTAATCTATCTATCTAAATTAACTTGACAAAGGACTACAAAAATGGCTTCTGAAAGTGGACAGAGGGGCCTAAATTAAATAGGTGTCTTAATATAAGCCTGAGATCAGGATATATAAGTATCTCTGGTTTTATAATTTTACAGAGGTCTACTTACCTTTATAAGTTTTACCTATACGTCTGAAATACATTTCGTGTCGGGGGTGACCGTTAATCGGACGTTTTGGCAGGATGTTTTGATGTCGTGCCCGTGTTTCACCGGCGGTGTAGCAGCCAGTGGGTATTCCAGCAGGAAAAAGCGCCAACTTCTGCTGCACCGTCCTGATTGTCAAATAGTCAGTAAGTGGTTCTAAAACTGGATACTCCGTGAAATATATCAAACTTCAATCTGGGATGACTCATTCAGGTAAGATTAAAAAAAAAAGATCTGGACACTGTAGGGGGTTTGAGATTAGATGTTTCTTCTCAAAGTGAACTGTTAGAAACGGCGTGGTTCCTGTTTTCCCCTCACCGCACCGTTTTGACCCAGTTTTGTCGCTGTGTTGTGTGTAAAGCGCTCAACAACACCGGTTTATTGGTCACTACTTGCTGAGTCGTAACTGCTTCCTAACGCTAAAACTGTAACGGTTGCCAATGATAAACTCTTCTGGTTTCAAGTGTTGAGGGGGCAATGAAAACAAGAGAGGCACTAATAAGTTAGCGATAGCCGGTTGAGCTAACATGTTATGTAATGCGTTGTTCAGTCGGTAACTGGGTCGGACTTTGTCAACCAGAAGTGTGTACATTAATTTAGTGTAGTTTGTTTGGTTGTAGTAACGTTACTGCGAAGCGTTAACTTAACTGCGTAGTTACTTTCGTTCTCGGTGAACTCTGATGGCGCCCTCTGAAATTAAAGTCTGTGTTTCCTTTTCTTGCCAGTGAGGGGCGGTGTTGCATCTCAGTAGAAAAAATCGCCCTCAAGCTACCAGTATATAAAGATGCCAGGTCTGCAGGGTGAAAATGTTGTGGCGGCGCTGGGGAGCCCCATCAAGAAGAGTAAACTGTCTCTGAAGTTCTTCCAGAAGAAAGAAACCAAACGGGCTCTGGATTTCTCTGAACCCCAGGCAGATGAAGCTAAAACAGCGGAACCAGTGGAGCCTGAGGCAAGGTGGGCCAGTACTGTCAATGTGTGATGCATTTGGGGATATACAAAGTTCACAACACTGCTTTATTATGTATATATATATAGTTATAGTTGAGTGGTACTATTGTGCTAACTTCACAGCTTTTGTGAGTGCACAGTAGATATGTAGACAGGGATACCTTTTATTTTGATATTTGCTTTGTAATGTATTGGAGCTGAAATTATTGGTCGGTTGGAAGAAAAATACCAGCAACTATTTTAAGAATAATTAATCGATTGTGTCTGATTTGAAATTAAAATACAAAACATTTTGTGCTTTCAACTTCAGTCTGAGGATTTGACACTTTTTCCAGTTTTTATTTTGCAATGATGATTATCTTTGTGTTTTAGACTATTTGACATATACAAAAATCAATTTGAAGAAATCACCTTGGGCTCTGGGGAATCATTGTGTAAAATTTTCACCATTTTCTAATACTTAACAGCTTAAACAACTAATTGATATATTGAATAACTACCAGATCTAACAGTTGTTAGTTGCACCCCTGAAATTCATCCTTATTTCACTTGAATCACTGTCTCCATGCTCTTGAAAACAAAATGTCTGTGAAAGCATGTCCTTCTCATTTATATGAAAAGTTGACAACTCTGTTTACTGGGGAAGTAAAAATGGGGTCATAAGTCAGACATGGTTGAGAAGCCTAGATTAATCCTTATATGCAAGGAATGTCTGAAACCCCCTCAAACTCCCTCGTAAAGACATTGGTTACATGTAATAAACAGTGAATAGTGATTGCAACCATATTCCTTAGCCCCTAATGAAATGACAAGAATAAAAAACAAGTAACCAGTAGCTAATGATGACTGTGTTTTCTTCTTCACTGTTTAGCAGCTGCGATCAGGTGGTCCCTGGTCCTTCTCCATGTCCAGCCTCACCTGGTCTTCTCCTGCCATGTGAGAGGAGAGAGAACTTGGTGCCATTTGTGGGGCTCAACAACCTGGGCAACACCTGCTATTTGAACAGTATCTTACAGGTGGGTCATTACCAGAAACATATTTCATAGCTGTACACGTGTATAGATACATTTATATTACATATTGTAGATTACATTTGTGTGTATGAAGGATGATGCTTTCACAGCAACCAGGATCAAAACATGAATATTATAAGTTACTTGTATATCAGTCAGTTGTGATTCACTTGTCACTGACCTTCATCATGGCTTTAGCTTTGTTTTTTCACACAGGCCTCATCTTGTGTAAACGATATAAATCAAATAATTTGTGTAGGAGATAAAATGACTCTCCTTGTCACTAAGAATATTACTGAGAGTTGGCACTGCAGACAGAAACACTGAAGTGTTTGGCAGAGTGGACAAATCAGTGTCTTTGGCTGATGAAGAACAGCTAAAACCTGGATATAAGTGGCTGCTCCACAGCATTCGGTGTGCTCGTGACTGTGTGTTCAGATTTTATTGTCTCATTGTAGCTTATCTGTTGTGGCAGTGATTGGATGTAAAGAGGAAGACAAGACAGGCACTGGAGGTTTTTTATCACACATTCAAGAACTTGTATGATCTCCTCAGCAGCACCTGTTTAAATAGGGTTTCTGTAGCTGTGGGGTCATATTTCATCTTTTGTTTGGAACAAGAAACACGTTTCCCTTGTAGAGGAAGGAACATACAATATGCATAAGAACAACTCTTCCTTTAGGCCACTGGTTAGACAATATGGAGATCCCTTATGCAGTATAAAAGCAGGAGATTTGCCAAGTAGGTTATGTTTTCACCTGTGTGTTTGTTGGTTGGTGGGCTTGTTTGTCAGTAGAATCACGCAACAAGTACTGAACTGTTGTCGGCAGTAATGTTATTATAACATGTTTTTGAATGTGATTTTAGCCACAAAAAAAGGCTTGAAAATCCCCAGTACTAGTGTTCCAAACTGTGTTACTTTTATCTTCCATGACAGAAGCAGTGACACCTTTTGAGTTATCTGTACGGATCCTTGTAGAGAAGTCAAGGTGAAAATATCATGACGAATCTTGTTTATACCTGGTTGCTCCTGCAGGTTCTGTACTACTGTCCAGGACTCAGAGGAGGCATCAAGAAACTGTACAACCTGTCTAAAAGAAAAGACAAACCAAAGGAAGAAACTGATAAAAGCGACGAGGTTGGTGCACTTCGAATTACATTTTTATTTTTATTTTTTTTAAATTACATTGGCAAAGACTGGCCTCAGGAAGGACCACAAACTTCACCAATTAAAAATAAGCTTTGCATATGTAATTTTAGGGCTACTATACAATGTAGTGTAATCATGTGCAAGTTTTCCTGTTACCATGTGCAGACCCTCTAAGCTGATTGTAATGTAACAGATAAGAAGCCATTTTGTTTAATTGTGCAACCACATTGTGCAACCACACTCTCGGCAGTCAGGGGCTGTAGCTGAGTCTGTGCCCGCTCACATCGAGCTCCTTGGAAGCTTCAACAGTCTGATAACATCAGTGGAGCAGCTGCAGTCCAGCTTCCTACTCAACCCCGACAGCTTCAGCGAAGGAGAGCTCGCCACACCGCCTCGTAAAATACTACACACACTCAGGTATCGATATGCTTGTTTTGTATAAGGAACTGTACAGAAATGAGAGTTCCAATCATCATCATGGTAGTTTATTTCTGCCTACGTTGATCAGTTGTGATTTGGGAATAAACTTTCAGTAATAAAAAAAAAAGAAAATTCAAATTCAAGTTAGATGTTTTTTTTAATTATTATTTAAAATAGAAACCTTAACTTTATCACATTATATGTACAAATGTTTATTACCAGTAACAACTTCAGAAGGAGCACCCAGATGTGTGTTTAAGTTTCATAATTAAGAGTATTAAGCCATTGTTTTTATAAATTAGTAAGTGTATTTATTGTAAATTCTAAATTAAATCTGTGGTCATCTGTCAAAGAGGCTAGTAATTTTTTTTAATCAATCAACTAATTGTGTTATCTCTCGTGTGTTGCAGGCAACTGAACCCCATGTATGAAGGCTATCTTCAGCATGATGCCCAGGAGGTGCTGCAGTGCATCCTGGGATATATCCAGGAGGCCTGTGACACCATCAGGAAGGAGCAGGAGCCGGAGAGGGAGGATGATGTGACAGAGGTCAAAATAGAGAATGGTGTCCATTTGGGTTCCTGCAACTCTGTAACAGAATCCAAAAGTCCCACAGAAGAAGAAAGCCAAGTCAGCGGCAAGAGAAAGAGTGACACTGAGGTGGGAAACGCCAAGAAGAAGCCAAAATCTGTCAAGTCGAAGAAATCTGTTGTGGAGGAGGACAACATTGGCAGAAATAAACCCTTCACTCGCTCCAAAAGGAAGTATTCCAGTGACATCACAATGGACAGCACCCAGGATAAAGATGGAGAAGATAAGGCACGGGAAGAGGGGATTAAGAAGCTAAATGGGAAGGAGGAAGGAGGGAGCGACAGTGAGGAGAAAGGTGAGAAGACATCTAAAGAGACAGATGGGAAAAGGAAGAAAAGAGCCAAGCTGGGCTGGTTGAGGCCTTCTGGGAAACAGCCGAGTATTTTCTCCAAGTTCCGCAGCGTGGGGAAGATCAGCTCCACGACTGTGAAGAACCAAAACAAGCCAGAGAAGGAGAATGGACAGAGTGATGAACAAAGTCCGAATGAGAAGAGCAGCGATGAGAAATCACCACAGAACACAGCTGAAGACAAGAAGGCAATGAAACACCTAGGTATGAGATGATTACTGTTATTACAGGGACAGTTCTTTTAGAAGAGAAAGAAATTGCTTCCTTTAATATAAATGAATACAAATGGTCTATTTTTTCAGCTGGAGGAAATTGAGGACTCGATAGTTAAACTGATAAAACTCTGGATCATAAAGTGACAGGTTAATAATTGATTAAAAAATTAGGTATTAAGAGGTTGTACTTTACTATCATTTTAGAGCTTTGCCATTTCATTTCCAGTCATGAATAAATTAGTTTTCATAGTCTGTAAATGAAACCCTTAAGAACAAGGTGTGGAAAAGTGATTAGCAAACTAAAGCTGTTCTGTGTTGTTATCTGTTACGTTGTAAAATGGTCTTTTAAATTATTTTGGTGTGAGTCTTTCTTACTGGGTTATTCAACTTAAAAAAAATTACTTTCAAGTCACTGAAATGGAAGAGAATAGTAGGGAAAGAAGACAGGAAAGATGCTGAGTTTAACCTCTACCCTGGTCAATCACACAGTATCACCTTGTGACTACAGCCATGAAATATGACGCATCACTAAGCCACGTCTTTGTGTTTCTGTTGCATTCAGATGGCCTGGACCTGATGGAGCACTTGTTCCAGGGTCGGCTGGTTCTGAGGACTCGTTGTCTGGAATGCGAGAGCTTCACAGAGAGGAGAGAGGACTTCCAGGACATCAGTGTCCCAGTGCTCGATGACCAACCCAGCAGCCCAGATGATCTCTCAGAGGGTGAGGATTTCTACAACAACTTAGATGCCATGATGCATTGAAAACCTTTAAGCATGCATTGTAGCCAATGTTTTGGGTTGTGTAGGTAATCATTAAAAAACTGACAGTCCAAACATACAAATCCAGCTTACTTTATTTTTTTCAAGTTTTTATTTATACGATCACCCTCGGCAAAATAAAATTTGGAGGCAATCTTGTCTTGAATATCCAGGAAAAAAAACCTTGCCTTGATAGAAAAATGTCACATCATGAATGCGTAAACCCTTCATCTTGATTACTGATTTACTCTCTCTCCAGTCTCACCAGACCCAAAACCAGAGCTGAAGACTCTGAAATGGGCTATTGGCCAGTTTGCTTCAGTGGAGCGCATTGTTGGAGAGGACAAGTACTTCTGTGAGACCTGTCATCACTATACAGAGGCTGAGAGAAGTCTGCTGTTTGACAAAACTCCTGAAGTGATCACCATTCATCTGAAGCGCTTCTCCGCCAACAGTTTAGAGTGAGTTGATTAACTGCCAACACATGTACCTTAATTCATTTCAGTCAGGTGTTTTTTTTTTTCTTCCAAAATCCTGCAACGACAGAGGTTGAAAGTTTTAAAAAAAAAAAAAAAAAAAAAAAAAAAAGAAAAGATGATGACGAAATGTTTTCCTCCCTCCAGGTCTAACATACAGTAAGTGGACCTTGTGCTAAGGGGTTTTTTTTTTTATATTTTTTTGTCAAACTGTAGCTTCAGTTCTGTCCATCAGTTGATTCCTGGCGATGACTGAGTATAGACCCATCTTAATTCCCTAACTTCACAGTTAAGTAGCTGATTACCTACTACCAGTACCCCCATTTCTTTGGAGAATACAAAAGTCTTATCATTATTAAGAAATATTTTCAGATAAATATACAGATGCTTGCTTTAATAAAAAAGGAATTCTATTTTGTTTCCACACAGATATTAAGTCTGTGCCTCTGGCTATCAGACTAGTTACATTATTTGTGTACACAAGTAACCACAGATTGATGGGTTTGTTTGCTCACATTGTTAACAAAATTGTAATCAAACATGCATCACTGAAGCACTGCATAAATCATTTTCTTGTACCGTTAACTTAAAGTTTTCTATTACACATTCATAGAACATAACTGCTCAGTTGTGGTATTCATCCCTATCGTATTTATAATGCCATTAACTAATCTCCCTGTTTCTTTTCCTCCTAGACTGGACCCCTATGCAGGCCTCTCTAAAGTGAACACTCCTTTGCAGACTCCTTTGACCTTGTCTTTGGAGGAGTGGTGCACCCGTCCCTCGTCCGCTAAAGGCCAACACTATCAGCTGTTTGCTGTGGTCATGCACAGTGGCATCACCATCAGCAGCGGCCACTACACCGCCTACGTCCACATGTCTGACCTGAAAGATGTGAAGCTCTGGCTGCAGGACAGAAAAGACACAGAAAAAGAGGAGGAAGAGGAGAAGGAAAGCAAAGAGGCAGCACAGGTGAAAGATGAAGTGCTGGACTATGATGATGGAGAAGTGTCTTTCAGCCTGAATGCAAGAGGACAGAGAGCTGCAAGTTTGGCTAGCAGCAAAACGGGAGGCAAAAAGCTGTCTGAGGGTGGGGTTGGACTCTTGGGGGGCCAGAGGAGTTTGTCGAGTTATGAGCTGGGGAACAGCAGCAGCAAACACACGGATAAAGGAGCAACAGAGGGATCTAAACGGAGAAAAACTGTCAACAGCCTGAGCCAAAATCCTGAAGCTGGACTTAAAAAGGAGCCTGAGGCAGGAGAGGAGGCATCAGTGACTTCCTGTGGTGGGGTAGGGGCCACAGAGCAGCAGGCTTTGAACAACCTCCAAGAATATGAAGGCAAATGGCTGCTGTTTGATGACTCCGAGGTGCGTTTGTTTGAGGAGGAGGAATTCCTGCGAGCCTGCTCTCCTGAGACGTGCTCCTCATCGACACCTTACCTGCTGTTCTACAGAAGGATGCCCGAACCTGGATGCTAACATGAACACACTGCAGTTGACTCAGGGGGTTGTGCCAGTCAGGCTTTTTGGCAGGTGAGCGCTCAGAAAAAAGAGTTGTATTTTGCAATACTACAAACAGTGCCAGAAATACTGTGGCTGCCATATTTAGAACCTGAACTGAAGTTACTTTTCAGCCCAGCCTGGGGCAGAGACTGTTTACTCCTTCTTATGGACTCCAGTTTGAGTTTAAAGTCATAATTTAAAAACACCTAGACAAAAGGAGATATAATTTTCTACGTGCCAGAGATGACTAAACTTTTTTGAGACTTTTTATTTCGTACAGGGTCGTTTTGCTGTCTGTACTATGATTTTCTTGACACTGGCTTTGATACTGTCATTGTCTGTACCTTGTCCTCCTTTTTTTGTTTTCTCAGTCACTGAGTTTGTATGGTTTCTTTTTAAAAAAATGGAAAAGCACTTTTAAACAAACATTTCCAAATATAAAATGCTGGAAAATGTCTTTTTCTAGCTTAAAGTTTTTTCTATGTTATATTCAATTGGATTTATAGGAGACCGTGTCAGTGCTGTGTATTTGGACTAATTACTCAACCATAAAAGCCAAATAAAAACACACAAATCCTCTCACTTCACACACTGAGGTAATGCAGAAAGTGCTGCAGAATTTTTCCTTACAATATTTTCTCTAGTTTCTAAGAAAAGCCTTTACCGACTTCTTATACCAACTTTGAAAGTTATTTCTCTGCACTGATATCGTGTTCTTTATTACGAACACATTTTTGGATCTATGCTGGTGAAGCCAACAGCGTTTGACTTTACAAGTTACAATAACAGCAGATATTTACATAGAACACACTAGAATGTTAAATACACAGTATACACAAAGCTTTTACATATTTTATTGGTACTGCTAATATTCAATATTAATATTGTGCAGGGTGGAGTTTCTCACTAAGCTTTTTCAAGGTGCCAGTTCAGTTTGAATAAAACTTAGAAATTGCTATTTCTTCAGTAAGCTATCAGGTTTCTATAAGATCCATTTTAACAGGGTTATGAAAGACTCATTCCTCTTTCATATCTAATTTATTGTGTAACTAACAATTCACATTTTGATCATGCAAATCTGGATGTTATTTAAATTCAGTCTATTACTTGAGCTGTACTTTAGTTTTATGCTGTGAGGAGGGTTTCTTAAGAAATCTAGTCGTTATTAATTTATGAAATGGTGAAAAATCTCCTTTACTGCTATCATAGACGACTAAAGAAACCAGAGAAGTTTGGAATGGTTTCTCTTCAAAATTACTCAAAATAATTAATTTTCTGTTGATCAACTAAGCGTTGCAGCTCTAGTTTTACATACAGTGCAAGTTTAAGACAAAACAATTAAACAGTAATCAAACAGGTGCACACGGGCAGATTTCTAAGTTCTATAAAGTTTGAAAGCAAACAAATCACAATCTTTGCAAGACACATCTGATCAGTATAAATTATTTTGCTTGCAATCTGCATAGCTGGATATGTGCAGTATTAGCAGTTTGTATTGGCCACGTGAGCTATAGCTGAGAGCATCGCAAACTAATTTGCTTTGACTTCTACTAAATTTCACACGTTCCAGGTGTGGTCAAAAAAATGTGTCTTTTTCTGTCTTTTTGAGACAGAACAGCCAAAAAGATGAGGATCTTCTCACAGTTTAGAATCTACTAAAACAAGCTAGAGAAAATTATGAAAGATTTGAAAATGAAATTCACACAAAATCCATATTTTTGCTCACACAGCTTGATGTGTGCTTCAGAATCTGTCCCTGTGAGTGCTCAGATGACATTAAAGTGGATCATAATGTTAAAGTTGAATTTGTTTTGTGTTAACTAATGGTTTGTCGCTAAGAATATTCCGTTGCTTTTCTTTTGAAAAAATATGGTCTTAAGGTATCACATCTATATAGTTTGAAATATTCAGTAAAGGTGACATTGTTCACTTTAGGCTCAGCAAAGTGTCTAGAGCTCCAGTCATAGATTCAGGGATTGACTCAGTTCTCATTTTTCATGAGTGTAAGCCATATTCAGTTATTTCGGTATTAAATCCTTTATAAGTGGGGAAAGGTTTCCGAGGCAAGTTTTGGTATTTAACAAAATTCTTGCAGACTTGGTTTAATAAAACATGAAACCAGCCCTGATAAGTGTGTCCTTTAAACTGTACCTCATTCCAGCTGTAATTATATTAACGTTGGCAGGTTGGTACTGTAAGCAATAAAGTTTTTACCTTCACGTCCTCTCTGGCGATCCTTTTCATTGCTGCCAACCACTACTTTCTCTTATTCACGGTCTACTTTTTTGTTGTCCTGATTTGCTCCCAACATAACTTTAATCCTACATAAACAAAAATAACACAATAAAAGGATAAAGAAAATGATCAGTATACACAAATTGAACATTAAAATATTTATTTAGTAAAATATTTAAAATAAACAAAACAAAACTACATAAAATTATACAAGGATGTTTAAAGTACCTAACTTTAAAACATTGTCGCTTCAACTAAAAATGATAAAGCATCATGATAAATAATGGTACAATTTTTTGCATGTTTTCATTTTTTTCCCTCCCTCTCGTTTTGAATTACATAAACTTTCAAGTTGTAAAATGCATTGCTACACCGTAATAAAAAAGTGCACACATGAAATTGAATACAGATTTTTTGACACATCGTACATAATTAAAAAGACACCTTGACTTTTAAATCGTACCTTTTCTGCAGTCACTTGTCAACATTTGGCGGAAAAAAGGGTTTTTGGCACTTATTTACCAATAAAGGGATCTCAGAGCGTTCTTCATATTCTGTGGTTTGTTAGCTTTCAGCCAGCAGTCTTTGTTTTAAGAGTGAAGGCTCACATTATTATCTTTTTTTAAGGTAGCATAGGGACAAATGTAAACACTTGTTCCCTACTATAACAAATGGCCAGCAGAGAAAATTCTAAATGCCAAGGTATCCCTTTAATCTTTAAGATCCACTTGTTCGTCTCTCTGATTGTGTAACAGTTTGTCTGTAAACAAATTAAGACACTGGAATGACGTACCAAGCTGCAACACTTTTAGCCTTTCTTTTAGCTCCGTCTTAGAAACACTGACCAACTTTCAAGAGACACTCCTATTTACACTTGAGAATAAATTAATATTGCAATTTCTGGTGTGTGTGTGTGTGTGTGTGTGTGTGTGTGTATTCTCTTCATCTTCAAATGTCAAGCTTGCGAAGACTCATTCTGCTGAAGGAATCTCTGGAGATAGAAAAATAAGACATAACAGGAATTTTATTTACACTGTCAAAAACATCCGATTTTCAACTCTTTGAGTAATCTGGATCATTAACTGGATTTGCGGCTTTATAATTTTTGCCACTGCCACTTCAACAAAATCTAACTTGGGAGGACGATAAGGTTTTGATGCTTTGAACATCAGCAGGAAATTCAGTAGTGGTTTTATCCAAAGGTTAAAAAGTTAGCATCTGTATTATTCTTATATGTAATAACATTTATATGATTTATAAATGCATAGTTCCCACAAAGTTTTTACATAACTTTCCATAATTAAGCTGTACACTGTTATTATTTCTTGATTTGTTAGGGTACGTGGCTTCGTCTCTTCTACTGTGTGGCTTGAAGTTATTACCTGATTAAATGGACTGTAATGATACAAACGTCCCCTGATTCATTTTTATTTTCTGGAACACAGCTCTAACAGCCCTGCTATTCTAGAAATTCAATGAAATGTGGAAACTGTGCAAATGAAACAAACACACAACACAAAACAGACTGGAAACATGTAATCTCAAAGACCCAAACTACCTTGTCAAGCTGTCCGTTTGCTGCATGATTTTTCAGAAGCAAAAACAAAGACCAATTTAATGTAACATGCAAAACATGTTGTATAAGCATATACATCCACACTCGCTCATTCTCTCTCACACACAGCGATAGTGTCCCTGTTTAGTCCTACCTGTGTGAGTTGACCTGCAGTACCGGTTTGTAAAGCTGGGGGATCTTTCTGTTGATGAGGGGCTGCAGCGCCTCCTTCAGCCGGTGGTAATTCCTCTCCAGCTCTCTCTGGTACTCTTTCTGGTCTGGACCAATCAGGCTCTTGTTCTTACGCAGGGCGTCTTCACACCTTTGACAGAGAAATCCATTAAATACTGCCATGCAGATTCTGTACAACACTTTGTCTGTTTTGATAGTGGCAACATTTAGGTGCCAAAAAGACTCGCTAGATGGAGAATCTTTGCTTTCCATTTTTACAGCTGTTGAATCACAATTAGAATAAGCAAGTGCTCTCTTTTGCACACAAAAGTCAACATAAACCCATGGAACGTCCTAACATCGGCAGCAGCTTTTTGACTTAACATAACAGTGATAGTCTAAATATCCTTTTCTATTAATCACAAGGTCATTTTCCTCATAATATCAAGATTCAGATCAAATCATTGTGAGATAGTTTAGTTTTCTCTTAAAACTTGTCTTTAAGATTAAAGGAGCAGTGTGTTAATTTTAGTGGCATCTAGTGGTGAGGTTGCACATTGCAACCAACTGAATTCCCCCCTCCCCTCCCCTCCCAAGCATGTAGGAGAACCCCGGGTTGCCTTCAGGTCACATAAAAATAAAAACATGACAGGCCCTCTCTAAAGCCAGTGTTTTGTTTCTCTATTCTGGGTTACTGTAGAAACAGGGTGGGCTCCATGGAAGAGGACCCCCTCCTTATGTAGATGTGAAAGGCCCATTCTTAGCTTACAAGAACACAACGATTCTTAGTTTCCAGTGATTATACACTAATAAAAACATAATTATGAATATTATAGTCCATTTCTGTCAATAGATCCCCCTGAATACTACACACTGGTCCTTTAAATCTACTGTCCCTCGGACAAATTTCCAAAGTGCTGTTAACAGGTATATGATTAATCATCCACAGTCCATACCTCTTGGTGAAGTCTTTGAAGCAGAGCCGTAGCTTATTGTGGTGCCTGTACAGTTTTGGGTCACTGGGGATTTCTGAGAGGAACACCTGAGCCACCTCCAAGGGACCCTGAGGAAAACAGAGAATTTGATTATCCATACACATCTTCTGATACTGAATATGCAAATACTGAGTATTTGGCCTTTGCAATAATGCTTTTGAAACTGAGAACTATATCTATTGTCAGATGTACCTGACATCTTGAAACTTTACCTGGTTGACTGTTGTACCAACTGATCCCTGTAGGACCATCTGCAACATCTTGGCATCAGCAGGGTCCTGGTGGGTGGCAAAGGCCAACTCCTGAGTCTTCTTTTGCATGTCCTCTATTGCCACCTCGATGGGTGTGGAAATAATCTGGAAAATGACAGAAACACAAGTGGTTTTAGTGATCAGACTGAATGTGCACAACAGGTTTATACCCTCCTTACCTCCAGAATACCTCCTTACACAGACAAGTTATGTTGTTTTGCGTTAACAGTAAAAAAACAAAATAAAAACCAGTATTTCCATTAATCAGTTGAAACATTCACTTACCTCCTCTTTGTGGATGATGTTGATCCGTGTCTTGATATAAGGGAAGGCGTGGGAGGTGGTGAGGATGGTCTTGCGTTTGAACTGTTCATGCAGGTCCCCATGTGCCCGCCCATCCAGGGTGAAAGGGGTGCAGTACACGAAACGTCGCAAGTTGTAGTTCTTGTCAAAGTAGGTGATGCGGTCCTTCATCTCGTATGTGTCAAAATACGGCTCCACATATGTGATCTGGATGAATGCCTGCAGGAAGAGAGACAGCTTAGTTTCTACTGTTCTGTTGGATATTCAGACCAACAGCTCGACCGAAATCACCGTCAGTGGCTGTTTATCCAACAATATGGAGACACTGCCCCACACCGACCTTATTTGGGTCCAACTTGCACTTGTCCACCGGGTTGGAATCTTTAATGACTTCTACCTGGTCCTCTCCGAATCGTTCCCCATAGAAACCCTGAGAAGAAATGCAGCACAGGGCCTCATGAAGTTTTAGAAGACTAACAGCAAACATCTAAGTGGTAAAACAACATTGCAACTGAGTAGTACCTGACCTACATAGTTCTGTGGAAAGCCAATGGTTGTTAAATTTAAGTGTTTGGATTAGAAATTTGACATCAAAACTTTTATTTAGGTCTCGGGAAAAATTTGAGAAACATCTCATGTAACTCACAAATAACTGTTTGGATTTTCACCACCTAACATGCTATTCTATGATGTAATTTCTTGGTGTTTACCTCCAGCCTGTGAGAGATTTCTGCTAGCTTCGTGATGGCGGGCTCTTTGTAGACAAACTCTTGCTCGTCTAAATCGCCAAATTTTGAACCGTAAAATCCAACTCTGAAGTATGTACCAAACATCCTCTTCCCGTCCTGCGAGCAGAGGAAAATAAATGTCAGTGCTGGAATTAAAGGGATTTAATTAATGTAAGTACATGTTTAGTTTGACTTTAAGAAACAGCTGATATGAAAAACGAAGAGGTGTCAAAAGTCACCGCCCCAAATCAGATTCCCGTCAGAGAGACAGTGAAAATCATAAACTCTTACAAAGTTTTGTAGCATACTGTAACTAACAGTGGAGCCCTGTGATGATTTACAACTACATGACTTTATATATGAGTTCTGACTGACTGAAATCCATCCAAATCATAACAGACTTCAGCTCCCTGTCTGTAAAGTACACTGTGGTAAAGGAAGGGAGAAAGAGTTGTAGTACATTCAGACATATGAATGGCAGAAGAGAATGAGAGCTAAAGGTGCGACAGAGAGATTCAGAATCTGCAAGGCAACCTGCAAATATCACTACTATAGATCAGACCTTAGTCACAGCACTTTCATTTAATACATGAACATTTTGCAAATTCTGCTCGCTGTGTTGCAATCTGTACAGGTGAATCTGTAGATGTCTATGGAGGCCAGTATCCGATAGAAAACCGCAACATCCAGATCGTCATCCATACGTTAGTCAATAGTCCCACAGTAAGAACCAGGCGTAACGTCTTTTCATCCACAGTAAAAGTTCCACTTTTTACAAGCTTGTTCTACAGCTGTTTCACCTCTACAACTGTAGAGGAGTTGACAGAGGACAGGCAGTGCAGTGTTTCACCTCCGAATATCAGGCAAAAAGAACCAAAGATCAACAGGAAACAACAGCCTCCTTCACCAGCCAGCAGAGTATTCGCATGATATAAATAAGTATAGTAGATACATCTGAATGGGAATATTATTCAATAAACTGAACTCAGCTCTAACTCTGACATCTTCTTTTTACCCAGCTTGTATGTACATATTGTCTGTGTTCTGTTTTACAAAAACTTGGCCAAGCTCAAAGATGAAAGCCAGAGAGAGGGCTGCTAAAGGCCTTAAGATGGCATCCATCAGCAACGAGCAATGAACAGAGAAAGAAGAACAAAAGAAACACTGTGTCTTTGCAGAACAAAAATGACCAAACCTTCAAACTGATGCCTAAACTCAACCACCCCGTCATATCTTAGGAAGTACTTAAGTTCAAAGACGAGAAACCAGCCAGCAAATACAGAGACTCACATTTTTGTTCTGCACAGACCTATCTTTGGAGAGGACATCCAGAAGGGAGTGCCACAATAAAGTACATACTTAAAGTCAGGAGGGTACAGCAGGTATGACACAGGTGTGTGTAAACAAGTCTGTAGGTGTGTGTATGGCATGAGAAATGGGGAAGCTGAGGAAATTTGAAGCGACTGGCATCCAACTTCTTGTAAAAGATAATTAGATAAACCCTCTTGGTTTAGGGCAAATCTAAAAAAAAATCAATCACTTGAAGTGCTAATTAAAAAGAAATTTAAGCAGTAATTTAAGAAGCCCTGAAAACTAAGGAACTTACCACAAGACACAATTAAGTAAAGTGGGAAGGAAGGGTCGGCAACCAGGGAAATCAAAAAGGAGAAAACAGAACAAATTTTAATCAGGATTGGGTTCCTCCAGAGAATTTAAAACACAACACTAACACACAACAGCAAAAATATCTCCATTGATTTTGAGAAAGAACATCAACTCATTATGGAGGATCCAGACCATGCAAAGGCAGACAGTTACCAAGAAAACAGAAAGACAGAGTGAGAAAATAAAGATCCACAACCTTCAGAAACACACCATGCACTCAGTGCAATTCCAAAAGGAACAAGGAATGCTTTGTCCAATTCATGCAACAAAACATGAAACTCAGGGGTTAATAAAGAACAGAATGGATGAAAAAAAAAAAAAAATCAGGGGTCGATTTAGTTTGAACTATTAAAAGAAAGGGCAAGAATATGAACTAATCAAAATCAAAAGGGATAAATCAAGTAATCCTGAGATTACTGTGAGATCAACCCTCTTGGAAAAAAAGCCACTTCCTCAGGAATTTGGTTCTAGCTTCGACCCAATGAAAGTTTACAACACCTTGTGATTTAAAAGGCTTGTTTAATTGTGTGTGGAAAAATGACCCATGGCTAGAGCAGGGAGGCTAACAGATACCCTTCACGTAGGAACAGTGCACTGAAATCGAGCCCTGTGGTTGAGGATGAGATGAGATGAAGTGTGACAGCGGGCGGTGCCAGTCAATGAGTGTGTTCTGACTGACACACCAGCAAACAGACAGAAGATGAGGATGGGAAAAGTGCGGATTGTGCAGGTGATGCATTCACTGAGACTTTTGTCATTAGTGTCACACACTGTGGCTCCCATGCACAGCCTGCCAACACTGTCACATTAAAAAAACAAGCTCCTCTTTCTCAGTAAGAGGAAGGAGGAGAGAGGAAAACGGTGAGGGTGTTGCTGCACGTACAGCAGGTATCCCCAGTGGGGGGCAGACAGTTGACATTGTCTGCAGGTGTTAATGGATTGGATGTATGTAACAAAGCAAAGACAGAATGCCCACAAATAGCAAATAAAAAGATGAAAGTAAATAAAAGTAAAAATACAAAAAAAAAGAAGATAAACAACGTGAGCAGGGCCAAGCAGGAACCGTTAAGCCACCTACCTCCCAGCCAGTACTCTGTGTGACAAAGAGAATACAGGACATGTGAACGACAACACACACACACCCCACCACACACACACACACACACAGTGTGCCACCAAACACACACACACACAATGTTACAGCAAGGAGAATGGACTCTTTAATGAAATAAATCCAGGTTACTAGCTGTCGAACTGGAGAACAGAGCAATTGACCTCAAGATATCAAAGGTACAAAAGAAACATTGGATGTTATCTTCATCGAATGAATCAACATCTGTTTGTTTGTTGTTGTTGAGAGCTGTTGGTCTGCACACCAGGCGACTGTAACCCAGCCCACACTGTAACTACACATCGTCTTTATGAGTCACACAACTGGCCTTTCAGATAAAACAAACCCAACTGGAGTCTTTTCACACACCTCATGCATCCTTTGTTTCGTACTTCAAAACCATAATAAAGCATGCAAGGTTTCAGACAAAATACAAATAAATATATAAATACACTGGAATCAAAATGACAAATAATAAAACCATGCAAAGCTGTGTCTGTGTGAAAGCTGGTGTGAGGGCAACGTCGTTACATATCCAGGATATTTCCTGTTTGGTGACATTACCATGTTACTTCTTTCAAGACCGTGATGAATGCAAAGTATTTTGAGGCACTGCAGATGAGAATCTTTTCTCCTTGAACCCTTTGTGTAACTTGACCTTGTTCTTGTCTCATTTTTCTAATGTAAATCCCCGATGCAAGGAATTCAACCCCTCTACACTGCCTCATGAATGTGATGAAGCAATGTGTCTGATAAAGGTGCAGCTCTGCAAAACATTCATGTGAATGTGTCAGTGACATTTTGACATTTTTATACTGAGTGAAAGTCTTGGAACATGCTATCCAGTTATCCTATCCTTTTCACTACATGGCTCTTACTGGATTTTCACAAGAACAAAGGGAAAAAAAACTAATTTGTGACCTTATGTAACCTAAATGTGATCTTTTTATAGAAGGAGACTGACAGTGGAAATAAAATATCAAATCTGGGTCACACCGAGATAAAAAAAATAAATAAAAAATTTCTCATTTCGTTCTTGAAAAAAATCCAGCAGCAACTTTGCATCTCAAGCTAAAAGAGTCTTGTGTGGAAGAGGAGAACTACACCATGTGTGTGCATTTACCTGGTGAACAATTTTCCCAAAGGCTTCCTGTAGTTTACCATGAATGGTGGCCAGCTTCTTTGCGTCCCTGTTGGCTTCATGAATAGGGATCAGTACCTTGTACACTTCGTTTACCGCCTCGTACATGCCGGCCTGGAGGGGAGAGCGAGACAAATGTCAGCATAGTACAATAAGTCGCCCAAAAATACCAATACTTTGGCCTAAATATATAGATTTTGACTAGCTGAACAAGTTACATGAAAATCTGACTTCCTGCTTTTATACTGTTCATTACTATTTCTATACTAAACTCTGGATGAGCAGATTTGGAAAAAATTAATCTAGGAGATCATTATCAGGATCCATCTAATGAACTATTTTATTCTTTCTCTACATCTTACCATGGAGAAAGAGGCAGCAGCCTGCTCCAGGAGTCCCACGAGACCGATCTCAGTAAAGTATTTGCCTGAGCAAATGCCCTCTTCATCCGGTGACACCACATCATCAGAGACTGCAGATTCCTCCAGCACATTGGAGGAAATGTTCTGGCGCACGTGCACACAAACACACACGCACAAATACAAAAAAATATTTAAGCACAGACGATAGCAGGCATATCGACCAAGACATAGATTACGTCAGAGGAGAGGCATATGGTACAAACATTATTACTAGAACTGTCCTTACCTGGAATGTGACACAGCCCACAGGCAGATACTTGCGGTCCTCCAGCATGCTCAAGTATTCTGCAACCAGAGCAGCGCTGTGCACCAGACACTGAGCAGCCTCAGCGTGGTTATTCCTCTCTGAGTGTTTTCCAGCCATGTTCTGGAGCCACGTCAGTCGCAAGTCTGGAGAGGTCTGATAACCTTTTGCAATCCTGGATGCAGACACAGACATGCCACATGCATTAAGGCACATGAATAACAAGATAATGATGATCGTAGTGCAGAAATAAGTCCGTAATCACAAGCTTGAGTGCAAATGTATTCTGTACCTGTACATGAGATCTATCAGCATCTCAGGATCTTCCTGGTGCTCCTTCATCTTCACTGTGTCAGAGAGAATCATGTGCAGGTTAAACACAAGGTCCTGGACCTGGAAAAAAAAGAATGGAAACCATGAGTTACATGGGTGCTTCCCCAATAATTTATCTTACAGAGAACAAGGTGTATAGGAGTACAGAGATAAAAATAACTAAAATCAGCAAATAAATCAACCAATAGTAATAAGTTGTCAGCTTCTCATAATGTGATAGATGTTCAACAAACAACTCAATGGATAAAGCAGTACCTGGTCTGGGAATGTGGTCTCCCTCAGCTCCAGGTCCTCCTCTGCGTATGTAAGGATGGTCTTTAGAGAACGACGCAAGAACTCCTCATTAAAATTCTGAGATGTTCCCACCAGCGAGGAAAGAGACATGGTCACCTGCATCTTCACTCTTGCAAAGTTCTGAAAGACCAACCACCAACGGTATTTTGTCAAGGCTACTGACTTACGCGTGAGAGATATAGACTGCAAAAGAAGCACTGTGCAGAGCAGACATCCCTTCTCCCTTATAACCTATTTTCAAAAGGTCTGTGTGTGAAAAGTCTGACTGTATTAGAACAAAGGAAATGATGCATGCACAAGTAATTGCGTCTAAATTGGATGGCTGATTACAGTGTTTGGTTTTGTACTAAATTGGGTGGCGTAAAGTGAAAGAAAAATAGTAATGAACCTATACAAGACAATAGCTGAGAACTGGCCAACCAACAGTAAGTGCTTTTTAACGTAAACAGATCATTCCGAACAATCTGTTCTCTGAGTAAGAAGTGCTTGCAAAGCACACGGCTTCACAGGCTTCTTAACGTGCGAGATTCAATTAGAGGTCATTTCTGGAGACATGTGAGGTTAGAGACACTGGTACTTTTAATCTTCATCACTGAAACACCACAGCGGCACAACATTTTAGGTTGTAAACATTTGGTTTTGCAGTTGTACTCACGTTGCCGATCTCAAAGTTTTGCCTCATGAGGAGGTAGAGGGAAGCGCTGGCGTGGGCCCTGATGGTACTGATGCTGCTGCTGCAGCTCCTCAGTAGCCGCAAACACAGGTCAGCACACTGCTCTGTCTCCTCCTCGAACAGCAGCTCAGGAAACTAAACAAGCAGAGAGAAGTCATTACGAAGTTCTGTAAGAAACTGGATAAACGATGAATTGAAATGAAGCCCTGCATAATAGCCCAGTAGTCTAACCTTAGACACAAGTGCCCTTTGTGTGGCAAAACAGTGCTGGAGGTAGAGGGCGCTCTGGTTGCAGGCCATGCTGTGGAGCAGCACCTTCAGCACACCGCCCAAGATACTCTCCTTGGATTCTGTCACTGATACTGTCTGGATGAGGAGGGACACATATGCAGTTGTTACAAGAGCACATCTTGGTTTTTGTGTGCTGAAGTGTTAGACTAGATGACAACAACAATATCAGCATTTATGACTGTGCTCATGCATGATTGCATTTTGTATGGGTAAATGTAGAAAGTCTTGTACCTGTACAATGATCTCCAAAGTATCAAGAATAATTAAGTTGGCCTCCGTTGCAAGGTTACCATCAATAAGTGCTTCATGTTCCAACTCTGCCCTGGTCCTATAATTAATGAAGCAGAAGACACCGTCAAAAAATGATTAACAATTCCCAAATTGCGATGCTGATGATTTATCTTTCAATGATGCATGAGCTTCCAGGCGGTCACCAAATTCAAACCAATGCCCCTAATCACAAACGATGTAATAGTTTTGTGTGTGGTGAGAACCTTGGCCAATCTTCTAATTTCCTCAAAGTTTAATCAATGAAATCTTATTTTCATACAACTTTATCTATGAAAAATCCAATGTTACCCTGCAATCTACATTGACCACAACCATTTCAAATGATCCAGATGTACACAGTTGGGCTAATGCAATGACTTAAGAAATACAGATTTCAAGTCAGTGAATAGCTAAGTTATGGTCTGTAAATGGAACACAAGAGTTAAATGTTGTTTATCTACCGAGGGGTTCAAAAGTCTGCCAACAAGTGTACATGTTCTAAAATGTCTATGTTTGAGCACATGAAATTATAGCAGGACTGGGTTTTAGTTTTAATGTATCTCACTTTTATATTATTCAAATGAACACACACATAATCTATGACAAACAATAGCTATGGCTACAATTGTCTTGTTTTTTGCTTTAGCAGGAATCAGGGACACACGAGTCAGAACCCCAAAACAAGAAGCACACTGGTTAAAAAGCCAAAACAGACCCACTGCAACCACTACCAACCCTGAGACAGACATTGTTACCAGGACGGAGGAACTGATGGGATTGGGAGGGGGGTTCAAGGGTCAGAACCAAGATCAGGGGGTCTCTGTTGGTGCATTTATATACATGTGTGAACTTAGAGAGTTAAAATGGAGAAGAAATTAATTCATAATACGGCTGCATCAGTGGCTAGAGCACTAATGTGGCTCACCCAGAACAAAATGAATTACAATCATTTTCAAGACTTGTTCAAAGCCGAGTTCATGGGGAGGGAATTTAATACAGACTAATAAATTAATTTTTTGTCCATTTCAACTGTCTAACTTCCCAAATGCATAAGAATACTGCATAAATGAGGAACTAAAGCAGGGGAGAATTTGAAGGAGCACACAGCAAATGTGGACCATACAATACCTGACTGATCTGTGACTCCTACATAAACACACAGCAACATGAGAGAACAAATGGAAGTTAACAGAAAACAAAGGCTGGAGCTGAATTTATGAAATAACAGAAAAGAAAAGAGCTATCATATGACATAAACAGATACCACACACACACACACACACACACACCCACACACACATATCTGTAGTTGCTGGTCAAACACAAAAATTTGTAGCAACTCTGATCCTTTTCCTATGTAAATCCAGCAAAACGTGAAAAATAATAATGAACAATGAATGGTTTTTAGCATAGCTTATGATGACATGCTATGTATTACAAGAAGGACTTCAGCAGCACTGATTTTCAGTTAAGAGGCTTAAAGGATGATCATTTTCACACTTGAACATGAAACATAATGTATGGGTGTATCGTCTAAGTGACCGATTCCAAGTAAAAAATGGAAAATTATCACATTTGGAGCTGGAGAGTCAATAGGAGATGAACATTTTTATACACACTTATGAATTGGTGAATTATGGACTACACACCTTTTACACACTTAAAAATATCTGTGCGTTTGTTGAAACAAAAACCCAGAGAACACGGTTTCAGATCAGGTCTCTTTGGGTATCTTTTTCTGCTACATAAAATAAGAATTAGAAAAGTGAATGTAAGTGTTAAAAAGAGCGTACTTGTCCATCTTTTCGCTGTTTTGTCTCCAGTGGGTCATGTCCTTCCTCCATCGAAGGTTCTCCTGACTGCCAAAAGCGCTGCCAGATGGACTCCGCTCTAAATGTTGGAGGAGCAATCATTTACTTTTTTTAATGGTGGTGAAAGATGCTACGTGTACACAGAACAATGTGAGCGACTTCATGCGTGCATGTTGTAAGTATGCATGTGTGGAGAGTGAAAACCAGGATACAGATTAATTGTGTGTATTTCTGTACATGTTTGTGTGAGTCATATTCTCTCCTTCGCATTTGTTTATATGAGCGTGTGCCCTCACCTAGCTGTCCGCGGCTGCGTCGCACCATCTCCTGTCTGGCACCAATGCTGCCCAGTATGGCCTCCTCCAGCTTCGCCTTCATGTCTTTGGACTTCTTAAAGGTCAGACTGTTCATTCGTTCGAACGCCTTCTTCCCCTGCATGGTGAACACAACATGGGCCTTGTATGCAATGAGGCAGAGGATGAGTGGACGGACAGAGAAGACACATACACACACACACACAGAGCAGGGAAGTTATTTGCAGCACAGCACCAGCAAGCAAAGCAGGTTAGTAGCATAAGAGCAAATGTGCAAGCATGAAAAAGCAAACAACAAACAGACAGCATAGCAGAAAGAGCAAGTTCTACCAATTATGTAATGAAATAACAATGATTATGGCAGAGAAAGTAGTGCGCTTATATTATTTTATCCCCACATTCAGTAGCCAAAGAATATTAACCTCAGAGAAGCTTATGTTCTATATGCAAGAGGACAATGCACAACAAACCAAAACAACAAAACAAAACGTGAACCTATCTGGTAAATAGCTTTTGGTTTAGTCATTAGTGGAGCTGATATACACATATGAAAGTCCACTGCAAATCGTTCAGTTTGTCTACAAATAAGCCACCTTTTTGTTTATTGGATATGAACTTTTGCTGTTTACAATTTCCTGTGTGTTGTCTGAAATATATGTTGACCAATATGAATAAAAAAAAAGAAAAAAAAAAGAAACATTAATGTGTGTAGAGTTATCCAACCCGTTTCTTTCATAAGTATTGTATCAGCCCAAGGGATTCCCTAATTGTTAGAATATAAAAGAATAAGGTACACTAAATAGGTGGGCACACTAGAGGCCATCTTGTCAGTCAGTGAGTGTATTCACTGTTGATATTACCTTGTACTCAAAGCAGGAGACGCAGAGGTAGAGAAGGTCCAGCAGGCGGTTGAGCTGGGACACTGACAGGTCTGTGAACCACTTCTGTAACACCAGCTCGTCGGCATTCTTCAGCACCCACAGCAGACAGATGAGCAGACTACGGCTTGACTCGGCCGAGAAGCTTCCATGCTGACGACTCGCCTGGAGAGATGGACCAGGAGAAGTCAAGAGGGAGGTAATAGAGAGGAGGTATGATACGAAACAACAGATTTGGGAAAAATATACAGTATGAGGAATGTTGTGTTCACTGTAGACAATTGTACATCACAACATGTCACAAATGGGGATTTACCTGCGAGTTGAGCAAGAAGCTGCTTGGTCGTGACATTGGAGAGGCAGTGGAGGTGCCTGCTATCGCCATGGCAACAGTCTGGCTGATCATGCTGTTACCCTCTCCCTCTGCCTCTTCTCCACTGCTGCCCACCGCTGCCCCCTGTGGACCACCCGGCCGACCCCACTGGTTATGGGACTCTAGTGACACAAAAAGGAGTGAAAAGAAAATTAATGTTGTTAACGAATCCCACTATATATGTACACGACATTAACTGCTGTTGACATGCCCTCTCTCTACTCTGAATGAGCATGAGCAGGTACTACATTTAAGCAAGTTAAGCAGGATCATTCCTTAAACGCAAATTTTATTCATACCATACTTTATAAAATGGCCTTGACTAACTCTGGCTTTAACTGACTCTGGAACTACTGCTAATATTAATTTATGAATGGGTCATTTAAATACAAGCTCAAGGGAAGACAGGTTAACAAGGGTAGGGGGGTTAGGCGAGAAAAAGAAATGTGTTAAGGATGAACTCAAGTTATTGATCAGCTTGTACATTATGGTAAGGTGCAACATCCTTCGCAGATCGAATGATAACCTTTCAGGTTCCAGATGATATAATATTCAAGGTCACAATGTAACTTTACAGTTTGTTCAAAGTTGTTTGAATAGTTCAGAGTTTTACACATCTGGCCACATCACATCACAGAAGAGAAACCACAGTCTGCAAAACTGCTTCAACTGTTTCAGTGAAGAGGAATCTGATAACGGTGCTGCTGACTGGATATTGGGAAGTGAACAATTAGATATGATAACTGACGCACTGGCAGCTGGGGAGTGAAACAACAAAGACAAATACACCAAATAAAATATTGTTTGTTATTAAATTACTGTATGTTCAAAATATTGCTCCTCATCTTTACCTGTGAAGTCATGGAGCTGTGGTAGTGTTTCCATGACAATACCAATTAGAGGCAGGTACAGCATGGCGACCCGGGCCTTGACCTCAGGATCTGCGTAGCGTGGGTCAGAGTCGTGGCTGGACAGGAGGTTATGAACAACACTCACAACTTTCTTATGGAGACCAAACATCCTGCAGTGAAAAGAAAGAAAGAAAAATTAAAGACAAAAGAGATCAGGTATTTCATTCAAAGTATGAAAAGGACAGAAAGGAGAGAGAAGGAGGGAGGTGAGGGAGACCATAACTCACTCCCATGCTTGCTCAGCATGTATGCACTTGTTTATAAATCCCTATGCATACAGGCTTATCTCTCACCAACAGATACAGACGCACTAAAGTGAAAATATCACTTTCCTTTCTCTGCAGTACTTGGCAGTTTATTGGGTAGACATCTGCAGATACAATTACACCCCTTCATTACCATGTGATCCAGTACCTTTCCTTAATCACTAATACTTAATAAAACCACAATTCTGACAAGTTTGTGAACTGTGCATCCAAAACATACTAACCCCTCGTTGTCTGGGTCCAGTATTACAGACAGTTCAGACAGCACCAGTCCAGCCAGATAGTGCTGCTCTCGGAAGGGGACAGACAGCTCAAACATGTTGGCTATCTTTTGATCCTGGACATGTGTGGAGAACCCAGAGCTCTGTGGCAGAAGAGAGAGAGTTACTAAGAACATCCAAACCAGACAGACACCATTCATATTTTATTTTATAAGGTGAGTATTTTGACTGTAACTAAAGCTAACCTGTCAGCTGTCTTTTTTGTTGTAAGACTATCATTATGTTAAAGATGAGTGAAAACAGTGATCTGAGGAGACAATGTACAATCTCTCTACATTTCTTTTTCTCTGACCTGTGAGGTCGCTGAAGACACAGAGGGGGAAGGCGAGGCAGGTGGTGTGAGCAGACTGCAGGGCAGATTGAGGGTGACGTAATGTTCGTGGCTGCAAACAATTCTCAAGAAGTCAAGCCTCAAAGACTCCAGGGTTGGGTTCTGCAGAGTGTAAAGTTTTGTGGACACCTGGAGGGAGAGGAAACCATGCACATTAGTGTATATTTTTAAAGAAGCACTGAAAATGCATCCTAATGAATAAAAATGGGTTATGTGCTGTCAAAATAACTGAAATTTTGAAATATCACAAATTAGACCTGATATATTCTTAGTGCTTTATTTATAAACCTTAGACTGAACACGGGATCCATCATTAAAGGAATGTTTAACAGCACCAGAACAAAGACAAACAGGACAATATTTGGCACTAGCTTTCAATGAACACCCATCCTAAAAGGAGACCTCAATTCTTTTTTTTTTTTGTGGAGTCACTGATTTTAATTTGCATACTCCTGTCTGCTTTCTGATAGTTGCTGAACTTAGACACCTACAATACATCTGCTCTCTTTTTTCTTATATTGGTACTGCTAGAATTGCATTATTGTGTATCATAAAAATGGTGGTAAAAATAAATTTACAACATGTACAAAAAAAATAATAATACATTTTTTTTTAGAAATGTACCTGTTTCCAGTATGCCCTGACGAGGGTAAAGACAAAGCCTCGGTCCATGACTGACAGTAAGTCATTGAGAAAGAAGGCCAGACTAGTGTTTAGTCTCTCCACAAGCTCCAGGTCCTGATTGGATGAGAAACACATCTGATAAAGTTTCCAGAGTTGGTGGTTCGAACATGATTTCAGCTTTATTATTTAGTCAAAGAAACAGACAAAAAGGATGATATAATGTGGCACATTATGAAAGCCCAACAAGCGCATTCTGTTTTAATTTTACTTCCTGAAAAAAACCTTTGCCAATTTCATATATTTCCTGACCCTCTGATCCTATGAGATAATTGATTGGGTCATTATTTACCTTCTGGAATCGAGAGACAATGTCACCAGCAATGGTGCTGACCAGGGCTGTAATGTCATCCATGAAGCGTTCTGGAAAACGGTTCTTCCTGGGCGACTCTAAGCGGTCAGCGAAGTAAAGGTGGTGGATAATGCTCTTCACCTGTGGGTCAAGATGTTCATTGGGATACAACACAAGATATTGTATTTCACAGAAAAATTACTGTACTGTGATGACTAATAAGGACAAAGCTCTTTTTTTGTGTCAAAATTGTTTCCTACCATGAGTTCAAAGAAAAACCAGGCCTGCTGTAGAGCACCCTCCCTTACGCTCCCACTGCTCACCACCCACTGGAGGGCCAACTCCTCATGGAAGAGCTGAGTAGGAAAGTATAAGACATAGAGACAAGGAGGTGGAGAGGAAGGAACAGAGAGGGAGAGGGAAACAGAGAGCAATAGAGCCAGACAGAAAGAATGTGAGGGACCAGAAAAAGAACACACTATCTTCACTTAAAATATAGCTAGGTTTACGTGTTGTACATACTGAAGCAGGGTTCCAAAATGTATTTACTAATGGGGGATAAGGCACAAAATAAAACCTAACCGACTATAGATGTATATTGGTAAGTGACATGTAAAGATCTCTCTTGTCCCAAACTCAAATTAACCTGATGGAGGGTATCAGTTTTGAAACCCAAAACTGTAACAATAATTAACAAAACTAACATTCTCTACATGAATGAACAATACAGTCCAGTAAAGCTCCTGCACCTCTAACACTGAAAATTTGATTAAAGACAAAGGGTTTGGCTAGGTGTTAAAATTCAGGTTATCAACTATCAAAAATCTAAATGAATACACTTTTAAAAATTTAAATGTAAATATATATATATATATATATATATATAATTCTGAATTGTGTGTAACAATTTTTTACTTTTTAGAAATGAAGAAAAAATGCACTTCTACTACCATGCAAATAGCACTATTTTTGTGTTAATACGCTTTTTCCTTTACATGGAGAAAAGAAATTCCTTTTTTGCATGGAGTGAAGAATTTTTTCTTCTTCATTTCTTCTAAGTATTGTGCATCAATAACTTGCATTTATCTCGGTGTGCATTTTTTATGCAAAACCAGCATCCAACATAGTCTGGCCAACACACTGACTGTATTCCAGTCTGGCAAGTCTTCCTTAATCCTGTTGGCATAATAAATATAGGAAAGGGCAGGACCTGATTGAGAGCCACATTTTAAATCTGTATATTATGTAAGTGCTGCCTGCACACATTTGAATCTTTTTCATATTAATGTGCATTTACTAGAATGATGATTTCTACTTCTTCAAAGGACTCAGCATTAACAACTGAGTATTGCACAGTACAAACAACTGAGCAAACTGCATCAGCTGAGGAAGGCCATAAAAAGTACTTGAAAGCTGTGGGGTTAAAAGCCAGAAAGTGGACCTTGAGTTTTTTTTTTTTGTTTTTTTTTAATAAAACTGTTAATATGAGGAAACTCTTTGTAGTGCTGGTTCAATATCTCTGCCAGGGCACATGATTAAAAGGCAAACCATGCTGGCTCTTTAAATGAAACTGTCAACACTCTGTGACTGAGCTAAGTGTGCACAGTGAATGAAGACTTCCCAGACTACGTGGATACAACTTTCTGTAACACACAGTCAGCGTTAGCCAGACCACAACCAACATTCACATCGAAAACTCCCCGACACATTCAGAACGAGAGGCAGATCAGTGACATTCAGCATTCAACAAGACTCCACAACCACCAAATACGACATCAATGAATCCAGAGGCACACATCCACAGACAAGACAGGTGAGGAGGCGAATAAAGAGGTGGGCGGGGTTGGCTCCTCCCCCAGTGCAAGTGGCTCTACCTTTTTTGTGGGCAACCGTCCTGTTAAAGTTTGCAAGAAACTGGCGCTCTCAGTGTGCGAAGACATGCGATTGCCACAGCGCTCCATGGCCTATGGGTGGGATGAATGGAACGGTGACAACAAGGTTAGTGAAGGAGCAACGAGAGCGTGGGGTTGCACCTTTTCCCTCAGCACACATGGTAATGTGTCTGCAGGGTCACACGCACGCACACTACACACTATTGTGATTGCTAGCACATACTTTTCACACATGAAGACACAGAACAATTAGACACAGGACAGGGCCGCAACACTTAAAAGTGTTGTACCCATAATCTAGAACAGTCAGATACATCAGTAGAGTTTGAGTTCGTTGAGGAGGGATGCAAAATGGCTGCATAAAGAGCCATGAGATCAAGTGATGACACAAAACTCATTTATTTTCCTTGATGTTACAGCCATTGCTTAATGATGTACCATTCTGCATCCCTCAAGGTTAATACAATACTTCAGAATCGTAGAATGGCATAAGGAAAAACCATCCTCCAGTATCACGGGAATTATTATTGGTAAGTTAAATAACATATTGTTCAATTGCAGGTTAAATGCAAATAATGTATGTGCTCTGTCGATGTTAGCACATTTAATTGAATGTGGTAATCTAGCAGCGTTTTTATGATTGCAATATGCTGAATTAATTTGATCTTGGTTTCCAGATATCAATAATAATATGTGTAAATTAGTAAGTAACAAAGGCTTATGTCATGACAACTTAAAGTGACAGAGGACATGACATCACATGAAGATGGAAAGTGAAGCTGACACAGGCTTCACACATGTAGACACACATTCACACTCACAGATACACCATGCTCCAGTGAGAAAGTTAATGCTATGTAGGGTTAGTAGAAAGTCATGCAGGGATACTAGCTGAGAGTGGGGGACCATGGGATTAAAGCAGTGAGAGCGAATAAAATGAGAAAAACGAAATAACAGATGAAAAAAAATGAATGTGAGAAAAATCTACTCTGATGATGAATATGATTTCTAACACTACCCTTTTTCTCTACCACTCCAACATCCTGTGACATATTCACAGATGGACCCTTGTAGTTTTAGGTTTTAGCAAGAACTGCCTGGTGTAAACCCAAAACATCAGGTAAGTTTGACATGAAAAGAAATGGAGGCCAACAATTGCAGCCATGGATAACTCTGGTATTAATTCAAATCTGAATATAGCATATCTATATAGATGCATCTTTTCCTGCAAGTACTGAGAAAAAGAGAGGTGTTAGGTGTGAGAAGTAAAGAGGGATGACACCTGAGACTCTAGCGTGACAGACAGAGGGGCATGGAGGCGGCTGTGACTCCCATGTGTGGGATCATGGGAGGTTCGTGATTGTAAGTTTACCAGAATACTGCAATATTCTGAAGTTTTGGTCTTTTTTGTCCTTGCACTACACTATGTATTTTGTAAAGGGTTCTGTGCTCTCTAGTTTGGAGAAAAACAGCAAGAAGTGATAGTGATCATAGTCTTGTGACTGAAAACCACTGGAAGCATCTAGACAATAGGATGCTTTGACAGATTAAAAAAAAAACAAAAAAAAAAAAAAACAAGACAACGCAAATAAAAATCTTAAGTAGGATAAGGATTGCACCCATGCCCCAGCATTCTCCTTCCTGTCAATAACTCTGAGAAAGTACACAAATAAACCAAAACTCCAAATATCCCAGTATCCCTTCAAGGTGAATAGGGTGAGTTCTTTTTGTAGTGAGGCAAAGTGGAGGACGGGGCATTCATAAAACCACCTGCATGGTTTCTGGAGCGGACCCAGGGCTGGATCCCCAGGGGGCACTCTTACAGCCCATGGTGTGCACCCACGAGTTGGAGCGGTCTAAGCCCTAGGTGTGCCAAGGTCAAAGGACACAAGGCAGGCAGGAGGCAAGGGAATAAGCGAGCAGCACGGGGGAAGGAGGAGGGAAGGAATAATGACAGGTTACAGAAGTTCAGAGGTCAGGACTACTGGAAGATGCCAAGGGCCAAAAAAGGTTAGCTGTCAGTAAATTAAACATCCAAATCATCACCACAGAGGAGCAAAGCACATAGGTTCTCTCTCTCTCCCTCTCTCTCTCACTGTGTAAGATATAACTTCCCCTCCCTCACAGGCAAGAGAAGAAAGGTTTAGTCAAGTATTAGCAGCAAAGGGCACATTCATCAAACAGGGGGCTGCATCCATCATATCATGGTTAACAGTACAGCAAGACCATTAGAAAGGCACATTACATGATTCACTCACTGCTACATTTTGGGTTAAATTAAAACAAAATGTTTGAAGTGGCAAATTACAAATTATACCAGACAAAATGCATGACAACAGATAAATAACATAAAATAAAAAGGAACAAAAAAGTCTGGTCGAAACTGAAAAGACTACACTACTGTTAATGTCTTTAAAAAGATATATGACTCGTGAAGCAATGTGCTGTTCTATCTTCTTACAGCATCTGCTTTACTGATGAGACCATAAATTAATGTCTTGTATGCCTTTCACAACCTGCACAGACTGAGCATTGTGTGTGCATGTGTGTGTGTTTGTGTGTCAGGTTGCTGTTACAGCGGTTAGATAGATAAGATGTCCAGGCTTATGTTTACACATTGGCTATACAGTTTACATGTTGATAAAATAGTCCCCTGGGTCACTGTGCACATGGAAGGCCTCTACCTTGATGTGGGTTAAGAACTATAGACTTGGTCACCTAACAGGAGCATGTCTAAAATACATCACAAATCAATAAGAGCTGCAGGATTACAACAATGTTACAATATTTATATCTGAAATTCACGTGCAGTGTGGACAAGCCAAATAATGCAACAGGGACAAGTGCCTGAAATACTAAAGCTATCACTGTTGGTTCTGTCCACTTTTAACATTTTGAGTTTGAGTGCCACTTTTGTACTTTTAACAGAAAATCTACTGAGCTCTAAAAGTACTGAGATAAAAGAACTTACAGGTATATCCAAAGACACTGTTTGATGAACTTACCTTGCTGCCAATGATGGAGCGGACCTCATCATCAGGAGAAGTGGGTGTACCGGAAATGTCAGGGTTACTGTTGCTAAGGCTACGGGAGCGGTTGAGGTTGAGGCTGGCTGGTCGAACGGCTGAGCGAGCCATGGTGGCATAGTGAACCGAACCTCCCAACCCCCCCGGGCCTGGGACAACAGACAGTAGAAGGAAAATGGGACAAGTGAGATGAGATGGAAATAACCAAAACTAAAAAGCCATTGTAAGTCCACAGACATGACGATTGCATTTCAACCCCGCTCCAGGTGCCTGTACTAAAAACTAATTCAACCCCACCCCTTAACAAGTAGTTAAGTTATAATAATATAGTTATTCATAATTGATGACAGTTACATGGAGCAACCAATGTGTGCCGTGGAAATTGTGTCTTCTACCGCACATGAAATGATGAAACAGCTTGATGTAATTTTAACTGAAAAGGAAAAACACTTGCAAAGACATTAAGATGTACAGCAATGGACCATATCTACCTGTTAAGGATGAGTTGGGGTCTGTGTTGAGCAGGCAGAAGACAAAATGGATGTGGGAGGAAACAAAAGCAAAAGATAAAAAGAAATAGGAGAAGAAAAATTATGGCAGGTAGGTTTGATCACAGACACCCAGTGAGGTGAGTTGGGGGTTTGATGAGGTTAACTTAAAAGGAGAAAACAGAAGAACAGATATGGAACAAAGAAAAATGTGAGGAGGTTAACTGTCTTGAATACCTGGCGATGGTGAGTTGGGGTCAGTGCTGGGCAATCGGAAGACGTAGTGTATGTAAGAGGACAGCAAGCTGTTGCGGCCATGCATGTCCTGGCTGGTGTCCAGGTACTTGTGAAGCCGGTTCACTATAGACGCCATGACCTCGAAAGATGCCTGGCCCAGATTCACTAAAACACACACACACACACACACACAGACACACACACACACAGACAGACACATACAAACAGAGGTACAGACAGAAGCAAATTGAACACGTGTAAAAATGTCAACATGATCACATAGCAGTGCAGATAGACATGAAGGGTACAATATGTGAGTCCACAGGATGACCCACTCAAAAAAAGATATCTACAAAGATTGTCACACAATAAGTAATTTCTTAGCATAAATATTTAGACCCTTTTCATGTCTCCCAAATAGTGCTTTTACAAATATTTTGGACTACTATCGATTCTAATGCTGACTTAGAGACTGTGTGAATGGCAACGTCTTTGTCCATTAAAATGTAGTTACATCAGGAAAGGTTGTTTTAGAGTGACTTTGGTATGCATTCATATTCTGTATGCAAAATAATATTGTTTTAAACTTTACGTTTAACACTTAAGACATAAGACTTCTGTGCTAGTGTTACTGTGCAAAATAGAGAGGATACTGTCAAAAATCAATCAGAATCATTCATTGAATTATGGACTCTGCAATGGGTCACTTGTCTTATGCCTGTATTTGTCCAGATGAATTTTAGATGTGTAGATTTATTTCTTTTTGGATTTTTCCTTTACTTATTTTATTTCAGACCATTTCCTTTTAGTAATTAAAACGATAAGATTGCTTACATCATATGTACAGTATATTGCAATTCACTGAATTTACATGTCATATGCAAAACACATCATAAAAAAGATGAATGAATCGCAAATTCCACCAAATGTGGAGACTCCGCAGGCAAATTTAATTTTTGTTCGTATTGTATCATATTTTATCATTTCATAGCTTTCAGTGGAAAAGGCTGCAGTGGTGACGAACCTGAGCCACCACAGGTTTGTTGACATATTGCCATGAGCTACTCTAAGAAAACTTTTAATGTTAATTTATATCTATCTTCTTTAGACAAGAGAAAATTAAACTTTATAGCTTTGAGCATCACATTTGACACTGCACTGTTCTTGACATGTTTAACATCACCTTCAAGCTCAAGGTCTTTCAGTTAAATGTAATACGTAATTTACCTATCTGTCCAGCAATGACCGGCGGCCGAACTACAAGCAACACCAACTTGTCGAGTAGGAGATGAAGGAATCGAACCACTGGCTCCAGCTGGGAAGAGTTGAGAGCTGCAATGCTGGACTTGAGCTCAGCCTCCAGGTTGTTCTCCATGATCCGCATGTCTCCTATCCTGACTGGAAACATGTGCTCATCCAGGGCATGTACCAAGGCAAAGAACTTATCCAGGTACTGGTCCTAGAGAGGGAGAGAGAGAGAAGAATGGAGATGCAAAGGAGAATAGAGAGTCGAAATTTGTTGGCAAAACAAATGCAATGCAGGGAAGGGGATGTAGAAAGAAAGGGATGGTAAAAGACGGAAGAGAAGAAGACAACGATGAAAGTGAGAGATGACAAAGATAGATGGAGGGTAAACACAAGATAAAAAGAAGTGACCAGGGTTAGAGAAAAAACAAAACGTAACAATGTTCAAGTTAGAGAAAGGTGAAGAGAAAAAAGGGGGGAAGGGACTCAACAAACAAAAGTGAGCTTGGATCTACTCGTCTGTAACTCTGAGCTGGCAAGTTGGCTCACTGCATGGAAACCGCAAAACGAACATTACTACAAGAACAGAGTAGAATCCAGCAAGTCTAATCTGCGCCAGGAGCAGTGATTTATGAGCACATTAGCCCCAGTTAGGCTCCTGGGGACCACAGTCAAGCTCTCCACACCACAGCCGACACAGAGATGGAGTAGACCTCAGTAAATAACTGGTGAGGTGAGCCTCACCCACTAATGAACTGGTGTTGGGAAGGAATTCCTGTCTAAGTGTGAAAACACTGTGTGGTTGTTTCTCTTAACTTTAATTGGGATTTAAAATGATTATGTTTGTGTGATGGTTGTGAAATTGAATCTTTGGCAGTTTATATCAAGCTGTTCTTCCTCATTCTTGAAAAGCAGGTTATTTTGGTAATCTAAGATTTTCATTTTCCAGCAGCACTTCCCCTCAGTTCAAATATATACAGATACTATCAACAGAAAACATGGGACAGAGTAAGGAGGATGAGAGGTGATGAGAGTTAATCCCTAAAATCCCCCAAAACACTGTTAGTAAGGCTAGTGAAAACAATAGTTACCTGTGTGTGAATGGTTGAAACAGCCACGACTTCCACATTGAATACTCCACGATGGTTATCCACCCACTTCATCCCTGGGAGAGGAACCTGAAGAACAAAAACACCTAGTTATAAATATGCACTTCACAATTACAATTTTGCCAAGAGTGAGAAGATTTGCCGCTGAGCACTGTTTGACATTGATTCTGCTTATAATAATAAAGTTTGAAGACTCTTCCAAAGCCTCTCCATCTCAACCAAAAATCAAACAGAGAAATTAATGAGTATTGATGATGTTGCTTTTTCCCTGAGATACTACAGAAGGCACCCTGAGAATACCTGATATCATGCTTCAGCATAATATATCCCTCATGCTCCATCATTCCTTACCATGCATACAACACGGATGAAGAACTTATAAAGCAAAAAACTTAGATAAACATATCTTAACTGCCCATTGAGATTTAATCTACACTAATTCTATGCTTTAATTCATTCATTCATACATACATTAAAAACACTTAATAAACTGTGTCTTACATCTGGGGAGAGAACAGAGTAGGATTGTGGTGGTTTCTCCAGTGACACAGGGAGACAAAAGTGTCCTGTCCGTAGACGCCCATTCTGCAACATGGGGATCCACTAAAGAGACAGGAAGATATAACAGATTGAAAGTTATTGGTTTTTTCATATAAAACATATTCTAAATTCACTATGGTGTTCTCAAGGCTTTAAATGTACACACGCACATCTGTCTACAATGCTGTGTTGTTTAAAAGAGAATTGAGTATGTGCCTGTGTGAAATAAATAATGACTTACTGTTTAATCACATGTGAATGAGCATGTCTAAGTTTACACTTAAGCCTGCGTGGGCACTACAAGAGTGAGAGTCCAATAGCTGTTTGCTAGAACCATGTTAAGAGTCTACATGGTTACTGTAGCCGTACTAGTGACTGTTACCTACCGTGTATCCCACAGGGGTCTCCAGAGGTGTGTTTTGCTTCTGCTGACAGCTGACATGGTAAAAGGTGAAGAGAATGTGGTGGTGGTCCGACAGGGAGGCAGGCAACTTGATCTTGACCTCATCATGAAAGTCAGGTGATCTGATGACAGCAATTAGTAACAATTATACAAGACTGTGCAGCATTACAAGCTGGTTTTTATTCAATAAATTGATAGATTAGAAAAGACACCCAAAATAGTGTATTTAACAAACTACATAGAAAGGATCATTTTCAGACTGCCATCTCAATGCCATCTTGCTTGAGTCAGAATGGGTTAAGTCATGAATATATATAGGGTCCTCCCATTGCTTTCCCAGAAAACATTCATACAACCCATGCTGGAAATTACTAAGAATGGACTCAGCTGGAAATAGAAAATATTTCCAGCTGAGTCCATTCATTATTTGGGAAACTTTGTCTCAAGGCAGAGCAGGGGTTCATAGTGGACGTCAAATGATCTGAAAAGAAATACATTATATAACACTTCATAATTCACTTCAGCGGAATTCTTTATATTCCCACAGGATGAAACTTGCCAATGCCCAGAAACAAACAACTTCCAACTACAGAAGACCCATGAACAAACCCACTAGGATTGCCTAGAGAGTGGAAATAAGCAAAACTGTTTAAAAGGGTCAGAGAAAAACCCTAATTTCTCATGGGAACAAACATTTTGGTTCTGGGCCAGAAAAGCAATAATCCTCAAGAAGGAACAGCACTAGGAGCAACTTTATCACAGTAGAAAAGATTATGTGTTATTGGCAGGGCACATTACATTAAAGCCAAGAGCAGATATAAGCACTTACGTGGAAGCTTTAAAAAAAAACAAAAAAAAAAACATATCTTATAAAAGAAAGGATTGTCATTCATTTGTCTCTCATTTGCGTTTAATGGGCTGACAAGAAAAATATTGTGCCATTTCTGAGTGAAACGCAGACTATAATTGTCAATTAACTATAAGCACTTATACAGGCTAGGTATAAGGTCTCGATGCATGATTGTCCTTGTCACAGTGGTACATTATTCATAGGTTGATTAATTTTGGCCTTGAATGTTTGACCCCTGAGTGACAAATGACAAACCACTGGGTGTCATAAAAAACACCTAATAGTGGTGATAAAATATTAGAGAATCCTCAACTCTAATGTACAGATGGAAGAAACTTGTGCCAAGGACACCACATGACAATATCCAGAAGGTTGACTGAACTCTTTCTTTAACAAATGCCATCAAAGGTAGGGTAGTGGAGGTGTATGAATATATGTCATGATAAAGCTGAATTACAAGGGAACATCTGTGAGTTTAATTATTAGTTTAATTATCGACCATACGAGTACATACAAACTTTTTGGATCTTTGGATCCAAAAAGGATGATTGTTATTACACTTACTTTTCCAGACCAAACAGTCAAATTTTCAGTTGACTAATTTCTTGAATGATGTTTGATTTGGGTTCAGTACAGGACACTGTAGAAACTAAACTGTAGAGACTATTAAAACCATATGATGCCAAGAGACAAGTCCTTACCTGTTATGGTACACCACAGCAGTGTAGGCCTCTTTAGAGAAATCTGCACAGCTGGACTTCCCAAATATCACCTGGGGGATAATAACAACAGCACTGACATTCAGTGACATTGAATCCAGCTTACAATAAATTATGAGTCGCACTTAACATGCATATTAGTAAGCATGCACACAGCTGTCGAATAATGCAGTGCTGTTTCATTGCACAGCTTTTGTCACTACATTAATCAACATAAAACATGAGCTGGTAGAAGTCCTCAGTTGCCAACATAGTAACACATTAAGCTAAGACAGAGCATAATGGTATGACTGACAATAATGAGACTAATTCATAAATGGGAATGGTTTTATCTTATAGCGTCTTGTCAAAGCGTACCGGCATTGCATTGTTTGGATCCTCTCCATTCATAAATTGTACTTTCACTGTGATGTTACGGGCAGAGCCTTGGCGGTTGGCAAAGTTAAGACTCTGAGGGTTCACATACAGCAGATTCCTGAAAAACATACGTATGTGCACCGACACAAACACAGAGAAAACGAGGCACATTATAAAATTATGTCAGATCAATAACAGTGCAAAAGAAACATGACAATTTATAAAACTCTTGTATGCATTTTCTATTATTACACTATGTCATGGAAAAGGGTAATAACTATTTTGAAAATAAATGGGTAAACGGGTGATTTTAACCTCTATAGTAACTCTCATAATACTGCAGAGTAACTTTTCAGATATCTAAAAAAGCACCTTAATAACAATGGTCATTTACTATCACTGTCCGCAACTTAAACCATGACCTCTTACTCTGATAACTAAACCAAAGAGCTTGACCTAAATACCTTGCATAGTTATCAGAGTCTGCAATCTGATTGATTTAAAGGGCAATGCCACCATGGCAGGTAAACCATAATCTGATTGGTAGATGTACAGATTGTACTCTACTGTCAAAAACACTGGTTACTACACCGTCGGGAAGAAGGAGGCGACCCCAGAGTAGGAAGTGAAAAGTAACCCGGGATCAGCTGACAAACCACAATGACGTAGTCGAATCTGTGGGGGATGGCCCCACAGAGACCACAGCTGGAACCACAACTAACAAGGAAGCGTGGGAATCTCTCTTGCCTGATGATTACAATTTCTTGTTCTGTTACCCTCTGCCAACCTTGTCCTAACAATTTTTATTGCAGCTTCAAAGTGGGTTGTTGAACTTGAACTGAAATAGACCCCAAGTTGACTTTACTGAGGCAAAGCTGGAATACCCATAGAAGCACAAATGGAAGTATCATTGATTGGACAGTTTATCTCATCACACTCAACTTAGGTTAATCAGTACAAACTCTGCATTACAACTCCACAGCTCTGCCAAGACATTCCCCACTGTCAGATGGCAGCTACCCACCTTTCCCATTTTGGGCCTAGAGGCAACATAACGGGACAAAGTCATTGTTTACTGACTCTCAACATAGATCAGGATAAGCGTTTAAGAGGCCTAGTGGCAAAATTATTCTTTAGCAATTTAGAGCATGCAGAGAGGGGATGGTAAATAAAAAGCAAGTCTGCCATGTTAATTGGTCAATACTATGTGGGAGAAAAAATCAAAGGCTGAAAGGTGCTGAGAAGAGTGTGTAAATTCTATATTCAAAACTGGGTATGGCCACTTAAAAATGCACTAAAATAAAAAAAAAAAACTATATAGTCATTTAGTACATCATACGAGGAAAAGTCATGATACATAGAGAACCAACACAGCTGGGCACAGTGGGCATCTCGTTAATTATTGACTGCTGAGCTAATTCAGTGCAATGTTTGTTGTTTGTTAAAAACTGCAAATTTGAACTTGGTCACAAAGACGGGCCAGTTGCACAGAGAAAGGCCCCAGCAGGCCAGGTTAGATTCAAACCCTCAACCCTCTCACTGTTAAGCCACAACACTAACCACTGTTCTGGAATGAAGGACATTGAATAACATTACCAGCTTTATGCTGATCAAGCATTCCTGACACATTCACTCAGTCCATGGCCAATTTTTTCTTTTCCACAGGACCTTTTCTTTCTGCTCTGTTCAAATGAAAAAACATAGCAGTCATTCATTACCGAGACCTGATGTAATCTTTCCTATAACCGCAAACGACTAGAAAGAGCTCATTAAGACGAATGTGTGGTATTTTAAGGTGCAGGGTAACAGCCCTGAGTGCAAAAATGATTCCATTTGAAACCAATGCTAGCTAGATGCAATGGGGTAAATATTCCAGTATTTTCTGCTATTTGTGTCAATGCAAATGTACTAATGTTATAGTATTTTCCTTTGCAATACAAAGTGACTAATCAGTTAACCAATAAAAGCATACTTTAACAACACCAATAAAATGATATAACTCTACAAAAGTTGCAAACAGGACATTTTCAATGTATCCATGCTCGTATGAACAAGAACTGACTTTCAAAAAAATGCAATGACTCCATGTCACAGCAATTCATTATTAAAGACCAGGACACATTTCAGCTATATGTCGTATTTTTAGAGGTTGGTAACCAAAAAGCAAGGACTGCCAAAAGAATAAATATTTATATTTCAATTAAATACAACACCAAGTCATTTCACTGATTAGTACCCCCCCTCTCTCTTCCTGAAGGTGGGAAGATCTCACCAACACTGCAAGTCTGCTTGAAACAACTTACTAAGAATTTCCCATAAAGACTGTTTTTTTTTACAACAGGACTCTGTACACAGGACTGATCCTTTAAAAGCTGCAAGCTAATCACTGGGCACTTAATTAGGAACACCAGCACAGATACTTATTCATGCAGTTATCCCATCAGCCAATCATGTGGCAGCAGCACAATACATAAAATCCCACATATACAGGAGCTTCAGTTAATGCTCACAACAAACATCTGACTGGGGAAAAAATGTGATCTCAGTGAGTTTGACCATGGAATGATTTTTGGTGCCAGATGGGCTGGTGTGAGTGTTTCTGAAACTGCTGATCTCCTGTGATTTGGGATGTGGTAGAACAGGAGAGTTGCACCATGAAATGTGCATGTGACAAATCTGCAGAAGTTGTGTGATGCAATCGTGTCAACATGAATGTCACCAGAATTTCAAAGAAATGTTTCCAACATCTTGTGGAATCAATGCCACAAAGAACTGAGGCTGTTTTGAGAGCAAAGGGAGGCCTTCTCAGTATTAGTACAGTGCTCCTAATAAAGTGCTTGGTGATGGTAGATTCCCTATTTAATTTCTGGTGGCACACAAGGCATAATAAACCTGAAAAAAAAAAAAAAAACCCAACAAAAAAAAACGATGAGGCTGAGCAATAAAACCAAGATGATGAGTACACACTGTACAACCTCTCTAACATCATTCAAGCCCAGAAGCTCAACCCTGGTACGGATGACAGGCCCACTCCCCTCCCCACACAAAGAGAGAAGAAGGAGTGAGAGAGAGAGAGAGAGAGAGAGAGAGCAAGCTTGGTGCTAGGCTGATTCAGCAGGATGCTAAATCAAACCCAAGAGCATTAATTACACACAGCATTATCAATCAGAGCAAAGTGTGTGCAGGGTTATAAGGTTTGAGATTGATCAGGCAGACGATCCATCAAAAATCTGTGATGGCCATTGTTGGCTTTCTGCTGATCAGCTAAAGCTCTGCACCACAGATGGAGAACAACATAGGGTAGGGTGTGGTATGGAGAGGGGATTGGGCTTAAATGGGTAGTAGAGAAGGGGGGGATGTATATGTCATTTGCTCGCTGCTGTGATTTGTTTGTTCAGGAGAGGGAGGGCTTGAGGGGGATTTGGGAGGAGGTGGGGTAAAGAGCTAAAACATAGTAGGGTTTAATGATCAACTAATCCTCCCCCCCTCCTCTACTGAGAGTGCAGTATATAACACAGAGCAGCCTGCTGCTCTCAAATCATTTTAACAGCAAGTAAGTCTAGGTTAGAGGCCGAGGGAGAGAAAAGAGTGTTGAGAACAGCACAAGGTAGAGGATATCAAGAGCAGTGAAACAGTGTGTCAGAAGATTACTACTATTCCACAATCCAGGACTGGACAAGGAATTCATGATGAAGCTGTTTTGTCTGTTGCTGCTGCTTGCTTGTTCCATTGCTGCTCTCCCTTTGGAAACCTCAGGTAGAGAAGTGCAACCCACCGTGCCTTCCCAGGCCTTGACCACAGAACCACACCCTACCGAGGCAAAGTCTCGCTTTGCCATGCTGGACGATGTTCGCCTACTTGCAAACGGCCTCCTCCAGCTAGGCCAGAGTTTACGGGAGTTCGTCCACAAGACCAAGGCCCAAATCAACGACATCTTTCAAAAGCTGAACATTTTCGACCGCTCTTTTTACCAGCTCTCAGTGGTCACATCAGAGATCAAGGAAGAAGAGGAGGAACTGAAGAAGACCACCAGTTTCTTGAAGGCCAACAATGAGGAGATCAGGAACTTGTCGCTGGAAATCAACTCTAAGATCAACAACATCCTGCAGGAGCGTACACAGCTTCAGAGCAAGGTGGGGAGCCTTGAGGAAAGGCTGAAAGGACTGTCACAGAGTATGGTCCCTGCTGACCAGCTTAGTGAAATCACAACACTCAAGGTAAGCAGCCAGTACCTGCTGAAGAGTTCCTTGAAGTTACTTAAAGAGTTCCTTCTTTAAGTTTGCATCAGTTAGTGGATGATATGCACACATCAAAAGAAGTGAAAAGTGAGCGCATAAAAACTGCATCAAAAGTTTCCCTCAACTTGAGTTAACAACAGAAATGCATCTAATGAACTCTTCCTACTTGTATAACATCAACATACATGCCACCTAAATTATCACTGCACATTCCTCTAGAAAAGCACTGGGCCCAAGATAAGCCTATGTGGTAACATCTGTCTGCCCCGTATCATAGTAATGATAACTTTGTTCAATTCATGTCACTCGGCAGTTGTTCCTTTAAACATTTTAAAATACAACATATGTATAGGTTGAATGGATAAACAATGTTTTCATTATGGCATTTTCAGGAAGTGATTGAAGCTCAAGAGAAAACGATAACCAATCTGCTGAATGCTGTAAAAGAACAGCATGATCAACTTGACCACCAGAAAATTAAGATTAAAAACCTGGAGGAGAAGGTAAAAAACTTTTCACAAAGATTTCACCACATTTTGCCTTTAATAGCAAAACATCTGCTATTTTGGAGAATAAATTCTTCTTTAGGAATATGGGGATGGATTCTATGCTTTTTCTACGGCTGACAACATAATTTAACACCGCAGATTCATTTGCATTCCTTTGCAGCTCAGCGATGACAGTTTTCAAGATACAATCGATAAGCCAATGGAGTCAGACTCTGCAGCTCCTAATATGTTTGAATATCTGACAGGAAACTCAACAGGCCTGGACACAAATGGTAAAACGATTTAACTATTTATGTATTAATCAGTTGTACTATCAGTTGTTCGAAATGTTGGTGTACAAACTAAATTAAAATAAAAAATGTGGATGCATATACTTTGGTTTTGTGTTGCAGACCTCCCACTGGACTGCAGTGACTTGTTTAACAAAGGAGAGGCGAACAGTGGAATTTATGTTATCAAGCCAAACCAATCAGAGCCATTCAATGTTTACTGCGAAATGGGTTCAGGTGGGTTCAACAATCTAAGTTCTCAATGAGCACATCAAAATACATTTTTTTGTTTAAATGCATTGACATTTATAAGTTTCCAAGTCTCCAATCAATGGGCAAAGAACAAAAAAACAAAAGGCTGTCAAGCAAGATAGCACCAGGAATAGGTTTTCAAAAAGGGCAGACAATACGGTGGATATCCCATTCACATTATCAATGATAAGGAAGGTTCCTAATCCTTGTGGAGACTTGTGTGTAACTTGTGCAAAAGTAACTCGACTTCAAATATATTTCTCATCCACTGTGTAGATGGAGGTTCAACTGTCATCCAACACAGAATCGATAGTTCAGTGGATTTTGACCAGACGTGGGAGAAATATGAGAAAGGCTTTGGAGATCTGGAAAGTGAGTAGTAATATGCCATTTTTACCAATTGCCAAAACCATTTACAACTTGATTTATACATTTTCCTTACTTGTAATAGGTAAAAAATGGATAATAAAAGAGTATAAGAAAATATACATAATTGTGCCATACGTACTTCAAAAAGGGCCTAACAAGAATGAGTGTTTTGTGGCAGATCTACAGTAATTAATATTAAAAAAAATGTATTACTCAATAAAAGCATTTGTAGCACTGTCACAGACCATTTACAGTGAATGCTACCTTAACGAGCAGACTTTTTCTGGTGAGTGGGGACATTTTCAAGTACTTCCTGTAGGCCTGGTCATAGGAAATAGTGATTGTTACATATCAGCCCTTAACTGAGTAAGTGCCTTCCTTTATCGTCTGAGTACACAGCAGGTTTTGGCAACTTTCCCATGAGTCCTCCAGCCATGAATTTTAGTTGCACTGCTCTTTCACAACTACCAACCCAATAATTACACCCTACCACTGACTGCAGCATGTTACCACAGGCCAAGGGAAACAAGATTACAGACACACCTTGGGTTTTTTTTTTTCATGTATGCAATGTCCAAACAAGACAATAACTGATATTTGTGTAATGCAGAGGACTTCTGGCTGGGCTTAAAGAAGATTCACAGTCTTGCACAGCAGGGAGCTTACATCCTACGTATTGACTTGGAGGACTGGAAGGAGGAGAAGCACTGGGCTGAGTACCGTTTCTCACTGGAAGGTCCCTCCAAGGACTACACCCTTCATGTCAGCCATTACTCTGGTGACCTGCCTGATGCCATGGCCAACAGCACCGGCATGAGATTCTCGACAAAAGACAGAAATAACAATAACCATCAAAACCCCAACTGCGCTCGCAATTACTCAGGTAAAGAGTTTTACAAGCTGATGGGTCTCCTACTGACCTGTATTGCCACCACAGCAATAATCCAAATAATGAGATGCTCTGCAGGTATTTCTGCCATTTTTACTTCCCTCAAACAATCGTTTGAAGGATCTCACAAGGTGATTTTTTTAGGACCAAGACCAAGTGTTTAATTTATGTCTCTTGTCTTGACCCTTTGCTAGGTGGTTGGTGGTTCAATGGCTGCGGGGACATCAACCTTAATGGAAGGTATTTGTGGCTGAGGGCAAAGGGACGCTCCGTAAGGAGGAAGGGAATTCACTGGAGGCCTGGCACAGGTCCCTCATATTCCCTCAAGATGACCAAGATCACCATGCAGCCAGCCCTAACTGCTAAAAGCTTCAACTGAACCCCACAATTCATACCTTCTCTTACAACACCACAGGCATCTTTAGCAAACATCGCAAATATCTAATGCTCAACCAAATCTTCAAAGAAGGGGAGAATGAAGTAACACAGGCATTATATATGTCTATGAAACGACATCCTTAGTTTATCTCAAACATTAAGCTGATTGCTTCCTAACGCCGTTTTGTCAGACACTAGTACTGACCAACAGACAAGCAGCCAAAACTGTCTGAGGTCGGAAAATGCTGAACTGTCGCAATGACGCAACAAATGCCACGCAGGTCGTTAACCTATTGGGTCTGATCCAGCAAGGACAGTAGAATTGTCATTACGCAACATCTGCAATCACTTGCAAAATGGACATATTGATCCATAATCAGCAACCGGATTCAGTGCTGGTTGCAAAATGTCACAGTGCTGCAATAGGAGAGAAATCTATGACGAGACATTATGACTCAATTCTAAAACAATGATTGCTTGGGTAGCTTTTCAGTGGACATATACATTCACATATGAGAGCTTGTAATCCATTTAAAAGTGCATTTTGTGTTTGTGGTGCAAAACTGTCTTGCATGTTCCCAGCAGCCACACACACACACAAATGCAAACAGGTTGTTACATAAAGCATGCAAGAAGTCAGTGTTCAAGAAATCTCCTACATTTCAAAATGTGTTCACAGTGGTAAATTCTTTCCAATGAGGGCCTTGTCATTTTTTTCCTGGTATTTTACACTGCTTCACCCCCAGTCTCATGAAAATACATCTAAAAAGTGGGGGCAATGTCAGCAGTCAAATACAGTACAGAAAACTGGAGATACACATCTTTGCCAGTACACTGACAAGCTCTTCCCTTTGTTTGTTTTATGTTTTTTTTTACTCTGTAAAGTATTTAAACCATGTTCATGCTTTTATATGATTTATGCTGGTATTGTCAGAAAACATCTTTTCCATGTATTTCCTATGTTATTGAGTCATATTGACTCTTGTCCCTCTTTCAACATAACTAATTGTACTGTAAATAAGCCTCATACTAACACGTCACCCTGACAAGTAGCTATGTGCTCTAATAAATCATATTTATAACGACAAAATAAAAATCAACATGAACAAATGACTATCAAACATGACTACATTTTTTATATCGTGTTGATCTGAACCGAGGTAAATTTTATAATTCTGAACTGAACAAATAAAAGTTTAATGTGAATATATTAATTCGCAATTTAAAAGTATAAAACAATGTGCTGAGTGCTTCAGCTCAGGGCCCGTATCTTATTGCTTACAGCTTATAAAAACAGGGTTTAGCTGGTAGCAGTATTCAAGTTCAATGCCCTCTGGAAGTATATTTGACAATTACTTTAAAGAAAAAGTAGTAATATATAAGAATACCAAACAATAAGACTTCGGGAAGACTGTTATCCCACATTACCTTTGGCAATACAATGATTTAAAAAGGCTGCTCAGAATAAAAATGCAGCACTGATTCACCCAGTCCCTCTTGCTCTCTGCGGTGGATCAGTTAGGTCTGGTATTAGTTAATCTACAATAGGAAGGCACCTGTTATCTTCAGACAAACAAAGCCTGCAACTGCAAGGCCATGTTAGCAGCAATGTCTGGTAATAAGTACGTCTCTCCAAGTGACATTGACAAAACTAGCACTTGTTCAGATGGAATATGTACACTGGCAGACATGAACAAGCCACAGTGTTAGTCATCACTGTGACTTTGAGGTCGTTGTCCTTTACTGACTGAAGGATCACAAAAGTGTGTGTTTGCATCCGGCTCAAGAAGCATGTGGCATTTTGCCTATGTTCAAATTTAACAAATATGGGTGACTCAAAAGCAAACAACAGCTGTCCGTGGCAATATCCACCTGCAGTGGATGAATGAATTACTTTCCAAACAAGCAGTCAAGTAGGAAAATAACTACTGAACCTTAATATTTGTACAGGTGTAAATTTGCATGTAAGCCAGTGGAGCTATACCTCAATGACAGGCAACATCAAAGGGCTATGCTGCAATACATTTAAAATTTAAAAGTTGCTTGAAAATTAAAACCGTTTAAAACAGTTTGTATTTTTGAGGTCATTTGGAGTGAAAGTTTGACAAATGAATATAATCTCCAGACTAAATGAACTAACCTGAAAGGTAAGACACAAGTGCTTCTCTTTTCACACTGCTAATGATTTTCTGTACCTGTACGTGGTGTTTGGCACATAGACATCCCTGGCAGGGAACTCCAGGATCTCCCTGGTGGGGCGTACCCTGCTGTCTGGGTAAGGTTTGACCTGCAGGAGGTCAGGAGTCAAGCAATAGTGGGGGTTCTCTGGAGCTGGAGAAATGTCCAACTTTAACTGGGCTGTGGTGACAACCATAGAAGACACACGGGAGTGAGTGTAGGGAAGGAAAGAAAGAGAAAAAGGGAGATCATTAATTTGAAACACAGACACACACTTCTTTATAGATATTTTAAGGGAATCATGACAGAGATGAGCGTCAGGTTAACAAGTACCAATGGGAATAAGAAATGAAAGGACACTCAATTCTGTGTATTTATACCTGTGATGGGTCTGAGTCTCCTCAGCACTGAAGACGGTCTTCTCATATCTGCTAGGAACTTATACAAATCCTCATCACTCAGCCTGTCCCCCTCCTAAAACAAGCACAATATCAAGAAAAAGAGAAAGCACACACCATAAGTAAGTGTCGTCTGTGTGCCTGCATCCCAAACTATATCATTCAGACTTGTTTGTGTGCGTGTAGTATATGCAGTTGTTTAGACCTGTTTGAAGAAGTTGGTGATGGTAAGTGTTGCAGGTCTAAAGCCTGTCAGACTACATGACTCGTCTCCACTGGTGGTCCTCTCAAGGGAACGCCTTCCCATGATGCTTGAGTTCCTCCGTTCTGACCACGAGCCTTTTCTCTCTGCACACAGACCAAAAAAAAAAAGCTTTTAAAAAAGTCTTCAATTCTGTTTATTGACTGAATACACCAACCAGCCACAGCATGAAAACCAGTTACCAATTTTAATGCTGTGGCTAATCAGTGTACATATACATTTGTGTGATCTGTCTAACAACAGGCAAGAGAAGAGGCCATCACAGTCAGCATCACTGAGACCTTGGGAGGTCAAAGGTTAGATAAACACCAAGAGGTCAAACTAAAAATAACACAAAGGATCAATATAGCTACATACTTTGTTTGGATGGTTTGCTCTCTGTTTGAATTTGCTTTATGCACTATTTGTTGTTGGAGAGTTGTCTTTAGATAAAGGTTTTGTGAATGATTGTGTGAATGTTAACGACCTGATGCTGAGATGCATATGTTTACAGTTACAATCCAAAGGCTTATGTTAAAAGGGAATGTCAGACCTGAGAGGCTCATCTCCAGCTCTGTATCTCTCTCCAGACTGCCAGCGCTGTTAACAATGTTCATTAGATGAATAGCGGTCCAAGCGAAGGGCATTCGGTAGCGGCCAAGACGTTGGCAGAACTGCTCTGACTGGCCGCGAAGCTTCTCCAACTTCTCTTTATTCTATAGAAAAGACATGTTAAGTTAGTTATGTCTATGATCCAAAACAAGGATACACAGCTTACAAACTATATTTAAGTGTACTTATTCAGCCATTCACTAAAAAAAAAAAAGGTTATACAATGTGCCATATTTTGGATGATAAAATAGACAGTATTGCCAGAACAGGAGTGTAGTTTTAAAACTAAACCTGTGGCTGACATAATGGATATTAAATAATAAAATAATGTATTACTATTGTTATAATACACTTGAGACAAAACTCTTTCATGCAGAATTCAACATCTTATTCACAATGACCATACCTTGGCAGCATCTGACTCTTTGAAGACCATGTAGGGCTCAGCACACTCTCCAATATCACCTTGCTGCAGTACCTTTTCCAGCTGGGGACAGAGTACACAGTTTATAATCACAACACTCACTCACAGCAATGCAGTGATTATACAGGACAAAGACTGACTGTCAAATTGTTTTTCCAAACATATTCAAATTACATTATTAGCAAGCATATAAGACAATGCTTTTCTCTGGAAATACATTTGGAAAAGTCGAAGTGTTATTGTATTTGAGGACTATTTACAACATGAGATATTCTTTTTGAATGGATGGAGTACTAGTGGTTTAATAGAGTTTTTTTAATGTTTCACTTTTACAAGAGAAAAGGATTGATGGGGATGATGATGAGGAAGATGAGGACTCTCTTTTCCTTGGACTAATACTATTTTGGTGAAACTTTCACAACAAGACTAGTAAAGTATTTTGTCAAAAACAGGTGTTGGAAAAGGGGAGACCGTCTCATAATTAGCTTAATTTTACATTCGGGGCAATACACTATTTTTACTAATTCATTTATTTGCAAAACAAGATTTGAAAAGATAGAGAAAGTTATATTATAATTATCTAACCTTGATGACCAGAAAGACGTCCTGGGAGGGGTAGGTGATGGAAAATATAGCAGAGCGTGCCAGTGTAGAGATGGCCGCTGTCTGAATGTGTGGACGCAGCATGGCCTTCGTCTGCTCAGAGTTCAGGTCAAAGAAAAAGTTCTCTGATATCTGAGGGACACATACAAAAAGGTAATCGTGACATGTTCATAAGATGAATGTAATACTGTCAACACAACATGACAACCATTAGTATAAAATCACATTTTGAATGAATGGCTGTATTACTGCAGCCTGATTTCTTGCTCATAGTGGCTGACAAACATGATAACATTTCAGTGACAAATGACCCACTTGTGAAATAATGGAGCTCCTGTGCAGAGCAAAATATATGAGAGATCCACTTATCAAGGCAACTGCTACCCTCTAGTGTCTGTCAGCTAAACGGGAGCAGAAGGAGGAAGATGAACTTCTTCAGATAGATACATAGTTCCAGTGTATGATTTAACTGCATTCCCACAAGCATAACAGGGCCACAACATAAAATTTTATAGTCCACTCATCAAATTCGTTTTGGCCTCCCAACAATTTTAATGGTTTGCAGAAGTGACCCAACAACTCAGGGCTGAGGAGGCACTGAGGAAAGCATAACAGCTTACCTTTTTCTTTTCCTTGACATCGTATAAGGCCAAACTAGCAAATATGGGTTCAATTTCGATCTCAAACCTTCAAGGGGAGAGAAAAAGGAGTGAGTCAGCAGAAAGCAGCAGTTAAATAAAAGAGCTAAAAGGCTTTTTTTTTTCTTGAAAAAGGCTGTCCACCACTTACTTCAAGGACAAGCACTTGACGAGTAGCCTCTGGCCAAAGTGTTCTTTAGGTACTTCAGGCACACAGTGGCGTTCAATTGGCTCCTCCTACACATTCACACAGAAGGTCACATACAAAAAACAGCGAAAATGATCAAAACGACTGAATTTCTGTACGTCCATGCTGTGATGAAAAGGTCTTCACATTTAATTTATGCAAATTTATTCATTACAAAGAAACTCACTAGCATCCTGGGACTGGTTTCAAATGTAAAGATTGCAGTCAACCCTCAAAAGTTTATTATATATTGCAAAATTTAAGTTGCAAATTTAATGTTGACCATCAGTAAAAGGTTCCTGCATAGGTAGAGGAGTATACTTCACCTCATCAAGGGCAGGGTGCAGAGCGAAGAGTTCACGGTGGCGGTTGGCCTTGCGCTGGTCTTCATTGTGCCTGTCAATCTCCTCATTAGGAGCACGATCGAGCAGGTGAGGGAGGAGGGCGTCAGGGAGGGAGTTCTTCAAGTCAAAGATGCTGCAGGCCCAGCTGCCGCGTGGGGTGTCATCTATAGACATCGACCGCCGCTTCAAGTCATCCTACAGAACAACCAACACATATAAATGTGAATATCTCAGATAAACCAACTCATTCAAACAATAATTTAGTAAGCTCTTTTTATCGAAAAAATTTGTCACTGAATGATTTGTTACCTGGTCATCCTGGTAGCTGCTGCTGTCTGGCATCTCATCAGCCTCAAACACTTGTTTGGGCAGGCCTTTCTGACGCTCCTTCTGCTTGTCTAGAGTGTTGGGGTTAAAGCCCGTACCAAGCTTGTGATATCTGAAGGAGAAAGCAGTCATTTGGGACACAGTGATTCAGTGGTCTACATGGTCATATTTTACAGATAAAATCCCAAATCTAAAGAGAAAAGACATGAATATCATTACACAGTGAAGCCTTACTTTCTGTTGACAATGGCCCAGTCTTCTGTGTAGGATCTGACACAGTCTCTGACGTGAGGATCAGTGTCCCTGCAGCCAGACAGACTCAATCAATCAAACAAGGTTTATTTTAACAGCAAAGGGACAGACTTTAAAGGCATTAGTCTAAGTGAATAACGAAACAGGCTGATGTCATATCATTTCTCTGGTACATAACACAGTGAAGTACACTTTCAGTGTTTTTGCCACCACTTCTGAAATACTGAGAGCCAGCCTGCAGGTTTTTCATCTCTAAGCATTTGGTGCAGCTTTTACAATAATTAAAAACAACAATAATAAAGCCTTAACAAAACACAAAGCATTACGCACATAGCAGCTGAAGCCAAACATTACTTCAAACAGAACTAAATATGTCTCTGCTTTTTCTCATAAAATAGTGCAGGCACTAATCAGCACTGCTTGGCAAACTGAAAAAATGCCTGTCATTTCCCAAAGTCATTGCAAGTTCCTAAAAATTCCAAAAGGAAGAACAGTTTAAAAAAACATAGTGTGGTTCTGTTCAGACCTGCCATTAACAAGTGTCAAACATGCAAGTTTGTAGAAATTGTTATCATTATTTTTATATTTCTTCTAAAGACTTGTCATATTTTGCATATAATGCAATGGCTTTTCTCCATTTGTATAGATTACCATTTGTTAAAAAAAGGAGGAGTATTCTTGTTCCAAGATTCTTCTTTTCCCTTTTTTTTGTTGGTTTTGTGTCAATACAGCAATTCCTATTTATGCTGAGTTATACGGTATATTGAATGTAAAAGTCTGTATTTCCTGCTGTTAAAAATGTATATAAAATGCAATGGCAAAAAAAGGATTTGTGAATAGAATATATTGATAGATATATTCCTTAATCCCTTTTTTGCCCAATTAATATAAATCATTTGCCTTATGAACGTTTGTTAGGTTCTGTCATCCCCATACAATACTCAAAATGCTCTTATATGAGAAAAAAACTAAACCCTAAAAATAAGTATGATGTAAGACTGTACTTTAACTCCACACTTGCTATTACAACTTCTCTCAACCACCCAGCACTTACCCTTCCTCAGGGACAGCTTGTACCACTGTGCGACATTCCCTGGGTGTGTAGATGACCTCAATGTCATCCGGGGGAAACTCAATCAGATCCCTCAGGGGACCCGACTCAACGATGGGAGGGTGAGTGATGAGGTACTCCTCAAAATCCACTGGCTCCACCGCCTCTGTGAGGGGAACCTGAGGGAGAGGGAGAGATCAGAGGAATAGGAAAAGTTAATTAGCTGTGAAGACATGGTCAACTGTTCACTTCTCCTATCTGCACCTCTTCTTATTTTTTACTGTACATAAATGTCTTGGTAATGTATTAAAGTCCCTACTTTTCAGTAAAGGCTTTAAGGGATTGATTATCCTATACAACCTCAGAGGAAAGTAGTGGAGTTATGGGTTATTCGTCATTCTATAAATCTATACCAAGTACAGCACCAACAGGTCCAAAATATGAGGTCATTTCAGTTATTTCTGTTGAGAGAGCAGTTCTAGTTTCTGGATCATCTTTAATTTTGAATAGGAAAATCAATTCTAAGGAAGACACATCTGCGATTTGGGCAAATGCTTAAAAATGCCCTCATGCTGATACAAGTAACCAGATTAGCAAGTGTGCTACTTCAAGCATAGTCTAATGGTTTCATGGGTCTTAGTCTGCTTCTCAAATGATGAACCCAGAGGGAATCTTTGGTTCAGCAGGTTCACTTTAAGTCTGTGTGTGTCTGTGAGTGTGAGTGTGTGTGTGTGTGTGTGTTTGTGTGTGTGTGTGTGTGTGTGTGTGTGTGTCTCTCTTTCTCTCACTCTCTCTCTCTCTCCCCCTCTTGAGGAATTTGAACACAAATACCTTTCACAATTTAATTAAAAGCTAACTGTAGCCTAATTAAGAATCAGAGTGGGAGTATTTGCTGGTGTTTGGGCTCAGGGCTGCTGAGGGTCAATTGGCACTACCCCCTTAATAAACATACAGCCTGAGCTCAAACACTGGTAACCCTAGAAACACTGCAGCAGATGTTGTGGACAGGCCAATCTATCCCTTGTGGTATTTAGCAAGACATAAACAACAGTCCTGCAGATATTTAAAAAACCACATACTTGACTGAAAATTATGTCATTGCCTAGGGTTGTAATATTGTGGCACACTGATGTCAGGTATGATTACTGTTAATATACCTGACTGAACTTTGGTCAAGGCTACAGATGGCAAAAGCAACCAAGTAATTAATTAAGTTATATTGATGATACATGCCTAACATTTAACGTACACCTCAAACCTTATAAATCTGCAAAATATTTTAGAAAAACATTTTAGCAGTTAAAAGGTTTTCAGACAATAAAGTTTCAGCTGCTATAAAACTAGTATGTTGATTCAAGCACGCACGTCGGTGATCAGCTACCCACCGTGTTGCTTGTTGTGGTCCCAACGTTGAGGTTTTTGAACAGTTGTGGTGAGCCCCCATACTGGCCAGCTATCTGCTTCCTGACCTCTGCTGCCACAGTCCTGCAAACAGAAGAAGGAAAGGTAAAGGAAGTAAGAGAGGGTTCAGACAGTCAGTGTTAAAAGTCTGTGTGATGATCCACTAAGCAGATATGGCTGGCATATTTGTAATTAGGAGTGGAAACAAGACAATAGTATCACAATATTTCATCCACAATAATGGCAGGATCCAAATACCAGTGATTCTCTAATGACATGCTGAAAGACATCTTTCTATGACCATCTTTCTATGACCATCTTTCTATGACTGCAAGGAAGTCATGTATGACACAACCAGAGTGCAGTACAGTTCAGATCTCAAATGTTAGCTGTACAGGTAAGAAAATGCATCTGTGTCTGTATCAGAAAAGAGCTATTTGAGATATGGGTGCCAGTTGTTATATATCATATCGCAATATACAGTATATTATTTGTCTGACCCCTTGTTGTAATCTGGCAGGCAATAATTGGGAATAAAATACTAAATGAAAAGCCTCTATGAAAATTTCACCTCATATTTTAATTAAAGCCTTTAACCCTGAAGCCCAGGAGAAATTTAACGTTTTAACCATGAAAATGAAATACAAAGAGCAATAAAATACTGATTTATTTATTTCAGCATATAACTGTTAATCCAGCAAAACATAAGTGGTTATATATTATGCCATAATATTGTAATGTGAGATATTTTATGATTCAAATCCAAAGTTACACATGGCGAGACTTACTGCTGTTGAACTAAGTAATACAAAGACTCCTTCATGCTACTGGATTTTGCACATTTCTACATAAATGCCTTAAACTGCCCAAAAAGACAAGACTATTTAACATTGAGGATTACACTTCTTGTCCTTTTATACTTCTCTCTTTGTGTGTCTGCTCAATAGTCTTCAAGTGTCGCCTCGGACAGGATCATATATCACACCGAGGCAGAGAGGATAGAAACAAATAAAAACCTCTACCCGAGTGGTCAGCACAAAGCTCTTGGTGTTCAACTGCTGCTGTAGCCACTCACATACACAGGTCCTTTAAATCACAGCAACCACCAAAACCACTCAAAGACTTTTGCCTTGAACAAAACAACAACGCAGCAAGTAGCCCAAAGAGTCACAAACAAATAACAAATTAGAACCAAGGAAAAAGGCCAGACACAAAAGACTCAAGGTTATGTTGCACAAGTAACACAGAGTCTATGAGGATCCACGGTTATTATCGACAATGTTTTATCAATACACTTTTCTTCATAACCAACAAGCTGTCCAATTTTCCTGACTGTCTCTTTGCTCCATCCTGAAAGCAATAATCGAGTCAGTGAGATCATTGCAAAAGTCAAACCTGGGTCTGGTTTCTCCACTGCCACTATAGTGCTGAGTTCATCTCTGCTCAATCATAAATACACTGAAGATCCGGTGGCCTCTGCAGTGCAGGGCTGTCACCACTGGAGAAAGGCAGAAGCGCTGAACTGACAAACACATTCCACAGTCCTCCCCAATGCCTTTTACCAGACCTTTACTTAGCACTGGTCACTGCACAGCAGAAAAACTTCATTAAATAAACAGCTCTTACAGCTAGCATTTCAAGAAGTTGAGAACAACTCCTCCCAGGAACAAAGTATAAACTGGTTGCAATTGAAGATCATGGTATAAGCAAACCATTCAACTGAAACATGTGATTTAAGCCTCGAGGTGAAGCTGTTTGTAATTTTAGTCACTAATTTAGCCTCAACATGCAACATAAGCCACTTCCATTATAAAAGGCAAGCCAAAGCAGGTAGAATAGAGATCTTTTTTCACTGCTGAATGAGTAATATCAGCAAGGTAAACTGTGTCCACTGACCTAAGAGTCCGTGAGAAACAATGCAATCTGTCAACAATAAATGTGCTCTTCGTGAAGGTTTGTTATTTTTTTTATTGAGGTTGTGTCGTAAAGTTACTGCCTAATCTCTACGTTAACTTTCTAGGCTATAGTTTGTGATGTTGTGGTAATACTTGGCATTACATTGTATGGTACATGTGGTATGATTGTGTCATCAGTAGGTTTGTTTGTTGACTCCAATTAGGCATCGGCAAATCATCGTTTCTGAATAACCTGCCATGAGGATATGTCCAGTGCACATAATCAACATGAAATTCCAATAATAAGATGTGGTTGTGATTAATGGGAGCTGGATTCACACTATAATAGAAATGCATGCCCCTCCAGTCTTAACGTCAACAATGAAATTGAAGTCTGCATGACCACATCAGCAACAACTTTAAAATCCAATCTATACCACCCAATCATCTTGTTGAATTTTTAACTTATAGTTAAAGAAACTGGTCTCAACTAGATTTACAATCTTAAAATAAAAAGAAAAATCAGTCACATTGATATGCATGGCCCTTTGTAATAATCAACAGTTTTTCCATTTTCCAAGTGACAGCTGGCATTTTTCCTTTCCAAAAACCTCAGATTTTCATGATAATCTCACCAGAAGGGCGTAAAATATTATTCCATCCATCTCATTTTCATCCGATACTGGTTCAGAGAAAAACCAAACAAGATGGCAAATATAATTCTTTTTGCTTAATACTAGAATGACTTGGCTGACTGTGAATGAAGTCATCAGCAGGGACAATGACTAAAACATGTTTATGTTTATAGCTGTGGGAGACTACAGTTCATCTCTCTCTGAGCATTGCACTGCATCTATCTATCTATCTATCTATCTATCTATCTATCTATCTATCTATCTATCTATCTATCTATCTATCTATCTATCCTCTGACTGGGATGATGGTATTTGACAGCTAGCACAAAGCCCTTTGTTAAAGAGATTACTTTAATCTGTCTAAGGGGCGGGGAAGATTATAATATCGCTGTTTGATAGCTGCCGAGGGAGGCTTTTGTTTCCACATCTCCCGTCTTACAAATGTCTGCTCACTCCTGTAAATGAGGTCTTGCTTAAAATATACCTCAACAAAGTTCAGTCACATCTCTACCAGAGCCAGCAGTACCTAGCTGCCCATCGTTAGCTACTGTAGTCTAGATAGCTAACTAGCTGTCCAAAATTAACGGTTTACAAATTACAGTTATTGCTTTTGGGTGCGTGTGATTATTAAAAACCTAACTCCTCTCTGTCGGGATAAATTCATTACAAAGATATTACATCTAGCCTCTTTGTTGGCATTCAGTGCCGCTGTCTGTCTGGGTGGGTCTGAGCATCTTCGCCGTTATGGCTAACAAGCGGCTAGCTCGGAGCAGCCAGGCTGTGCTGGCGGCTGGGCCTCCTTCACTGGGTTCCCTCAGCGGTGGTCTGAGGGCGACCTATATAAAAGCGACTAAGTGCTAGGTGTGTCTTTTACGAGCTCGTTTCGGGGTCTCAAGTCTTTACCTGCTGATTTTTTGGGCGAAGGCGCGGCGTTCAGCCATGGCAGTGGCCGCTGATGTGCTTTAACGAAATTCCCAGGCAGGCACGCAGGAAGCAAGCAGGCTCCGGTTTCCACTCACTCACTACGGCCACAGGGAAAACGGGCAAACGGGAGAATGGAATCGTTACCGTAATGACCGTAATGATGTGCAAAAGAACACACCCAATGAAAAGCTCCTGCGCACTATATTATGGAGAATAAAGCTTACACTCCAGCAGCTGGACAACTTAATTTAAAGATTTTACATAAGATTCACCCATTTACATTGGTAAATGCATTGGTACTGAGAAATGTGGAACAGGGGGAATATGATTTTGCCTTCTTTTTGTCTGATTATTTCTTCTTGAAATCTGGACACCCTACACATTCATCCTAAAACAGCAATTCCCATACTTTGATGTCAATTTTATTTCAAACTTTTCTTTTTTTCGTGGAAGACAGGCATTCAATCCTTTGTACATAATGCAACAATAAATACAATATAAAGGATAAAGTTTAAATATTTTAACTTAATTTAACCAGATTTTTCCCACTCTCAAATTAGTAAAAGAAAATGAGCAACTAACAATTGAAAAATGACAACAACAACTATTTAATTTTCTACATAGCTGCCAAATAATTTTACTGTTAATTAACTAATCGCTGAATTGTCTAAACGTTGCTCTAGATTAAACTTTCAGTAGCAATTATATTTGTTGCGAGTGGTTTTTACATTTACTTTTTAATCTTTTTTCTCAGGTCTAACGGCTTTCCACTAGATTTGTATGCTCCATCTGCTGTATTCTGTAATATAAATATCATAGACTGTATATAAATGTATATCAGATTTCACTGCAGTAAAGACTTTATCAAACCCAACAAGAGAATACAAAATGTGTAAGCCACAAGCATGCACATTATTGTTCTTTTCTTAAACAAAGAAAGATGTTTAGTTTAAGCTTAATTTAAAAAATAAAAAAAAGAAGACATCTAAGTGTTGTCACTGTTATAGGGAGCTCATCTTTCAAGATAGGTCTGTGTACCAAACTAAATTTACAGTATTAGCATAGACAAACAAAAATTAACAGCAAGCACACACTATAGTTCCACACAAAAGTGTCAACTGATAAAATGGTAAATGGCAAATAATAAAGTAGCAAAAAGTTAATGAAATTAGCCCAATTTCAGTAACAACTGGAAAAAATCAACCTTAAAAAAACAAAGAAAACCCAAAATCAACTAATCAACATAATTGTATCACATTAATTGGTAAAATTCCTACACTGGTAAGTGTTGATTATGATCTTATGATCTTCGATGTAGCCATGATCAAAATAAAGGTAGTTATTCTTAGATGACCATCAACACTGCATTGTAATAACAGCAATGTAATGGGGAAAATTAAAAGTGATGTGATGAAGGTGCCAGAGATCTGATCTTGCTTTTTAATCGTGGTCCTGCCTTTGTACAACAAAAAGCGCTTGTTTTGCTCCAAGAAATAACCAAAGCAAGCGGGATATTCATTTAAGACGGCTTTACTTCATGGAGAAACTGTTTAAACGCCGCCCGCTCGGGCTCCTTAGATTTTCAAATCGAGCTACTGAAGACCTTGGTCCCGGAGAACACAGCGGAAACACCGCGAGATCAGCTGACTTGACTCTTCTACTTCCTCAAAGTGTAAACATTGGCGATCACAGGGCAGTGGTAAGATACAGAGCGAATCATGGGTGATAGACGGTGCGTTAGATTATCTTTATAACACAATGTGACGTTTGAACTCTTGTACGGAGCTACAAAGCGGCTGTGAGTGGAGAACAGCTGGGTCGAAGAAGCTCAGGTAACGACGTCCTCACTGCAAGCTGTCATTTCATGTAGTTTCTAATTGCGAAGTGATACTGCTACTCGCAACTCTGTGAACATTTGTGTGTGTCCACTGTGCACCAAGGTTTGTAAGCTGTGTGGGAATGGGTTCCATCCCTTGCTGGTTCAAATGGAGAATAAAGGGAGCGACGAGGTGGAAAAATTGAAGACAAAGTTCTTGTCAGTTTGGCACAATGTGAAGTACAGTAAGTAATTTGCTTGAGGCCAGCACACACACATATACACAGCCCTGCCACCCGTGCTCAGTCCCCTGTGTCCACGTTTTCTAATGCTTACATGCATCACTGCTGTGCTGTTTCGACCTGTCATTGCAATATAGTCCACAATCTTATTTTCTTATCAAAATTGAAATTTGTACAACTGAAATGCAGATATCAACAATAGCATGTACTGTGGACACAGGAGACAGCACAAATAAACATATGCACCAGAATTCAATGAGACAAGAACATACTGCTGTTGAGTCAGACCTTAAAATAGTTCCTTGTCATACTATCCACACTAGTTTTTTGTGTATTATTTCAGTTCACTAATAGTAAAGTTTCTGCTGTTTCTGTTTACCTAATGAACATAATGGCTACTACCTGCACTTTGTCTTTTTATTGTGTATCTTAGGTTGGGCTCTGAAATCAAAGACCTCGTTCAGTAGAAATTCCCCAGTGCTTCTTCTGGGAAAATGTTACCATTTTAAGGCTGAAGGTACAGTGCACACACACATACACAACAACTGCTAGCAACTGCAGTTAAAACACATACTTACATAATTATACAGTGCATGCCCTGTAATGATGTTCACATGCTTAAATATGCAAAAATTTCACCCTGCGAGATGTCACAAAGAAGCACTGTTTCAAGCTACATACAAACAAACTTCTATATCTGTCAATTTATCCTCCTCTTAACCTCAGAATAGTAACTGCCATCTGATTAAGGAAGTAAACATATAAGTCTATTATTTACCAGCACTTCATTCTGCTATTGTATTTAATGGGAGGGACCAAAATGATGTTGACCAACTGGTTTAGTCTGAGCATTAACTTGTGGCTGACCTTAACTAGGAAATCATTGTCCCTGTAGTTGTCAGACAAGCACTTTGCACAATGTTTGGAGGATCTTATACAAATATTTAAAGTTAAACACAATTTAAAGTTAATGCATGATTAACTTGAACCAGTAGATTTATCATCTCCACAGGACACAAGATGAAAAAAGTTAAGTGCAAATCCTGAGTTGATCCCATGGTCATTTGTTTGCCTCAGATGACAATAGGCTCACAGAGGCCTGCTATGAAGCCTCTGAGGAGGACTTTGTCATGGGGAACGTGGAGGCTTTCCGGAAGGATTTTGCGTCTCGAGTGTGGCTGACCTACAGGGAGGAGTTCTCTCCCTTGCCCGGCTCCACCCTGACCTCCGACTGTGGCTGGGGATGCATGCTGAGGGCTGGACAGATGATGCTGGCTCAGGCACTTACTCTGCACTTCTTGGGCAGAGGTGAGTGAAATGATGGTGCCACACTTGAGGTACACTAAAACCCCTCACAGTGGTGTAATGAGATGAATGAAAAGTGTGGACAAAAATGATGAAAGTGGAGTTTGATTGTCCTCAGTTTAAAGTCACAGCTAAGCATCCGGCAGTCAAAAGTAGTGGATAAATCTGAGGGGTGAAAATTTGATCAATGGGATAGGAGAGAATAAAAAATATATTCCTTATAGACAATTATTTTAATTTTTTAAAATTTCTTTTCAGATTCTCTAATCTCATTTCTAGTGACATTATATAGGTTTCAGCTTTCAGGGCTCTGAAAGTGATTTAAACTAAACAGGGTGACACATGGACATTATTTTATTTCACTCGCTAAAAAGGTTGGGAACCCCTGATTAAAGGTTGGAGAAGGGTGCTTTTGAATGGAAGGTCGGTGATTTGAATCCTCGGAAAAGCTGGAAAATTTTGTTTTGAAAAGGACTTTAGTATCTCAAACCTCTTATTTAACAGCCACTGTTGAAGAGCAGAAGATATTTGGACACCGCTTGTACCCTGTAGCTCCCAGGTGTTCATCTTTGGAACTACTGTATATGAATGTGGAGACGGACTATAATCATACAGACGAGACAGACGATAATCATCAGAAAAAGTCTTCATTATATAATACAGAACTAAATGGATTAAGTGGGTGAAGTCAAATACTATAGGTCATTTTGAAATGCACTGTGAATGTATCTTAAATTAAGTTTCTTCATTCCACTTTAGTTCAGTTTCTTTTTTTCTAAGCAGGAAGACAGACTTATTGCCACTTTGAGAGTTTCCTCATTCTCAACTTTAAACAGAAAGTTTAATTTAGTAGATGCGAGCCATTCAAGATGAGTGAATTCCTCACATCTTTGTGAGATCTATTGTCTGTGAAGTGTCCTAGACTTTATGGCTCCACATAATGAGATGACAGTACCGGTTTAATGCAGTCATTTAGAAAACAATATTTAAAACTTGTTCTTCTGTCAAATCTAAAATATGTCACTGATGAAATATTTCTCTATAAAGTGACTAATTGCCACTTAAGGATATTTATTGATCAATTTCACTTTGATTCACTTTGGATCAAGGTCATTTTGTTAATGACTTAGACTCTACTCTGGTCCATTTTATAGCCTGGGCCACTCCCATTCTCTCCGCCTTTGGCTCCCACCCTGTTTGTAAGGCTAAGGCACCGTTAAAGTGAAATACAGGGACACTCAAACCTGTAATTGAACAGAAACACATATCCTGTCATAGAAGCACACAAGGTTCTGTCTGTTTAAGGCAAAAACCTTTCAATTTCAAGTTCTGAAAGACTTTTTGTTCTTAGTGGATATGGGCTAAATGGAACTTTAATGTGTTGAATGATCAGGACCAGAGAGCCTCATAGATACTGGTCAAGTAGGTGTCTTTCGTTATTCTCCATTGCTGTTATCAGGTTTGGGAGACCTATAGACTGTTCTTCTTCTACAAGTAAGACTTTGGTTCTTTGTATAATTTGTTTATTTATTTTCTGTGTTGTCATGTCACACTAGAAGTATGGAGTTTTATCATAACTGTTTTTGAGAGGGTGGCAGCAAATGGGGATTAATATTATTCATCTCAAAGTGATAGGAAACTGTTGTCTGTGATTTCTTGCCTGATGCCTTCATCAACCAGCGTAAATGGTTCAGGATTTTGCCAAGAAGCAGTCAAATAGTCATATTAAAATTGTGTCCACAGAAAGATGAGGATATTAATCTTTCCATGTATCATCAGTCGTTTAAGAAATACGGTCATAAGCCTACTAACATGGTTCCAATAGGTGATTTTAAAATATCACTTTGTTTTTGCTCTCTAATGTTGATTGTAGCTGATGTATTACACATGATCTTTTTCCTCCACAGACTGGACCTGGTCGGAAGCACTGACACTCCAGGCTTTAGACACAGAGACGTGGACAACCACTGCAGCCAAACGTCTGGTTGCTTCCCTGGAGTCTTCTATGCAAGGTTCTCACAAGCCCCCTGATCCTGGATTACCACCCATGCCTCAAGCCCAGACCCCAAGATCTGCAGAGGAGGCAGATGCGCATTTGAAAGAGATGTACCACCGCACACTGGTATCCTGGTTTGGGGACAGCCCCTCGGCTCAGTTGGGACTCCACAGGCTGGTCCGCTTAGGCCTGACGATGGGGAGACAGGCAGGAGACTGGTATGGACCTGCTGTGGTGGCACACATTCTAAGGTAGGACACATTCTCTCAGTGACCTGAGAATAATTACACTTGTTGAAATCTTGCATATGACTCACATTCACCCTATTTCTGTCTTTAAGCACATAATGATTAAATATTGCTTAGAGAACAACTAATTATTCATTTTTGTTATTGATGAATATACAGATGAGGGTTTGTTTGGTCATTCAATCTATCATTCAATCAATCTATTATTTAGTATGTATACAAAATGTAAAATGTGGTATCTTTACATAATAAATTACTTAAATATTTCAATCAAAATTCTGGGGCATGGATAGGTAGTATCTAAGTGAAGAGGAAGTCTGTGGCAAAACATTGGATTCAAATATATTATACATATATATATATTGCTGCAAGACTTCAGTTTTTTGTAACTGTTACATATTTCCTTGTAACTGTAACTGTGCATAGGTGACGTGGTTGTTGTTGAATTATTGCACCTGCTACAAAGCCTGGGGATGGCTATTATATTATACATGTTTGCAGTATAATAAATGAACAAAAAATAAACAATATAAACAGCATGCAGATGAATAAATATAATGCAGTTGAGCGAGTGACGACACTCCCTGCCACTCAGTAACATGTGCATCCATGACTTGGTGATTATTTGAGAAGATGCTCTTGAATTTCATGCCCTTAACTTATTCAAATATACTGTGGTAAAAATATCTTTGAATAGATGCACTAATCCGATACCAGTTAACTAATTTTTACATCAGTAATATCAGTGTTTATAAGTTCACAATGACATATGAAGCCCTGATCTTTAAGTAGCCTAAGCTCCAGATATAAACCTCCCTCCCTCGCCCCTTTTCTCTCTCTTTACTCTATCCTCCTCACTCGTTTCTCCCTCTCTCTTAGGAAAGCTGTCGAGGAGGCGATGGACCCTGGCTTGGCGGGTATAACTGCCTATGTCTCCCAGGACTGTACAGGTATGAAAGATGAGCCTGTTGATGATAAAACAGGATGCTGGGCACAACACAACTGACCCTTCTTTTTCCACTCACTCTCTGCTGCTGCTGGGGGAATGTGGAGCTGCAAAGAGTGGTGACATGAGTTTAACTGTGTCCGTTCCAAATCTATGACCACCCACTCCAACCTCTTCTTAACCCCGCTGACCTGTGTTTTGATTCATGTTTGTCCTCTCAAATGCCAGAGCAGAGGATAGCTGGAGTGAGTAGATAGTCTTGGTGTATTGTTAAGAGTTTGATATTTGACTTTAACTTGTGCACCATACATACATAATGTGCATAATGGAGTTTAGTACTGAAATGATTACTTGATTAATAAAATCTCAATTAAAACAGAAAACTAAATTAATTGTCAGAAATTTTGACAATCAATTATGAACTGTTAAAGTCACTTATCATTAGTCTTTTATTTTTATGCTTTTCTCTGTTTTATATGAATGTTGATTTAATCTCTTTGAGTTTTGGACAGTTGGTCAGACAAAACAAGTGATATAGAAACATTATCTTGGGCTCTGCCCTAATGGACTGTGCATATACCCTATTTATGGAAATGTAACTGTCATTCAAAAAGAGTAAAAATAGAATCAAACTATTTTTCAGAGGGATTGATTGAAGCAAAAAGACACACATGACAAACATAAGAAAGACACCTGTGATTATGTAACGAGAGAGATGAAGTGTTTTGTTGTTCATTTTAAGACATACAGTGAAATATTTCAAAATTAAATGACATTTATGAGAAATATAATAAACTCTTACCACCATATGATTATAATATAATAATTTTGCAGATGATTATGAGAAAGAAGAACTTTGAATCTCATAGACAAAAACATAATCATGAAGACATGATGCTCATATTAAAAAACTGGAATGCTACAGAAAATCTGTACTGATTGAATGAGAGTCTGATGAACAGACAGAACAGCTGATAGACAAAATGACTTCCACCTGACCTTTGTGTTATTGATCCTCCATAGTGTACAGTGCTGATGTCATTGATAGCCACAGGGCACCAACAGCAGGGCAGGCCTCTGCTGAGAGATCAGATGCCCCTCCTTCGCCTCAGAACAACCAACCAGCGTCTGCCTCCACCCTGCCAGACAGCCGAGCCGTCATCATCCTCATCCCTGTGAGGCTGGGAGGGGAGAAGACAAACCCTGACTATTTTGACTTTGCGAAGGTGAGGCATACATGAAGGTTAGGGTAGTTTTCAGAACTCTGTTTTAGTGAAATAAATTTAGATTTTATGTTTGATGGCAGGGTTTTACATGCACACTCACATATTTAAGAACAAAGGCAGTTAGCGGCTTCACAGGAGTAAAGAGTAATTATATTCTCAGATTGGGAATGATTATTGCGGTGAACGTTGAGCTTAAAATATCTGTTTTAGAGTCTGCACTGAAGTGCAGAATGTAGGACACAAAAATTGCAAGATTTAGGTGTTGAGTCAGTATGTTTGTTTCTCTGTCCTTCTCTGTTCATTTAGAGCATACTGAGTCTGGAGTACTGCATAGGCATCATCGGAGGGAAGCCCAAACAGGCTTGCTACTTTGTAGGATTTCAAGGTTAGTGTTAGCTTAATGGAAAAAAGAGAAAGACACACAGACAGGGGTTGGCGTGAATAGCAGATTATTTTGCATAATATACCCTTCTTATGTGAAGAGACAAAGTAAGTTAATGTATTCCTGTTTGCATGAGGAAAACGGAGAGGAGTGGAGATGGAAGCGAGTGAAGCAGGGCTTACTTTATTCTCTCTGACCCATCAAAGCCTCACCCATTTATCACAAGTAAACCTCCCAAGTTGTAAGCTGTAATTGATTTCCATAGGAGGCATGCATTAAATTTCATCTGGCCCCAAAGTGAGCCACTCTTCATCACCTTCAGGAGCCAGGAGGAACCTTCAGTTGTACATCTTGGCAGTCAATATTTACGCATTTACATTTTACCAATTTGAAATACAGTGGTGGATGATATCTAAATGACAAGCAATACATTCTCCCTGCCAAGGCTCAGCTCAGCGCTGCATTTATCATATGCAAATGGTCGAATATAATTGCGTGTTTGTAAAAGTAATTCCCCCACACAAAAATTAAATGACAACCTCTTTTTTGTGGGTGTAAAGAATGTGCTTGTACAAACGCATTTGATTATGCAGAATTTAATCCACCCTGGTGGATATTAAAAAGCAACAACCTTCTGGGAGGCATATTTGACGCACACAAGCCTAACAGTAGACCGAGCGGGTGACTTTGAGCTGCTCTGCATAGAAATTGGAGAGAAGTGCATTTTTGTAATAATCCGATGTTTTTGAATAACTTGTCTTTTGTTTTGTCCTTGCAGATGACAGCTTGATTTACATGGACCCTCATTACTGTCAGTCTTTTGTGGATGTCAGCACCAGCGATTTCCCTCTCCAGGTAATGTGAAATTACACAGACGAGCTGACTGGGGTCCCAGTAATGTGAATTTAATAGTTTCTGTTAGTACTTAAGGGTATGAATCTTAAAGCAGCCCTCGGCCCAATTACAGAGTCCCTATCTGCTGATTTATTTGCTGCTCAGATGTGTGAAGCTGCCACTTAAGAGAAATATGGCAAATACAGGATCAGGTACTGTGAGCCTGAATATTTCAGGACCCATACATAAAAATCAGCTCACAGCACAGTATGGCAACTTTGTTTTATGCTTTTGCATGCCGTGGTATACAATGTGACACACACCAGAGTTGTAAATTTATGGATGCTGTGACAGCAGATAAATAAGATTTCATTCATCAAATGATGCAGAATACAGCTTATTTTGTGTTGACGCTGCCATGGAGTGTATGTATGCCCCGCAGTTACCTGCCCCTTCAGCTTGATGAATACTTTCAGATGTATCTTGTCTCTTTTTGTCTAGTCGTATCATTGCCCCTCACCAAAGAAGATGCCTTTCAGCAAGATGGACCCAAGCTGCACCATAGGTTTCTACTCTAGAAGTATCCAGGACTATGAGAGAATCAGCCAAGAGCTGTCTAAGGTGAGGAATGCTGCGAAAACACAGGATGCCTTAAATATCACTCCAAAATGTCATTATTTTATTAGTCATTTCACAAATAGTATAATCATAATTTAAATAGTACTGTATATTAATTCTGTTTTGTGTACTGGCAAATGTTTGTGTCAGTATAACAGATGTTGACCAGTAGGTGGCAGCATTTAGCCATGAATCTAACTCACTTCTTTCCTGCTTACTTACCAGTTGCAGATTGGGTAGATGTTGTAAACCAGTACTCCCTCCTTAAACATATCATGCGTCCGCTTAGAGGACTCTATTTCTATAGTTGCAGCCCGAGAGAGAATATGCTTGTTGTTATGTTAAGTGTTGAATTGATTCAACATAAATTGCTGTGTAATGTACAGTGTGGTGTAACCCTAGCGCTCCCCTGAAACACAGGTCTGTTGTCGTTCCAGGTGCTGCAGCCGTCAGCGAAGGAGAAATACCCAGCGTTCACTTTCGTGCAAGGTCATGGCAGAGATTACGACCTGTCGGCAGGCCTGACCCCAGAGAAGAGAGAATGGCCCTTCATCCGTGACCCAAGGAGGACGGTGACCACCGCTGGGGACTTTGTGCTGCTTTAACAGCACTGTTTAAAAAACTACTGACAGGGAACTTCCTATTTTTTAAGATTCAAACTGCTCAGTATATGGATCCTCGTGTCTGACACGGTTGTGACATTGAAGGTTGTTGAACTCTTTCAAACTACAATAATTCAGTCTATATGTCCTGGAAACTTTGTTGCTGAGCAATTTTAGACAAAACTGCTGTTGGACTTGTATTTGTTGCCGGGCAATGTTAGCGTTAGCGGAATCATTTGTCAGGAAGCCTTGGGAAAGTTCTTGGTGCTCTGCTGAATTTAATGACCTAACAATTTTATATACCCATGTACAACATTTAGAGCAACACTATTCATTTGCCAAGATTATTTGAATTTCTATGGACATCTTACGACAAGATGTTGACGGTGACTTTATCAACACACCAGATTTTGTGAGATTTAGTGAAGGATTGTTTTGCACATTACATAATATTGAACTATCAAAGGGGTTTGAGTAGGTTCAGTTCAGCACTCCCACATTGACGTGCTTTGTGAATTCAAGGCTAACAATGTCATAGAGCAGTAGTAACTATGACTAAACGCAGTGTTGGTCCACTTTAAAAGGTTTTAAAGGACTACACCTGTAGTATTTAGATAATGTTTCTGTGTGGTTAGCAGTGGCCTAACGGAAGTGTGTTAAAAGCCTTAAATGATATAGGCCACGGGCTCTCTGAAAATAGGCGAAGCTACCTAACTTTTACAAACTTCTCTGCTAAAAACATTTCATCAAGAGACAAATTCTTCAACTCTCTGAGACACCTCAGCAACACAAGTACATGCTCTGAGGGAAATTTTCTTTTTTCATTCACACTAAAGCTCATGTCTTTCTCTTAGCAATAATATATGATGGTGTTGTGTGATGATATGATTGTTTGCTTGTCTTAGTGTTTTTGAGTGGTATTAATTTTGACTATGTTATGCATCGTAGTGAAAGTGACCAGCGGTATCAGGATAATGGTGTTTTGTTATACACCTCACTAAGCACCATGTGTTATTAATTACCCTTTACATAAGGATACTTTGGATGTAATAGTATGTACTGTATGTACATTACTGGTCAAAAGTTTTAGAACACCCCTATTTTTATAGTTTTTATCGAAATTTCAGGCCTTTTTCAGGCATCACATAATCACTTAACTTACAGAGCCTCTGCAGAAAAGGAAGTAAATTAAGCCATGAAAGTTGATGCAAACAATTCCTACATGTCCAAACTTTTGTTGATTACTGACAAACTCTGTGTCTGTACAAAGGCAGTGTTGGAACAAACTGTTATTTCACCTGCTGAAGTAGTATTTGGGCATTAATGCACTGCAGGAAGTAGAACTGTCCATCATAATATCGAGAAAAAAGGCGAGTAAGGTTGGTCAGGGTTTTATCCTACAGCAACGTAATGACCCAAAACATTAGAAGAAAAGAACTACACGGTGGCTTCACATGATGGAAGAGCAGCACAGTCTCTAAAACTGGACAGAAGGTGATGCAGTTGCAGGAACTTCTGCTGCAGTGTTGACAAACTTTTTGGTCTATATTTGATTTTCATTGTAGAAAGAACACCACAAGTGTGTTCGGCTGAAAGATTTGTCAAAAATTTTGATTAAATTTAGTTGAACAAGAAGATTCCTTGTTGTTTTTAAAAGAAAATCTCCAATAGTTTATTTGTTCTATGCTTTAATTTAAGAAACAGTGAGACATTGAATTATGTAAATATTACATATATAAACAGCTGGAAAAATTAAGGTGTTCTTAAACTTTTGACCAGTAGTGTATACCTTATATGTAACACACATTTAAACAGCAGCTGAGGTCAAATAATTAGAAAAGCACTCCAATTCAGGGAATTGATATTGAATTGCAGTATAGAGAAATACTATATCAACTGTCCAATCATAATTATTATTTGTTATTATTATATGTTGTGTACAATTAACAATTTTGGCCAATTATTTCAAAGAATGAAGGATGGTTATTCATACAAGAGATTTTCTAACATCTAATTTTTCTTAAGATATTTAATTTTTCCCATTTTATTCCGCAGCCGTGAGTGACTAAATGATGTGTTTTTTTTACGAAACACTTTTATGATAACTATACGTTAACAAACTAGAAGTGAAGAAGCACACTAGAATACAAGTTAGGCTACAAACCTCAAGCACTTTGATTCATCACTTCAAAAACACTGAAGTATTGTAAGTACTGTTGAATATTATTCTTTCACTTTCTTTCATCGAAACACCTGCATGTCTGTTTTTTTAAGTTAACTTACAAAATTAATCTTGTTTTTTTTACACTGCTGGAAGGAAACGCTGAATAAAGTAAAAATGTTTGACTTTCTCAGTCGGCATTCTTCTTTTGGGTCCACTCAAAGAATCTGAAGTGAATCTGGTAGAGTAAAAAAAAAAAAAAATAGTTTGCTTCATTTTCTGTGCTAGATACAAACCTCAGTGGCGTGCTGAAATGTATTCAGTTCCTTTCTCTCCCAGTCAAATGTAGTAGATTAAAACTAATCGTACGTGCTAACCATCTCTACAGCCCATTAACCAGGGACCGGAAAAAATGTGACCCAGTGACACTGGCAGCAATTGTGTTCCTCTGTGAGGAAAAGAAAATATCCTTGTGTGCAAAGCTCTGTTACCATGGATAATCTGTCTGTTGCCCCCTTAGTTTGAGCTATGCTGGACTGTTTTCCTGTACAATACAAATTCTTGTATTATGATGAGCTGTGCTTTTTAAAGGAGGGAACTGTCCCTTCTGTGGGGAGCCAGGGCAAAGGTGAGGATGGATGGATAGAGAGGAAGAAGAATCCCTCATCTGTTCTCTTCTCTACCATGGAAAAGCAATGGCAAAGCGCATAAAGGCATCATTTAGATCCCCTGTCTGATCTGTGTGTTCGTCCATGTTTTTTTTGTTTTTTTTTAGTGGACGGCTGACCGGCTGTGTGGACAAAGCAGGAACATCAAGTATGCAGGAGTAAAGGACCGGCAACATTCTTCAGCTTTGGAAGATGGAAAGGGAGAGGAAGGGTTGAATGGACAGGAGGGAGGTGAAGGGAGGGGGTAGGACATTTGGGGATTTTTGTCAGAAACATGAAAGAGCATTTGTGCTGGGGGGCACAGAGTGCTCTGAGGGTTGACTGTGTTCTCCATGTATTTACAGGGCATGTATGAATTTTTGATTAATGAGTCTCAGGCTCAGGGGAAATGCAATAAGCAAGTGGCGGCTTTACAAAGCAAGCCGATCTCACACACACACACACGCACACAAACAGACACATACACCGTGCCCTGCCGTTTAACAACTGCCTAAAGCGTCATTGACATTGCAGATTCTTGAAAATCTAATCTGCACCCGAGCAAATTCCTCACAAAGAGGGAGTCCATGAGAGTCATTCCTCTGTTCCATCCACAGACGGATGGATGGGGAGTGTGTGAGAGGGGGGTGGACATGAAGATACTGAGACGTCCAATAAAGATTTTATTTTGGTGTCATCCAAAGGAGGAAATTGTCTGTGGGATGCTGCCTTTAGAGGGATCAACAGCAAAAAGGATCAAGCAAGGCTTTCTAATAACTCAAGATCATACCTGTCTTTGGAATGAAGCCCTGGTTAGGTCTAGTCATATACCCCTCACTGGGGCAACAAGACCTTTGGGACATTATCTACAAACCAAGGTTGTGATCTGTGAGCAAATAGGTGAATCTTGATACCAAGATAAATTTGGGTTGAGTCGTTCTCAAAGTGAAATCTTCAAATCTGGAGGGTAGTCAGATATTTTGAGTTATTTCATCAACACAGACTTGACAAAAGTGTGAAAACACCAACACAATTGTCTTGGATATAATTACAACACAAGCAGAAACAATAGAGATAACACAGATGAATCAATATGATCTTATATTTTTACTATGAAATTAATTAATGACACATACAATGCAAGACCGTACTTCTTATTGCTTTAGCTTCCTTCCAGGCCTCTGGAAGCTAGACATACTCTCAGTACTGAGTGAGGTGTCATAAGTCTCCTGCGCACAATGTCAACATACAAAACAATTCTCTTTTCCATGACAATGTTATCAAATTTGTGTCATTTAGCTGTGCTGAAGAAGATGACTGTGATCCACCACAAAGTGTCGTTTCTATTCCCTCTCACCCCGTGGTTCTCAGGATCTCCTCCAGCCATTATCAGACCATGATGGATGACACTGAGAACATCCAAGGGAATTAGATTTAACAAAGAGGAAAAGACGCAGCGGGAAATGCAGTATGCAGTCTGTGTATGTGTGTGTGTAAATGCGTGTGTGAGGATCTTAAACGGTTAAAAAGTGATGTGTCTGGTCTTTTCCATTCATAAGTAGTGTGTAAATTTATATGGATGAGTGTGTAGTTTACACATGTACGGCTTGTGTGTAAGTCATTCTAAATCTTAGGTGTCACACTGCCTCCCTGTCTTCACACCAGGTGCAGGGGTGCTAGATTTATACCCAGTAGCCCTTGCCCACCCTTGTGGAATGCCATGCATCTTCAAACAGGTACTTCACTTTGAAATCTCATCTCGCCGTGATATCTCTAGGCGGCTAAATATATCCGGCTCCCGGATCCCGCAGCCGTCGGAGCGTAAATAGAGCCTGCGCTGCATCAGACTGCATTCAGAGTCTCAAGTCTGTCCATGCAACTGTCCACTTGTCTCCACCCATCTCCTTCTACCCCCCTCACCGGAGCTCCAGGAGAAGTGCTGAGGCATTGCATGCCACACACATCTCTTCTGGGCTGAAGCCAGACAGATGTCATAATGCTGTGATTAATCAGCACCACACGGGACAGGAGCTTTAAGGGTGCTCTACCATGTGAACATGACCTACAGTGCATACTAGGTCAAAGGTTCTTCAACTTTTTTCTCTTGAAAGACTAACTGCAGACACATATTTTTGCCATTATGCCATTATGCAACTGCTATTCTTATAATGTAGCTTGTGCGGGATGTTTTAGGAGTCACCGGTGCAGAAATGTAGCACTGATGATGGCCTAATGTTTACAAATAAATATGACAGCAAGAAGTGTGTCATCTTGTGATCCATAGGGCAAAAATGTGTATTTATTTCTTGATTCATATTAAGGGTAAAGTGGTCATATGGCTTAATGATGTCAACTTGATTATATTTAAAACAAACATAATTACTTATTTTGGTTTTTAATGACGCAAATTTTAGTCTGCTGTAATGATAATAAGAGATTTTGCTTACATTTGCCATATCACCATATCAACTTTGGAAAAATATTCTTATTATATTGTAAAAATGGAACTCAACCGTATTGCACAGATGTAACTGGAGTGTCTTTCACTAACAGTTTGTGGCTCCAGCCCCTTGTGAAACTGAATGAGACAAGAATGTTAAAAAATTCATCCATGGGTGGATGAACTCTGGACCCATGCAGCCAACAAAGGGATAGGAAGGCACAATGAATGGTTTACAAATCAAATGTTTGAATGTGACATAATCTTCTACTAGAAGTGATCTACTAGAAGATGAGCAGCTACTGTCAGCAAGCAGGGGTCTGCTGTAGAGCATCTCCTGACTTGACTCAATCAATCACAATTAATTTTGACATGATTCCTTGAACTGACTCCTGTTTATGAGCAATGTTGGTGCCACTATTTGTATTGACATGACTTTTCTTTAGGACAAGGTCAGTGGACATGTTTTTAAAAATGAATTCCACTGCATTTTACTGCATTCCATAAAATCTTCTTCATCTAATTTGAATTTAAATATTTAGATTTAATGTCTGGTAACCAAATAAATATACAATAAAGGGACAGGCGCATTCGCTTGCATCAAACTATTAACAAATCAAATAGTCATAAACCAAAACATTTAAATGGAACTTGACTTTGTGGCACAATAAATCAGAGAGTTCCTTGCTTTATTTTGCTTTCACAATGTCACAAAACTCATAAAAGGACAATAAGCTCCTATTCTGATGCGACTAGTTTGCATCGTACTCTTCCTCTCTCCCTACTGAGAGGCGTGTACCATGGCAGAGGCCCAAAGCAAAGCGCCTCACCTAGTGTTGGCTAACCTCACCCGGCTGTGACAACAAGAAGGGCACTGGAGTTAACATTTAGATAACGGATGTGTGTGCCGCTTTCGATTTCCATTCCTGGTGACAGGGAATCTTGGGAGCACATCACCAGTTGTGTTTTTGTGTGTGTGTATGTATGTGTGTGTGTGTGTGTGTGTGTGTGTGTCTGTGTGTGTGTTGGGGGTAGGGGCACTCCTGTGTGTGTTTCCTGCATCTCAGGGGTGATGTGGAGGAACGCCGAAATTCCTCATTCTGCTGTCCTCTGAGGCATGGCCGGCCCTCTGTCAGCTTTTACTAACCAGATGCATCCGAAACAGGCACCGAGGCTGAAGGAAGGGGATATTGCCTGCTGTGTAGCTGTCGACTTGTTTCTTATTGCATGCCTGTGTTGAGCAGGGTGGCAAGTGTGTTGTGTGTATGTGTGAACGGGAGGTGGAGGTTAGGAGGGTGTCAGCCTGTCTATGTGTGCAAATGTGTGTGGCAAGACATGCTATGAATTTAGGAGTGTGGATCATCCACCACACACAAACTCCACCAGTCTCAGCTTTACCTGACTCTTGGATTGTAACTAACATCAGTCTCTGCCACGCTGTGGCCTGTAAGTTTTGTCAAGTTAGTATTCCCCAACACTTCTGCTTAATGACACTGAGTATGTGTGTGTGATTGTGAATGAGTGTATGTGACATAGTGAGATAAATCGAGAGAAAAAGTGACAGAAAGCCAGAATTTTTATTTTTTAGCTTTCTTCTCTTTTCTCTCACACTGTGTGCATATTTCAGTGTATGTCTGCGTGTGTTTGCGTGCCCGTGTCTGTGTGTGTGTGTCTGTAAAAGATCTCCTCCATCCTGCAGATTTGTGTCTGTGTGTGATACTTTGCAATCTCATCTCCATCTAAAACTCCTGCAGGCCCTGTGCGCCATTATCATGCAGTTGCAATAAAACCCACAGTAATTAAAGGGGATCTGGCTGTAATTGCCTCAGTGAATCAACTTAATCAGCACCTGTGCTCACAGTCAACCTAATGGTGCAATCTAACCTTTTAATACCCCAGAAATTAGAATTGTAAAAAATTATACACCTGATAATCATTCTGTATTTTGAAACTCTTGAGTGGACAATGAGTGGACCATTGTCCAAGGCAAATATTAAAGCTGCAGTCTGCTGAGTGTGCATATGAGAGAGGGTGAGTGAAAGAGACAGAGAGAGAGAGAGAGAGAGAGAAAGAGAGAGAGAGCGAGAGAGGCAGAAATGTCAGTATGGGAACATGTCACAACTAAGTTTTTATATGCTGATAGTTGATCTTAAAAGTTGCACATACGAAGCAGAAGTGAAAGGTTTTGCAAACGCTTTGGATATTAGTTTAGCTACTGATGAATCCCACAATACTGTGAGGACCCTGTCAAGCAGATCAATAACAGCAAAAAACAGATCAATAACAGCGAAATGTCAGAAACATAGCAATTCGTGTAAAAAGGAATTGCTGTAAACAATGTATCTTCATGCTTGCAAAAATACATTTGCACTGAGATTTTGCACTGATTGACTCGCATCTGAACATTCATACATTCAAATATGCACCACTGACCAATTGTAAACCATTTTGACAGTAGTGATGATTGAGGGAGAGGAGAGAACTGGGGAGGCCAATGTGGAGGAAACTATAGTATGACATTAGCTGTGTCACACCATCTAATTTCAAGTGCCCCTCCTTGTCTTTGGCAAACATATAGGAATGAATTTCACTGTGCCATTTTTTTGGATTGACCAGACATGAAACCATGAGACGAACTTTTTCACAGCAGACATTTTGACTTTTCTTATAAAAAGCACAGGTGGGACCAATAACATTGATCGTAGCTGTCTTCCATTTAAGTGTATGAGTAAACCATGACAACTTCTAGCATGCATAATAGCAAGGCCCAGGAACCAGAACAGCTACAATATCTGTAATGTGATCACTCATAATGTTATTAATTACACCTATGCTTTTTTTTTTTAGCAATTACATGGTAAAATACCGGCTATGAAAAAGATCCAATGGGCTCTACCCTTTTCAGACAACTTTCTAAAATTGTTGGTTGTAATAAAAGCTGAAATGGCATTACACCGACCATAGCTTTACTGTGAGGTAGCTTAGTAACTTATTTCCATAGAAGACCTTTTTGTGCACACTTTGGACTGCAGGTATGACGTTAAAACTGATCTATGGACTACAGTCTGTGTGGCACAACTTATAAAGATCTTGACCTAAATATAGTCTGTAGGAGAGGGTCTATGCAATGGAGTGCAAAGTAGGTGAGGTGTGTGTGTGTGTGTGTGTGTGTGTGTGTGTGTGTGTGTGTGTGTGTGTGTGTGTGTGTGTGTGTAGCCTGACAACTATGTAAAAGTGTCAGTAGTTTAAAGGAGCATGCACACAGATTATTTCTTTCTGTATTTAAAGAGATAGAAACGTATGAGAGAGGTGTTCTGCGACAAAACAGATTTCAAAGCACATAGTATACACTATTAAACAATACAATAACAACCACAAGAAAAAACACAGATAACGACACAGCTAAAATCATGAATAAATTAGCACGCCCATTACTCTCGCGCTGCTGGTCCCACAGCCTCATTGAAATATAGGTCTTCTCAACACATATACCTAATATACTAAAAAAGAACATTTAAAATGATTCAGTGGCTTCTGTGAACACATTAATTTTCAGTACTAAAAATATATTTTTAAGCAGGTCTTGGTCCCTACTTTTTTCTTGTGTGGAATGCATAATGGATTCCTATGTAATCCATTATGGCTGCTGAGGGAGCGAGAGATAAAGAGTCTTCAGCAGCAGCCACCCGGGGTTGTTCTTCTTTAAATGAAGTTTAAATAAAGAACGACGGAAAGGCTGTACAAGGTCAATTATCAGACTTTGCCCATCCTCTGATACTGTTCTCTGATCCCGGTGCTTAGTTAACCATAATAGCTGTCAGTCATAGCCTGCTGATCTACACGTAAAAACGTCACACGCCCAGACGAAGGCTGAACCTATCTATCCAACACCTCTGTCAGTGTACGTTTACTGTTGACTATTTTTCGTCCTGACTGGCACATAAGGTCGCCACTGTCACAGACAGGCAAATCAGGAGAGCTGACTGTGGTTGACGTTCATTTGTCAGTGCCCTCGTTGAGGAGGATATCTCTTTATGCATCAAGAATACGTTAAAAGTCACTGGGGGGAGAGGTGGAGATATTAATTTCATCTGTCCAGGTGCTCGCTCAGCGTTGAAAGTTGAAAGCCCCCCCAACCCATCTCAAAGAGTGAGGTGGATTTAATGTACAGAGTGCTTATGAATACACTTATGTATTCATTTGAGCAATAAACGCCGGGCTGGGTCCCACACAGAAAAACAAACTGCCTAGCTTCCGGCAGCCATTTTAATTAAATGCCATGGATTGTCAAATTTATCGATCCCCCCTCCCCTGACACAAGCCTGAAGGATGTCCTGTGCCATTTCCATATCTTTAGCGGGTTCTCCTGCTAATATGAGTTGAGGGATGGAAGGAGATGGAGGTCTGCTTGGCTAAATTGGGCCTGGCTCTCACAGCTTGGAGCAGAGGGAGGGAGCAGGGTGTAAATGGATGTAGATAGGCTAAAGGGGGGGTTGCACATGTCCTGAAGCGATAGCCTCAGAGCAGATCTGTGTACAGATGGGTGTCTGACAGGCCTACAGCTGTTCTCCTAATTGTTCATTAAGTGTTCTATTGATTCCCTTATTTCGAGTACATGTGTCTTTCAGCCTCTGCTCTCCATGTGAAGTGGCAGACACACATGCCACACACACATACAATCACACATACTCACACCTACACACGTCCTGGCTGGGCAGAGATGACAGGACCGGCTGATGCTGAAAATGCGAGCTGCCACTTCTAATCCAAGGCTTCTCTCTCTGCAGGGTCCGGCAGGGCCTGGAAAGCAACGCCGCGCTTGACGCACCAGGCTTTTATTTTCCAAACTTTTAGCATCAATCAATTAAAGTGCTGGCAGCAGCATGGAAAAATGTTTAATTCCTTGTTAAGCAGCAGCAGCCTCAGATTGCACCTGGCTGATAAGGGAGCTTGTGTGAGTCTATTAGATCCTGATACTCTTGCCTGATTACTCAGAGAGAATGCAAGCTTTATTTAGGCAGAAAATGATCAAGAATGATAGTCAGGAGATAGGAGAGGAGAGGAGTAAAAAGCTGAAGAGAAGGGGTGAAACTCAACAGCACCATCATCTTGAAGCAGTTTTTTATCAGTCTTGATCAACTGCTGTTGTGGATTATGGCGTTCAGAGGGAGCTGCTCTCGTCCTGATCCACATTTAATCTGCAAGCAGAACAGATAAAAACCATGCCAAGGCCCGTGCTCTGGCATAAATCCTCTTTATAAAAAATGGACTAAGATAAAAAGTTATTTAAATTCCCATAAGGAATTAAGAACTGTTAAAAGTGTAGCCTACTTTTGACAAAGTCACCCAGAGCTACAGTATCCACTTGATGTAATAAAAGAATCAAATACAAGGTGGAAAAATAAGACAAAACTTAATGTTACAGTAACAGAGTTTCCCTCTGTGTGGGCTATTAAGCGAGAGCATGCAGAGCACGTACAGAAGAAGGCAATTTATTTCAGTGCTTTTATGAATTTATAGAAAATGCAGCAAATAGAAAGGGTAGTATTATATGGACTGGTCAACGCTAAAGGGAGAAAAATCACCAGACAAACTCTAACCATTTCTCTTTTTTCTCCTTTGTCCTAAGCCTCACAATTTGGCTTTCAAATTGGACTTAGCGCTTCAGTGAGTCAAGTCATATACTCCCAGCCCGGGTGGTCGTCTCCATTTCTTGGGCGAGGAAATTCTGTCGACCCTCCTGCGTCGAGTGGAGTGATAATGTTCTCTGTAAAACACAATCAGTCACCTCCCTCCTTGCCTTTGTATAAGCCTCGAGGACCCCCAATCAATACTGGCTGGCTGGGTGACTTATCATTGCTGGCTGGCCGCAGAGCTGAACTGAGCTGAGCTGAGTGGGGCAGGGGACAGTGGGCTGCATCCTGATGCAGACGTGAGGTGAGGCCTGTTGGTGACTTGCCTGCCAGGCAGTGACCAATTTGTTATGAGCCAAGATGGGGAAGGATGGGTGGTGTCTTAAGAGTCCATACATAGTCCTTATTTACACAATTTTAGCTCCAAGAGAATGCGTAAATAGTCAATCTAATGCAGGTTTAAAAAAAAAAAAAAAATTCATTGTGAATCATTACAGGAGTATTCATGTTTATGGAAACAAAACCTTCTCTTCCTGAAGTTTTTACAAATAGTCTAAAGCAAATAAACTCTGACGTATACAAAATTAACTCGACAATTTTAATAAGATTCTGGTTTGTATAAAAGTTGGGTAATAACTATTTCAAAGTACCATAAGCAAAGAGTGTGGAACTATTTTAAAGTCCACAAATTACAGTGTTATTACTGTAGGTGGTAATTCTGGGGGACTTATTATCTAATTATAATTATATAGATATTTAAGAGAGGCTTCAAAAATTAATTATGGTCAGCCTACTTTTGAAATTCAACCAGATGTATCAAATAATTAAACGGTATTGTAAAATAGTTACAGAGAAACACAGTGAACCAAAACTTCTCATCCATTTGCTTTATATGCACCGATCTAATGCTTGGCAGCAAATTTGGTCCAATATTTTCCTAAAATGATAGTCCTTGGTGACAGTATTCAACCTAATCCAAAGTAATTTGTTAGAAAAAAACACTTAACACTGCATTCATCTTTGCACATTGTCCCATTAGGTTCATAATTAGAAGCACACAGAGGCAACGCCTCTGAAAAGCTGCTTGTAGCTACTAGTAGGAGACCAGCTGTAGAGATCAAGTTAGAGATAGACACGCTTTTGTTTCATCCAAACAACCATACGCTGTCATTTTGTATGTTACTTTCTCCAGATTCAAGCCTGTCTGTTGACTAGCTCATTTCAAGCCCTCGCAGTGGCTGACTTGGCAATTTAATGTGCTTGAATGTGTCTTGAACAACCATTTATTTGTATAATGTTGATGAACTCACATTGTCTGCTGACATCTAGAGAGCTTTTCACAAACAGGAGAACTTTAATCTGGCTGCTACACAGCTCCCCTAACTGTTCCTGAAGGCCATACAGGATGATGTGTGGTCCTGAAGAGTTGTCTCTTGGCCTTGCTTGCCTCTGCAGTTTTGAGACAATACTTTCAAGGCCTTTACTTAACACTCGCACTATTGTCTTACAGTTTTTATACGACGGCCATGGGCTACATGCTCGAGACACACTGGAAGTATAACCTCACTGCTCAAATTTAGGTAAGTTCAGACTCTGTTGTGTGTTGTGTAGTTGCAAACCATTTATTTTCACTCTGTGCATCAATCAAATTTCATTGTGTTCATTTTCACATAACTACATTTATCAGCACTATTTTGGGAGATTTTTATTGGATAAATATTATTTGAATAAATTGTGTTTATCTTAAAACAGGGTTAATTATCTCATCACTAATTTGCTAGCATATGCAAGATTACCAGCTGTCTAAAGACTCACTCAAGGAAATCGTGTGAACCAGTTAATTGAAAAAAAAAAAAAAAAAGTTAATAGGCCACCACAAAATATGCATTTGAATTCATTAAAATTTGCCAAGTATGCTAAGCACGTGTCGGAATCAATGATCCGCAAACGCCTGCCTACCTTTTTGTCTTTACCACACTGTGCATTATGATTTTAATAGGCAAAAATACTATTTAATCTATAATCTTTAGAGTGGTTTTGTGACTTCAAGTCAGTACATATAAATTAATGAATAAATATTAAGTTGTACTCATCACTGGGGTGGCATCACAAGCAGTTGTAAGCTTGATGTTGAGAAATACACCACAGGACAAAACTACTTCTTATAGGCTGAGGTAGACAGCCACAGCAATGTACCTTTAATGCTGAATACACTGGCGGACTGAAGATGAAGCAGCTGGAGTCATGTGTTTACTAACATTTCAGTTTGTATGGCCCATCTATTACAACAGTGAAAAAGGGGGTTGGAGGGATCCTGTTTGGAATTGTCTTTAACTTTGATGATGTTTGCAGCCAAGCAGGCCTGTTAATGGCCTCTAATTGGCTCAGTGAAGAGAACATGTTGACATTTGCTATGTGTTCACAGTCCAGGGCCTTGCTTTAGCCATTATGCTAATTCAACCATTATATATCTGGGGGTATTAATGGGACTGACACAAGTGATGTTACAGGTAAAGGGCTGTGAAATGGTCTGTAAACAGAGGGAATTGATTCCAAGGCTGAGGCGATTGTCACCAGCCAGCACTGAGCTGTACAGATACCCCCCCCCC